>NW_022196900.1:6225228-6293229 GCF_008632895.1 Mastomys coucha
TTGCAGCAGGTTACAGATGCTGGGGTGCCTGGTTTTCAGCAGGTTACAGATGCTGGGGAGCCTGGTTTTCAGCAGGTTACAGATGTTGGGGAGCCTGGTTTGCAATGCTGACGTGCAGATATGAAAGCAAAGAGGCCGCCACGGGGCCCATGAGTTGGGCTTACAGATGCTGGGGAGCCTGGTTTTCAGCAGGTTATAGATGTTGGGGAGCCTGGTTTGCAATGCTGACGTGCAGATATGAAAGCAAAGAGGCCGCCGTGGGGCCCATGAGTTGGGCTTTCCCATGACAGATGATGGACTGTTCTTTCTCAGAGCAGCCAGTTCCGTGGTTCCAGGAGTGACAGACCCTATTTCCTTGTAACTTCCAGTGACTGTCCTAGTTCCTAATAGCCTCCCTTGTCTGAGATAGCTACTCTGAGTTCTGGCAGTATGGCTTTCCCGTCCTGAAGCTGAACAGTTGCTCCTCATACTTACCACTCCGCCAATGGGTTTCTAGATGGACTACAGTTTCAGTGACCCTTGCAAATGGTGACATCCGGAAAGGTCCACACTTCCACCAATAAATAGCTAAAGAGTGCCCCGAGAATGAAGGGTCGCTTCTGGTGTGCACCAGAAACGCTGGCGGAGCTCAGGGTTGGATTCCCACTTGGCAAAGCTGGTCACACTGTTGGCTTGGGTGATGCTTGCGGTCAGTGAAACACTGAGCCGGTTTTCAAATGAATAGCTTCCAGGCCGAGTCCCCCATCCTGTGCTTGTCCAATTGATTTTTTTTTTTTTTAAATCCTCAGAGTCACTCTTCCTATTAATCCATGTCAGGTCATGTAGCTTGGCCGGGTGTTTTGGCCTGCTGTGCTTTCACAGTCCTGAGGCTGAAAGGCTTATTTGTTCGGTTGCCAGCTATAATCAGCCGCCTTTCTTGTCAAGGAGCCTCCTCTTCTCAGAGCTCCTTCCCTTCTAGTTCTCAGCCAGCTAGTTTCCTTGAACAGTTCAGCTCCTGGCCTAACGCTCAGGGGATTGCCCTCCCTAGCATGAGAAACAACGATTGGCTCCTGTAGCTTCCCACTCTCTGTGTCTCTCTTCTGCCCTGCCTTTGGTTGCTCCATCTCCTGAGTCTTTAGAGTGGTGCTGGTTGCCTATTGCTGTGAACACCGTGCTGTGTTGACAGCCCCGCCCCCTGTGCCCTCTTAGACTTGTTCTTGGTTTTCCCAGGCTCAGACTCAGAGCTTCTGATTCTCAAGGATCTCATTCAGTATCTGTGGCTTGGGACCCGATGGGCCTCTTACCGTTCTGCCTTTATAAATTCTCCCTCTGCCACCATCTGAGGCATTGCTGAATAGCAACAATAAGGGCTCAGCCAAAGGGAGCTTGAGTTACTTAGCTCAGTGGCGGCTCCTTTGTCTTAACAGCAACGAGGTCCTGGGTTTGATCCCCAGCACAGGAAAGGACCAGAGAAGAAAAAGAGAAAAGAAACCAAAACTATTTCTAGTGCAGATAAACCATTGCTGAATTCACCTACTGGCTCTGCATGTAGCTTTCTCCGCAGGGGGATTGTGGGAGAGATTAAATGCTTTGCAGGAATGAAGAAATTCTGACATGTTCACAGGACCTTGGTCTGTCTCTGGAATGCTGTCTTGGAAAGAAAACAGAACTTGCTTGCCTCTGACTTATTCTTGCTGACCCCTTAGTCATCAATAACTGATGTTGAAAGTTCCCTGCTCATCTCTTAGGCTTTTTTTTTTTTAAACCAAGAATTAACAACAGGCTTTCCTTTTTTAAAAGATTTATTTATTTATTTATTGTATATGAGTACACTGTAGCTGTACAGATGGTCGTGAGCCTTCATATGGTTGTTGAGTATTGAATTTTTAGGATCTCTGCTCGCTCTGGTCAACCCCACTTGCTCCGGTTGGCCCCACTCACTCCGGTCAACCTGCTTACTTCGGCCCAAATATTTATTTATTATTATAAATAAGTACACTGTAGCTGTCTTCAGACACACCAGAAGAGGATGTCAGATGTCATTTTGGGTGGTTGTGAGCCACTATGTGGTTGCCTGGATTCGAACTTAGGACCTTTGGAAGAACAGTCTGTGAGTGCTCTTACCCGTTGAGCAATCTTGCCAGCCCAACAACAGGCTTTCCAGCTTGTGTTTTTTGAATCGTCCAAGTTTGTTGCGGAGAACTTGATATTGGCGGCCTGTAGTCTGTAAGTGTACCTTCCTTTCTCTGATCTTGGGCAGTGCCAACTGTGGCATATTCCAGTTCCTTAAGCCCCTAGATTTACCTGGATCGGAGTCTTGAGCTTGTAACTTTGGATTTCAACTTCTTTTCCTATTTCATTTATTCTTTCTGATTGGAAAACCAAGAGGGTCTGCATGGGAACAGAACTATGCTTCCCTCTCATGCTCTTGTGGCCTGAAAGCAAGCTGTGTCTCTGAGGTGGTGAATCACAGTTGTATGCCCAGTCACGCCAAGTAACACCACAGTGTCTTCGTATAAAAATGTCAGAGCCATTTATTTATTTCATGTACATCACACACTGCTGTGTTGGTGGTATCCAAGTCCATGAACTTGGCTTCCAGAAAGCTCCCCAATGCTGTTACAGATCTCTTCCCTTGGCTACATAGAACATGGCCCAGAGCAACATCTTGGGACTCTTGTACATATGGACATGCTAAAGGCTGGCCTAAAAGACTGCTAGAGTATGGGAGGGAATGAGGGATGCTGGCTGGAAAATAGCCCGTGGGGCAGGAAGATCATGCCCTGCTGATCTCGTTCTATAAGACATTGCTCAGGTGTCACAGTTTGACCTCTTGTGATCCTTGTAAGGGTTTGCTATCTAATCATACCAGCTAATATGAGTCTATTTACTTCTGGAGAAAGAGAATACCAGAAGACAGTAGTCAAGAGAGGCCAGTCACAATTCACACAGACCAAAGCTTCAGGGAGCTCTGTCTAGCTCCCATGTGTATGGATGAAAACCCTGAAATTCAGAGAATCTAAAAGACAGCCAAAGTTATACAGTTTAGGGAGGATTTCTGTTTTGTTTTGTTCCTGGGGGATGGAGGGTGATGGGGTTGGTTGGTTCTTGGTTTGCTTTCCTCCAGTTAGGATTTCTCTGGGTAGCCCTGGCTGGCCTGGACCTCACTCTGTAGACCAGGCTGGCCTCAAACTCAGAGATTTGCCTGCCTCTGTCTCACAAGTGCTGGGGATTAAAGGTGTGCAGCACCACTGCCTGGCTGATCATATAGTTATTTTAAAGTTTATTTATGTGTATGTATCTGTCTGTGTGTTTCTGGTATGTGTGTGTGTGTGTGTGTGTGTAAGTAGAGATATATGCACAAAGACCAAAAGGGCTTTGAGATCATGCTTTGTTACCCAGAAGCTAGGACTTGAACTCCAGTCCTAATACATGCATAGGTGCACGCGTGTGCGCGCACGCGCGCGCACACACACACACACACACACACACACACACACACACACACTTCCATTCATAGGAATTTGTGCTTGAAGTTTTCACAACTTGTGAGGTAGAACTTGGGACTTAGGTCCCCTCTCAGCCCTCTTTGTCTCAGCTTGTCACCATTACTTCACTGCCATTTGGAATTTCCAACTGTTAAGACACACAAGAACATTGTCTAGATTGGACTCCTTAAATTCTAGGAAAAGAAATCTTTAAATGGATTGCCCTCCTTCTGTGTGTACTTTACTAAGTCCATAGCAACCATGAGGTTGTGTGTGTGTTTAAGAAGTAAGAAGTTGTAAATGCTTTTATGAATGTGCTGATTCAAAGTCTGTTAATATCTTTCAGGGAGTCCCCAAGTCATCCTTCTTGACTGAAGAGAAGAGGGCCCGGCTGAAGACCAACCCTGTGAAGGTGCACTTTGCTGAGGAAGTTCTGGTCAGTGGGCACAGTCAGGTGCGTCCATAGCTGGAGACGGGAGTTCTTGCTGAAGTGGGCAAGTGGTCTTCTAGCACGTGCCTCACCACAACTCTGGAATCTTCAGAAAGGATGTAGCAGAAGCGACAAGCATTTGCTGGAGGCTTAGTGTAGTACTTCCTCTGCAGGACAGTGGAAGCTGGGGGAGCCCTGGGCCAAGGCTGGCATGAGGAACCAGTCCTAAGTGTGGCTGCCTGCTACCCAGCAACTCCACTCTCCTGCTGCGATAGGCCCAGAGATTCCAGTTCTTATTATGAATGAGCTTACTATTCCCTTGAAAGGAAATATTAATGTTATTAAAATAATGGTGGTGGTAGCTGGGATTTCTTTCTTTTTTAAATTTAACATCTGCTGATAAGAGCCCAACATCTTATTGAACCTCTGTTACTCACTTTAAACCTTTTCTGTGCCTAGTCCTTCTATCCTGCAGAGCAATTGGAACAAGAGAAGAGACAGAGGCTTAGAGAGAGTAAGAGAATTAACTGCTAAATTACACAGTAAGAAAAGTCAGGAGCCTGGATCTGTGTGATGTCACTTCTTTCGTTTTTTTCCTGGTCATGCTCTCTAGTCTTTTTTTTTTTTTTTTTCAACATCCAAAGCTTTTTTTATTAACAGTAAGATCCAGGGTTAGTTTTTGTAGCCTCAGCTGACCCTTCAGCCTCTGGCACGCTCAAACTTCCGGCCCTTGGAATGGACGTAGGGTTTGGTGTGGATGTGTGGGGTTCCTGGGGCCTTGCCAAAATGTCGGTAGACCTCTCGGCCCTTCTGAGGACCAGACAGAAGCACAGTGCCTCTGCCCTTGGGAGACACCAGGGCCAGTTGGTCAAAGGTGAGGATCTTACCCCCAGCCTTGAGGATGCGACTTCGGGCCCCGCTGCTCACCCTCAGTGCACACACCTTTAGCTTGGGTACTTCCAGAATCCGCACATCATCTGTGACCGTTCCTACAACCACAGCGGTCTTGTTCTCCAGGCTAGGAAGCTTCATCTTTCCGATCATCCCGGACAGGGACAGAGGAGGCCGGTTAGTGCGGCTCATAAATAACCTCTTCAGCCCAACTTGATTGAAGGTGGAGTTGGTCTGTCTGGCCAGAAACCTGTAAAGCTTGACTAGCAGCCGCAGGTAGATGTCCTGGCTCTTGGGCTCCTTGCGTCAAACCTTACGGGTCCTTGTTGTGGCAAATGTCAACACCCATGATGGCGCCTCCTGCTCTGCCAGGTCCAAAACAGCTCTCTAGTCATTTCTGATAAAGAAAAGTCCAGGGCTGATGAGAAGGCGAGGGTATACTATGAAAAGACATGTTTGTTAAGGGAAATTCGAGCCTTCAGATGGATTAAGGTTTATTTATATTTTTTATTTATGTGGATGTGTCTGTATTAGTCTCTATACCCTGTGTGCCTCTGCATATATGGGGTGGGGGAGGTGGTCACAAAAGCCAGAGGAGAGCAGTGGATCCCCTGAAGCTGGAATTAACAGTTAGAAGCACCGTATGGGTACGGAGAACTGAAGTCAGAGCCACAAGCGTTCTTAACCACAGAGCTATTTCCTATCTTGAGATGGATGTTTTAAATAAGGGGATTTATTGATAAAAGACACATTTACTCATAAGTTATAAAATGGCTGGAAACTTTTGCCATTCTGAGTCCAGCAATCAGTATTAGATTTTAAAACTTTCAAGTCAAAACTTCTTGTCATCCAGAGAAATGGAAGGATTGGGCTCCATGGCCATTTAAACAAAGGATTTAATCAGTTCACCTAGTCCTCCTAGAAAAGCCTTTATTTTTCTCTCTGCCCTGCTACATGACAGAGCACATCTTCAGTGAGACCTGAGCAAAAAAGGTAGGCTTGTTCAGGAAGGGGCCAGTGGAGGCCTAATCAATCAATCAGGGTAAACCTGTCAGCAATGATTTGAATCTCTTGGGTGTACACACTTGTGAAAATGGATGGAACCTCTCTGAAGATTAAATTTAGATTTGCCGTGTGCATTCACTTAATCTTAGTCAAAAGGCCAAGAAGTAGGAAGCTCGCATATTGCAGAGTAGTGTACATACTGAGTAGTAGGGGTCAGAAGCAGCTCTGGACAGAAAGCATAATGACCCATAGGTATGGACCAAGTAATGGTCTGTCGCTTTAAACCCCCCCCCCCCCATCCCCTCGTATCTGTTCTGAAAACTCAAGAGAAGGACACGTTTTAAAACCCAAACAGGCTACTGAACTGGGTTTGTAGCATTGAAGAGTTTTGGTGGGGATGGGCAGTTGAGGGACAGTGCCCCAGTAGTGTCTTTGTGAAACTTCCAGATGGGGGCTCCAAAAATAGGCACCTGAACCAGCCGTCCAGGAGAAGCGCCAAAGCTAGGGAGCGCTCCTCACTGTGACCTGGCGCTCCATCCTCAGAAGCATTTGAAAGCTGATTAAGCTTCCCTTAAAAAATGAGTAGAAGACAGCACAGCACCTGCTCTAGTAAAACCCAGCTTTGGAAATGCGTCTGGCTTGGCTTACAGTTAAAGAGACACAGAGGCAAACTGTTACTAAGTGATGGTGCTGGCGATCTGCCAGCTCATTAGTAAATGAGCACAAATCAGAAAGAAAAAAAAAATGTCAGCCTGGGTGTTGAGAAGGGTTCCAGTCAGGCATCCACTGGGGCTTTGTAAAAGAGTTCTTAAGCTCATGGAGGAGGTGAAAAAAGATGCAAGTTGATATCTCCCATGAAATATGGCCCAGACATCTCACTTGTATAAATTTAGAATATAGAGAGATTTAAAAGCAAGAAATGCATATAATAAAGATAGCTGTAGTATCCATATTTTAAATAGCCAAAAACCAGAAAGATGCTGTGTGTCTAGAATAGAGACCTGGTTATTTCAGTTCCTTAGAATATGTTAAAGCCTTGCAATGATAAATAGTAAGCCTACATTAAAACCATATGTGAAATGTTGGGTAAAAATAAAAGAATATAGAATTGTGCATAGTCTGTTTTTCAGCTCTCTAAAATTTATGTAGAAATTTAGACAAACATTGAAAGAAGCTTTAAAGAAAAATAAATGGTGGGAGCTATATGATGTTAGGCTATTTTTTTTTTAAGTCTTGTGAACCACAAATTATAATGTACTAAGGAGAAAAGCCCCAAGTGGGAAATCCAAAATGAGATTTTTTTTTTTTTTTTAACACCCAGAGCCAGAAACTCAAAATAACATCCCACTTCCTGGCTGAGTGTAATTGGTATTAGAGCATGTCTTAGTTAGGGTTTCTGTTGCTGTGATTAAATACCATGAAACTGGGAGAGGAAAGAGTTTGTTTTCCCGTTTACAACTCCATCACTGAGCAAAGTCAGAGCAGGAACCTGGAGACAGGAGCTGAAGCAGAGGCCACGGAGGAGCACTGCTTACTGTCAAGTTCCTCCTGCTGGTTTGCTAAGCCTGTTTTCCTTTACGCCTCAGGACCACCTGTCGGGGAGAGAGTCTGATCCCTCCTACAGGGATCTTTAACCAAGAAAATGCCCTAGAGACTTGTCTAGAGGCAACCGGGATGGAGGCATTTTCTCAATTGAGGTTTCCCTTCTCAGATGACTTTAGCTTGTGTCTAGTAACAAAAAGGCACCCAGGACCCTTACCTCCATAAATAGAAACACTGTATCCAACCTTACCTCCATAAATAAAAACACTGTATCCAAAAAAAGTTAAGCTAAGCACTGATATTATATACTTAAAAGACTCCTGATTCTCACAGGAGAATGCTGTCAGGTATATTGGAGGCAGACTAGAAGGGAATGAACCTCTTTGCACAGTTGGGCTTTCTATCTATTGAGACACATAAAGCCAGTCCTGGTTCAAAGACTGGGAAGGAGCTCGGATTTCTCCCTAGTTCTGGAGGATGTATGTCAGTTCTAAATTTCAGCTCAATTCAGAGGTCAGTTTTTAAATAGGAGCTGACCCTGGGGGGACCTCCCACCACCCCCAAATGCTGCTCTGCTCCCAGGAATCCTGACTGGCATGGAGTTACTAAAGACTAGCCCTCTTCCCCTGACCCCCAAAGCCTTGGAAGAGTGGCAGGGTCCCCTAGAGGTGATGGATGGAGTCAGGGGAGTACAGGGCATCCCTTTCTGCCCCTTGCTGATGTATCACTGTAGAGAGCAACAGCAATAAAAGGAAGCATTCCACCTCTAACTCCACCCTTGGTCTATGCCAGCCCCACAAGGAAAGGTCTAAGGAAAGGAAAGGCCCCATGTGAAGAGCTGTCAGTGTTTGTAGGTTTTTTCTTTTTTTTTTTTTAAACTTTATTGTTTTTTAAAGGTTTATTTATTTATTATATGTAAGTACAGTATAGCTGTCTTCAGACACAACCAGAAGAGGGCATCAGTTCTCATTACGGATGGTTATAAGCCGTCATGTGGTTGCTGGGATTTGAACTCAGGGCCTCTAGAAGAGCAGTTAGTGCTCTTACCCGCTGAACTATCTCTCTAGCCCCTTGTAGGGTTTTCAAAATAGGGTTTCTCTGTGTAGCACTGGTTGTCCTAGAACTTGGCTGGCCTATAACTTAGAGAGCCACCTGGTTCTGGCTCCCAAGTGCTATCATTAAAGGCGTGCACCTCCACCCAAGCAGACATCATTTTTGAAATGATGCCCCTTAAGGGTGGTACCCAGTAGATATACACCAGTGAACATCTGTGACAGGCTCCTGTAGTGCTCTGACGTGGCAAGACTTACCCTTCTTCCCTACTACCCACCACAGTGAGTGGCTCTCATGCATTTTCCTAGACAAAGCAAATCCATCCCCTTGGAGAAAGTCCCAAATGCTAAAAAGCAGCAATTAGCTCTCCAAAACTGGCAGTGCTGGGCAGCTAGGGATTGGTGTGCCAGGAGCCAGAAGAATGTGTGTGTCAGCAATATAACACTGCTCTTGTGTCATCCAGGGGAACTCTCTGCTTTGTATGCCC
Organism: Mastomys coucha; assembly: GCF_008632895.1. Taxonomy (NCBI): domain Eukaryota; kingdom Metazoa; phylum Chordata; class Mammalia; order Rodentia; family Muridae; genus Mastomys; species Mastomys coucha. The sequence continues at coordinate 6,234,104 of NW_022196900.1, forward strand.
AACGTGCTCAAGGTGTACCTGGAGAACGGACAGACCAAAGCTTTCAAGTTTGAGGCAAACACAACTGTGAAGGTATTAAAAATAAATCGGAACTGTTTTTTTCATAGGAAAGTTGCTCAGCGGACCACCAGACAGCTTGCCCTCTGTCTGCCTTGGTGGGCTCGTGCCCACTGCAGCCTGCATGCCCTCATAGTACAGTACAAGATATGTACTCCAGGTCTTGGGGACCAGCACTTAGCATTACAATAGACAGTAAAAAACAAAACCTTAACAAGGTAAGTACATGCACGCACACACATTAGATATGTGCACAGGCATATATCTAATATTTCACTCTGGCACCTTCTTTTGGCAATTTCCAAGCTGCTCCAAATTCCCTGCCTGTTTCTACCTTAGTATAATTTAGGAGGTGCCAGAAAAGACCCTTTGGAACCCAGGAAGCTCCTTGGCTGCATTTAGTTCACGCCAGTCACTCTGCTGGACACTTCTCTTTGTACTATCTAATTTAACATCTCAATAACCTTGGGAGGTGACCCGACTAGACTAGCATTATCTCCTCCACTTCGTAGGTAGGAACTCAGGCCCAGTAGGTCCCCAACGTGCTATGATCCACTGGTTTATAACCAAGCTAGCTCTGTAGCCATCCTCCCTGCTGAGTCTTACCTCTCCTCCATTATTCTGCTCCAGATTCGAAGCTTTGTGAGTGAATCAGGCGGGTTCTACTTCTGTCATCTTTGATCAAAGTAGAATGGAGGAGGGCAAGTAAGTCTTCAGAAATACCCTGAGGGGATTTACAATCAAAGTTCACATCACAGCGGAATTAGGAAGATAGAGTTAGGACCGTGAACAAAGGCTTAGCAAGTATAATACCGGCTAATCTTATCTGTAGTGGCCAAAATTTAGAAAGCAAACCTCTTAGCTCTTTATAACAGGGAGAGCAGTGGATCTACACAAATCCTGTCAGGGAAAAAGGAAAATTTGCTTCATCCCACCTGGGTCTTCTCCTTCCCACCCCTCACCATGGGAAGAAGATTTTTAAATAAAAAAAAAATAAAGTTCTTCTTTGGACCAGAGCTATAGCTTGGCACATCCAGCAGTCCTCCCCCTTACTGGTGACTGAAGCCTCAGGTTCAGCCTCTGGAGCTGTGTGGGCTGAGTGTGGTGGCACATGCCTGTAATCCCAGCACCCGAAGGTAGTGACTGGAGTTCAAGATCATCCCTTAGCCACATAGCAAGTGTGAAGCCATCCCTGGGGTGCCAGACTCTGCTCCCCTACCCAGAAAGAAACAGAGACCGACAAAAACATCTCTAGATGCAAGGAAATGTCATTTGACCCATTCACATTTACTGACTTACTGACACTTGTGGGTCAGACCTTTCTGTGTCACTTAGATGTTGCTAATACGGAAACCATTTGCTTAGGGTAATCCTGTTAGGAAGCCTGGGGTATCGGGTCTACTGTGTGCTTAAGTTCAGGTAAGGGCCACAGAAATGATGTTGTGCAGGCTCAGGAGAGAGATCTTCCAGCTGAGTGTCAGTGCACGGCTTCTAGGAAACAATGGGCCGTGGCCACCTGGGAAGATGGACAGGTTTTGATAGCAGTGCATTGGAGTGGGGTCAAGATGCTTCCAGGCATGGGAAGAAGGCCAACGAAGACTTGGAGATGGGCAAGCTTTCCCAGTGCTTCAGAGCAGGGCGCACTGGCCAGAGTTGGGCGTGGTGGTGCATGCCTTTAATCCCAGCACTTGGGAGGCAGGCAGATTTCTGAGTTCGAGGCCAGCCTGGTCTACAGAGTGAGTTCCAGGATAGCCAAGGCTACACAGAGAAACCCTGTCTAGAAAAACAAAAAAACAAAAAAACAAAAAACCAAAAAAAACCAAAACAAAACAAAACAAAAGTACAGGAAGATAAAGTGGGAAATGAGGTATGGTGAAATCCTAGCATTAATTAGGCACCTACTGTGTGGCAGGCATGGTGCTTACTTCGACAGACAGCCCCATCATTCTCTCTTCACTGAACAACTAGGAAATATGAACTTACACACTTTTGGCATTGTAGACTGACTGCTGAATTTATGAAAGTTGTTTTTACTTTGTTACCTTACCTTTCATTCACTAATTTTCTGTGCGTGTTTCTGGTTGTGCACATGCCAGTGTGTCTGTGGAGGTCAGAGGACAGTTTGCAGGAATCTGTTCTGTCCCCCCACCATGTGGGTTCTGAGCTCAAACTTGGGTTTATTATTGGTCTTTGGTTGGCAAGCCTACCTCTTGACTCTGTGGGTCCCTTCTCCCGTCTCACCCTTGCCTTGACAGCCCATACATTATTTCCTGTCTTGGCACATCTGGCAGTCTTCCCCCTTGCTGGTGACTTGCTGACACAGGTGCCCTCTTTAGAACTTAGTCAGCACTTATGTTGTGGAGGGTAATGGAGCCAGCAGCGAGAGCACTGGGAGCAGGCAGCCCTTCACAATTGGCACTTTCTATATCTGAGGTTCTGCGTTCTGTAGTCTACAGTGATCACTGATCCAGTGACACATTTCTGAGCATCTCCAAGGACCCAAACATTGGAGTATCACAGACCCCAACTGTGTTGGCTAGTTTTATTACAGCTTGATGCAGGCTAGAGTCATCTGAAAGGAGGAAACCTCAACTGAAAAAAACTGATGGGGAGGGCCCAGACTGTTGTGGGTGGTGCCATCTCTGGGCTGGTGGTCCTGGGTTCCATAAGAAAGCAGGCTGAGCAAGCCATGAGGAGCAAGCCAGGGAGCAGCACCCCCTCCATGGTCTCTGCATCAGCTCCTGTCTCCAGGTTCCTGCCCTGTTTGAGTTCCTGCCCTGACTTCCTCCAATGATGAAACGGTGCTAAGTTAACCCTTTCCTCCCCAAGTGGCTTTTGGTCATGGTGTTTATCACAGCAGTAGAAACCCTAAGACTCCAACATTGGTGAGGTCTCCACCGTCAGCGAGTTGCTGTCTACTAAGGTAAAAGGAAATGAGCAAGAAAACTAATGCTGGAGGAGGTGAGCTCATGTAGAACACTGACCAGGGAGTGTACTAAGTGCCTTCCATGGGAAAATGAATGCACACAGCAGTCCAGCTGACAGGTGTTAGTGTCTACCAAAACAGAGAAAAACCACAGAGAGAACAACAGTGTGTCCACATATACGGTGAACCGAGGAGGATCAGTCTCAGTCTAGAACCCTTTCACGTATCTGATATACTGTCTTTTACAAAAAGAACATCATTTCTTAAAGAAATGGATAGTAACTAATGATGGGGGGACTAAACATTCCCCAGGAGTTCAGCAGGGGAGCTCTTGCCTAGTATATGTGAGGACATAGGTTTGATTCCCAGCCAAAGATCTTCCTGCAACTGAGAATAATAGGCAGGGTGACATTTAGATACAGGAACCATATGGGACCTCTCTGAAGAGATGAGATGTAAGTCAAATTTAAAAGGACAGAAACAGCCTTGTGGAAAATGATGAAAAAAAAAAAAAACTGTATACGTCAGAGGGAAGAACATCTGTGAGTGCCTGAGGCATCTGTCATGACAGGGGCCACTGGAGAGAAAGGATGAGTGTGGCCTGGTGGCCGTGGAGCCTCCGCACAGCATTATCTGCCTTTCCATCTTGACAGCCTCCCTGGCCATCTGTAGGCATTACTATCTTCCATTTCAGAGGAAGGAACTAAAGCCAACATCTCATAGTCACATGAGGGAACTGGGAGGATTCTGTCCAGAAAGCAGTTCGTGTAGAGTGGCAACTCCAGAGAGTTTCTATCCCAACACTGAGGCAGGAGACTCATGGGGAGTCTCCCCATGTTGGCTGCATCCTCCCAGAAAAGCTAGATAGACTGCTGCCCTGAGCAGTACAGGGCCATAAAGGTCCAGCATGGGAGCCCGGGCCCTGCCTGTGTTAGCAGTGGACACGGCGGCATCGACTTCTAATGGGGAAGCTGTAAGAAGGCCCGGGGAAGTCTCCCCACTCATTGAGTGACCCTTCTTCCCCTCTGCTGCCAGGACATCATCCTCACAGTGAAGGAGAAGCTGTCTATCCGAAGTATCGAGTACTTTGCACTGGCACTGGAGGAACAGTACAGCATCTCCCGCTTACACCTTCTGCATGAGGAGGAGCTCATCCAGCAGGTAGGAGGACCTACCCTACCTTGGGAGGCCAGGGCTGGATCAAGTACACTCACTCAGCCTGGGTAAGAAGGGCAAGACTCAGGCCTGGTTTGCATCTGTTCCTATGAGGTATACAGGGCATAGTCCAAGATGCCCATCTTCTAGGTGTGGAGATAGAGGCTTAGCTGGGTAAGGTGGTTTTCCCCGGTCAAATATCTGACAGAGTCTTTTGCATCTAGCTTTGATCATCTTTCTTGGCACCTGCTGTCTCAGAACTACTAGGGGACATTGGTTGCTGTGTCCAAAACCCTTTCTGTGGCATTGCTCCACTGAGAGGCAAGCCCCAGGATAGGACAGGACAAACACCTAGTCCTTCTGTGCCACCCAGTCCTTCAGCCATCCAAGAACTTGTAGCCCAGACTCTTTAAAGTCAAACGTGAGTCAGTTCAACAAATCATTGTAGGGTGTATACTACGAAAAGATCAGCAGTAGAACAGATTCTACAGTTGAGGGAGGGGCGGGCTTCTTCAGCAGGGGAATGAAATGGGGAAGCCTCAGTCTTGGGGATCACTCAGCCTACCTCATTGCGAGTGAGTTATGACCCAGTCACCACTCGCTGCAAACTCTTAAAGAGTAGTAAAGTATAGAAAGGTACAAACTCCATTTTCACTTGTGGAAATGAACACTCATATGCATTCCATCCTCCTGGTTGTGATAAAATCCCCATCAGGAGAGAGAAGTTTATTTCGCCTCGGAGTTTAGGACTTGCAATGCGTCATCGTTGGCATGGGAGCAGGAGCAGTCCTTGTCCGTGATGGGAGCTTATCATAGCTGGTCACATTGTAGCGGCAGATAGAAAATGGAGGGACCCAAGATATACCCCAGGGCCTCAGAGACATACTCTCCAAGCAGGCCCTTCCTAAAAGCTCCACAGTCTCCCAAGACAGCCCTTTCCACCCTAGACAGCCCTTTCCACTGAAGACCACATGTTTAAACATGTGCTGGGGGGAGGGGAGCTTCACATTCAAACCACAAAGCAAATAGTCCTAGACTGACCCTGGGAGGACATTGAGATGTGGACAGGGGTTCCTAGACTGACCCTGGGAGGACATTGAGATGTGGACAGGGATTCCTAGACTGACCCTGAGAGGGCATTGAGACGTGGACAGGGGTTCCTAGACTGTCCCTGAGAAGGCATTGAGACGTAGACAGGAGTTCCTAGATTGTCCCCGAAGGGCATTGAGATGTGGACAGGGGTTTCTCTGACAGAACAAACAACACTCTTTGAATCTTTTACATTCCACACCATGGGAAAGGAAGTCAGGCTAAGAGAGAACGCTGTGCTGTCTGGGGAAAGACTGAAATAGAACAGCGGCCTCCCTTTCTCTCCTCCCTTGTGAAGCTGCTTATGGAGAGCTGCGAGGTCACTGTGTCTTCTCTCCCTTGGGCAGGTGGTGGAAAGGGAAGAATCCCAGGACTCCCGCTGCCTCTTCAGGGTGTGCTTTGTTCCCAAGGATCCCCTGGACCTGCTGAGAGAAGACCCCGTGGCCTTTGAATATCTCTACCTACAGGTGACCAGGCTGAGCTTCCTGGGACGCCAGTGTCCTCAAGGATGCACATTGGGTTATTCTGGGTCGGTGGTGGCTAAACCGCTCTCCTGAGGGATTGTCTCTTAGAGGACAGTGGGTCTCATTATCCCTCCCTGTTTATTCCTGCTCTGAGTTGCTGTAATGGGAGATGTACAGTAGACTAATCAAATTTAGGCTTAGTCCTCAATGGAGAGGATGCATTTTTCTAATACTATTAAACGCTGTTATCCTTTCCACTTTTATTGCAGGGTGGGGCTTTAATGCCACAGGAACTCATGTTAGAGATGACGTAACCAGGTCTTAGAAGGGGCATGTGTCTGATGTCCCCACTTAGCAGTAGAGCCAAACCTGGTTTCTTTTTCCTTCCTTCCTTCCTTCCTCTTGCCCTTTGAGGCAGTATTTCTTCTGTATAGACAGCTCTGGCTGTCCTAGAACTAGCTCTGTAGACCAGGCTGGCCTTGAAGATCCACCTGACTCTGCCTCCAAGTCCTGGGATTAAAGGCAACTGCCACCATGCCCAGCTAGAAAACTGGTTTCTTGACTTCCAACTAGGCCTTGCCCTCCATTGCCTGGAGTGAGATTACTTTTCTTATTTTTATTTGGATGGGAAGAGTCATCTGGGAGATGTCACCAGTTTACAGTCCACTTGGATGTAGGGCTGGCCTAAGTCTTACAGAAATGGTAGAAAATAGTAGTGGCAGCCACCGCACCACCAGTGCATTGCAGCAGCCACACACCAATGCGTTATACTTGCATAAGATAGTACTATGTGCTTTATGCTCACATTCCTGCATATTATCTTTTCTTTTCTTTTTTCTTTCGAGACAGGGTTTCTCTGTGTAGCCCTGGCTGTCCTGGAACTCACTCTGTAGACCAGGCTGGCCTTGAATTCAGAAATCCGCCTACCTCTGCCTCCCAAGTGCTGGGATTAAAGGCGTGCGCCACCACCGCCCGGCATATTATCTTTTTTAAACCCTATAAAAATCAAATAATGCGGATCCACATAGACAGTTAGTGTGCGATTAACAATGGGAGTCACTATGCTTAGAGAGTCTGAATGTAACTCAGGTCACAGAGCCGAGACCTTAAAGCTGATTGCTGATCCTGCTGCTCTGACTGGAGAGAACTGGGGGGTGCAGTGTACATGCTCTTATTGCCTAGCTGCTCTGTGTGATCTCTTGCAGAGCTGCAGTGATGTACTCCAGGAGCGCTTTGCTGTGGAGATGAAGTGCAACTCTGCCCTCCGGCTTGCAGCCCTGCACATCCAGGAGCGGATCTATGCCTGTGCTCAGCCGCAGAAGATCTCTTTGAAGTACATAGAGTGAGTGGCAGGGGGTGGCAGCTGTGTCACATTTGTGACTGGTGGCTCCTAGCCAGGATGGCCAGACTCCACAGAAAGCCGATACTCACCCATCTGCCTTTGTCTCTTCATCCATTTCCCTTTACCCAGCCTGGCACCCTGTCTGGGTAGAAACCATTTCCTCTTGCAGTAACACAGAGTCTCCTCGTAAATTTCCAGTCTCTGAAAGAATGTCCAAGGCCATCAGTTGACAACATCTGAGGGCAGGGATGTCTCGGAAATTAATTTTTCCAGCAGGTGTGAACCAATTGCTATGGCATTATGCCTTCCTCCAAATGGGGAATGCTTCAAGTCCTAAGACCCATGTTCCTCTTGACTCTTAGCTCAGAGAACTAACATCCATTATGCTAAGCCCCTTCCCAGGTCTCCACTCTAGCTTGTCTGGGTATCAAAATCAAATGGAGAAATCAGGTTTTAAAAATAGAACAGATTCCTGGCATAATGAGTCAAGGTGCAACTTTAGGGGGATTCCGGGGCTTCTAGGCTAATAATGTTCTAAAGCTTAGCCTTGGGATTGGCAGGTTCACTCTGTTGCAAGAGTGTTGCAAGAGTTCTTCAGAACCTACATGGTGGGAAAAGAGAACTGATTCCCACAGGCTGCCCTCTGATCGCTACACATGTACACACTTGCTAAAAGATAGCAGTTCGGGCTCCTCTTTCCAGAAGTTTGTCTTAGTATAGACTCACAATAAAGGAATGGAATGGAATGGAATTTTAAATTAAAAAAAAAAAAAAAAAAGATTGAGAACTTCTTTGATTAATGAAATATCCCAATACCAAGACCACTCAGTTTCCAGGAGGTCCTAAATACAGAATGTGTATAATGTGTATCGCGTGTGTTTATGGGGGAAACCCCCACTCTGTTTCTCTCTCCTTTAATAGAGAGATATACATATAGAGATAAATAAAGATATGGACGTTGTCTCAGTTCAGGGACGCCTGTAGAGGGACACCACGACAAGACAACTCTTATAAAGGAAAACATCTCGTTTTCGCTGGCTTACAGTTTCAGAGGTTCAGTCCATTATCATCATGGTGGGAGCATGACAGTGTGCAGGCACGCATGGGAGGAGGAGCTAAGAGTTCTACATCTTGATCCAAAGACAGCCAGGAGGCTGTCTTCCTCAGGAGCTAGGAGGAGGCTCTGACTCCACACTGGGTGGACCTTGAGCACTAGGAGACACCCCTCAAAGTCCTACCCCACTCCCCCACCACCACCCCACCACCCCGCACAGTGATAGCCTTCCTCCAACAAGGCCTTACCTACTCTAGCAAGTCCACACCTCCTAATAGGCCAAGCATTCAAACACATGAGTCTACAGGAGCCAAACCTATTCAAACATCATAGACATCCCCTTTCTCTTTCTTTTTCTTTTTTCTCTTTCTGTATTTACACCTCTGCCTGTCTCTATTCCTCCTAGCGAAAGGTACTCCTGACTGCTGTATGTCAGAGCTCTAGATCTGAATTCTGTGTCATTGGCTCATTTGTTAGAACCAAGGGCAATGTAAACATGTGAACCTAAGTCTCCTTGTCTCCCATGTCTCACGGCAGGAAAGACTGGGGAATAGAGAATTTTATATCGCCAACTCTACTCCGAAACATGAAAGGCAAAGACATCAAGAAAGCCATTAGCTTCCACATGAAGAGAAACCAGAATCTGCTGGAACCCCGGCAGAAGGTAAGGCCATCTAGCCTCTGCCAGCCCGCCCAGCTTTCTGTTGTAAAATATTGGGGGAATCATTTTCACCATTGCCTAGATTTTAGGCAAATAAATAACTCCGATTTCAGTAATCTTTTTTTTTTCTTTTGTTTATTAAAGCAACTTATTTCTGCTGCTCAGCTACGCTTAAATTATCTTCAGATCCTTGGGGAACTCAAGACATACGGTGGGAAAGTCTTCAATGCGACTTTGATGGTATGTACCAGACACCCATAGACTCCTGCTTGCCCGGACCTTGAAGATTTGTAGATGGCAGATATTTATTGGGCCCTGGCTTGGGCTTAGCCCCGTGGAAGATGCTAGGGGAGGCAGAGCTGAATTAGTTATAATTTCTGCCCTCAGGGATGAAGTAAGCTAACCCACAAGACAAAGTCATGATGTAGGCTATGGCCACTGCTGGGGATAAGGGCAGAAAGATAGATCCACTATTGCTAGCTTAGTCTGGGTCCAAGAGGGAGAAACAGGGTCTCATGAAGCCCATGTTGACCTCAAACTTGCTACCTGAGGTTGACCCGGAACGCATCCTCCTGCCTCTGGCTTCTAAGTGCCGGGATTACAGGGGTTAAGAGCATGTGCTACTCTAGCTGACAACTTGAGTTGGACCACTCACAATTGCCTGTAGCTGCAGTTCCAGGGAATCCAACAGCCTGCTTCTGGCCTCTGTTGGCCCTGGGCTCAAGTACACAGAGACACTTATATGCATAATTTCAATATAGTAAAAAAATAGTTTACAGGTGATACATTTATTTTTAATCTAGCTGTGGGTGAACCCCATGAGGTGTAATCTCAGGGAATGGTGACAAGGGCTGCGCGTAGGAAACAGACTCGGCAGAGAGAGAAGCAACACCAAAAGTTATAGAGAGAGACGTCATGTGCAGTGTGTTTGTGTTCCCACAAGCTTGTGAATAGAAACTAATTTCCCTCTCACTCACCTGCAGTTACAGGATAGGGAATCCTACATTGCCCTTCTGGTTGGAGCCAAGTACGGGATTAGCCAGATCATCAACAGCAAGCTCAACATCATGTCCACGCTGGCAGAGTTTGCCAACATCAGCCGTGTGGAGCTGACAGAAGAGTCTGAGAAAGTGAGCATGGTCAAAGTTTACCTGCAGGACATTAAGGTAACTGCCTCACAGTGAGAGAGAGAGAGGGCCTCAGTTTGGCTCCTGGAGTTTGGTGTAAAGTATTTGAGGGTAGTTTATATGAGCTTTGAGCAATAATAAAGCCCACTGCTGATCTAGCTCAAAGGAGCTGCCTCAAGTGGAGAGTGGCAAATAGAGCATGCATTAGCCCAAGAAGCTCTGGCTATTTGTTGGGTGAACTCTTTGAAATGGGTAAACAGTTCAGGGTGCCTCCTGACACACGGTGGGTCCCTCATGACTAATCTATACATTTGTCTCCTTTCATTCAATCCTCTACTCTACCATCCCCTTCCTGCCCCATCCACCCTGACCCTTAAAGACCTGACCTATCACAGGAGAAGGCAGAACCCAGCCTGGGACCTTTCTGGAAGGTCCTGTGGTCACTCTTCCCTCCCTTGATTTCATCCACTGTGCCCAAGAAAGGCACTGTGTTTTTACCACCCTGTCTTCATTATCTGTCATTCTTCCTCCCTTCCCTGTAAGAGGTCAGGTCCTTAAGGGGCTAGCTGTGTGGGTGGGGCAGGTAGGGTGGGGTAGGACAGAGGATAGAAAGATAGGAGGCAATGTATGAGAATATGAACCACTAGGGGCCAGTCTGCAGACATGGCCTTAGGATCTCCCTTTGGCCCCATAAGGCCCTGTTGTATCTTGGTCCTCTACAAACAAAAACATTCTATTTTCCTTCACAGGTTCTGACTTTGTTGCTGGAATCCAGCAGTGCAAAAGACCTGGCCTGCCTGATCGCTGGGTACTACAGGCTGTTTGTGGACCCAGCCAACTCTGTCTTCCTCTGGTCTGGAAACAGACAGCCGACACACCGGGTGTCTGCTGAAGAAGGTGAGGTGTGGAGTCTTTCCCCAGTCAGGGCAGACCCATTTATTTCCAACCAGGCAGTTAATCTTTCTTAAATATTAGAGGCACTTTCTTGGTATTTGAATTCTCCTAAATGTCAAGTAGAATGCTAGGTCTCTGATCCCTGTAGAGTTTTCCAAAACAGTCTCTAAGATCTACTGTACTTATTTCTCAGCAAAAGGAACGTTCCCTTTTAGAACGTGGGTGACTTGGTGTGCCCTTGCTCTCTTCTCGTTCTCTTGAAATGTGAAATTTCAAAAGAAATTTTTATAGAAATTCTTTTTTTGTTTTGTTTTGTTTTGTTTTTCGACACAGGGTTTCTCTGTATAGCCCTGGCTGTCCTAGAACTCACTCTGTAGACCAGGCTGGCCTCGAACTCAGAAATCCGCCTGCCTCTGCCTCCCAAGTGCTGGGATTAAAGGCATGCGCCACCACTACCCAGTGTGATAGAAATTCTCAACCTTCCATGTTTAGAAGAAAGGGGTACCTAGAGCCAAACGAGACTTGATGTTATACCATGTAAAGAATGAAGACGTAGGATGGGGACAGAAAAATGAAAGGGCAGGGGAGACAGACAAGTCCCCAAGTGGCTTCAGCTGCCATCAGACTTCTGCCTCAGCTGTTGTATTGATATGGCCTTTCCAAGGTGGTCCTGATGATGTTTAACAGCTGCTCTGTAGCGGGAAACCCTGACCTGAAACAAGGAGCCAACATTCCTACCAGCGCCACCATTGCTGGCTGCCAGCATGGTATTGCTGATGGGGTCGTAGACAACGGTGCTCAGGATCTGACCGTTACATAGTGTTTCGATCTTACTGTTATACAGTGTTTCCTCCACATGGGCAAAACAGGCATAGATAGTGCCAGAACAGATGATTGGAAAAAGAGATGCCATCACCCATGCTCTCTGTGGTAACCACACGGGATAGATTCCACAACCCTTGGTGCTTATTAAAATTCATACATGTTCATTCCACTCCATGAAGTGGTATATAATTTATATATAACCTACACTCATCTGTAGCCAGTCTTTGCTACTTTATGGCACCTTCCCACCCTTTATCCCCCTGGTTTCACCCTCTGTCACTAGATAGGAGTGAAAGAAGGGTAGAGGAGAGAAAGAGAGAGCATAACTACTAATAAACCGCAACCAGCACCCATGAATGACCAACAACCCCCTATTGGGGCTCTAGCATTTATGTACCCTCTGAAAAGTTCCCAGAATTCCAAATATCACACAATCGGGAAACTATCTGCAGCTGGAAAACCATGCCTCTGCTAGAGAATGAGGCAGATCAGCCGCCACAGGCAGTCCAAAGCAGCCCCTCATCCCTACACCTGATATTAAAATGAAAGCACATTCTTAGATTTCCAAAAATCCAAAATGTTACTACATATGTCCTTCCATATCCTTCACATAAAACTCTAGATTACCTATCCTGTTGTCGGTGCCATGGATGTGTTTCCTAGAGACTGGTCCTGAGAGCAGTGCTTTCAGTTTTGAATGAGTTGAATTTATTAGTCTATAGCAACCAAAAGTAAAAGAACAAAACAGCAAGCAGCAAATGCATAGCAGAACACCAGGGTCAGCACTTACATTATCCAGCAGGAATGAACGGAGAAGCCTTGTAAAAATCTGGGAACCCTGGTCCATAAAGAGGGTGCCAGGCAGAATGTCTTCTCCACGGAGGAGTATCTGGTTTTTTCATTCCCGCTGCAGACGTCTTTTATACCATGAAATAAACAATAGCAATCTAGGTTTGAAACGGTTTGCCTTCTGGCTGTTCTCGGGAATACAGTTTTTCTAAGACCCTTAGAGTTTTGCGGTTCCTTCTCCTGGATAGAGTATGGGGCCAGCCTGATCCAGGGCAGAGAGTTCTGGGAGAGATTCAAAGTAAACATGTTTGAGTGGAGGGGCCATCTCTTTTTTTCCGAGTCAACACTTAAGAAGAGCTAACAGCACTGACAATTTATATATGACAATATATATAAATATAATGATTTATATTATAGTCAAATGTTCTGCCACTGAGCTAAACCCCCATAATTTATATTTTAGTGTGCTGTTGTCATACAGTGTTTGTGGAGTTGCTGTGACAAGAAGAAAGGCTTGCCGGGCAGTGGTGGCATATGCCTTTAATCCCAGCACTTGGGAGGCAGAGGCAGGCGGATTTCTGAATTCGAGGCCAGCCTGGTCTACAGAGTGAGTTCCAGGACAGCCAGGGATACACAGAGAAACCCTGTCTCAAAAAAACAAAAACAAAAAAGAAAAAAAGGAAGAGGAGGAAGAAGAGGAAGAAGAAGGAAGAAGGCTTGTACAAGTTCAGCATGAATAGACTTTCCTCTGTTTTGAGCCTGTGGATGGACAGATCCACACATATGAAACCTATGGACCTGAAGGGCCTGCTGTAGTTAGGAAGTGATGCACTCTGAGTTCTTACTCTCCCTTTGCCAAGCATTTCTGAGTGAGGAATAGCTCAGAGTCTGGTTGGGGAAACAGCACAGAGTGGGAGTAATGCTGGTTTGGAGGGTGTGGTGGGAAGAACTGTGCACTAGAGACAGCTCAGAGACAGTGCACGAGAAGCTGGGTCCCTGAAGAACGCCCTGGAGCCAAGCAGATGAAAAGAGGGAGCTCATTTGAGAAGAGGGAACACGGAGTCATGACACAAGACCAAGGATGGGGAAGGCTGCAGAGGACAGTCAGTCTGCTGGGGGATGGATCAACCACACTGGGGACTTGTCTTAGTCAGGCTTTCTATTCCTGCACAAACATCATGACCAAGGAGCTGTTCATCACCAAAGGAAGTCAGGACTGGAACTCAAGCAAGTCAGGATGCAGGAGCTGATGCAGAGGCCATGGAGGGATGTTACTTACTGGCTTGCTTCCCCTGGCTTTTTTTTTTTTTTTTTCTGTACAGGGTTTCTCTGTGTAGGCCTGGCTTTCCTGGAACTCACTCTGTAGACCTGGCTGGCCTTGAACTCAGAAATCTGTCTGCCTCTGCCTCCCAAGTGCTGGGATTAAAGGCATGCACCACCACCGCCCAGCTCAGCTTGATTTCTTATAGAACCCAGGACTACCAGCCCAGGGATGGCAGCACTCACAATGGGCCCTCCCCGCTTGATCACTAATTGAGAAAATGCCTTACAGCTGGCATTTCCTCAACTGAAGCTCCTTTCTCTGTGATAACTCCAGCCTGTGTCAAGTTGACACACAAAACCAGCCAGTACAGGGCTGTAACAAGGGAAGGGTCAGAGCCAGAGTATGAGGGCACATGGAGAGGGATGAGTGTCTCTCTATGCTAGGAGCAACAAGACCACACTACAAGAGTCCCTCGTGAGGGGACTTCAGCTCTTCCCAGTAGAGAGGAGAAACAAGGAGGAAGGACCAAGCAGTGGACAGAGAGATGTTCTTAGGAGATTATCCGTGAGGCCATTGGGAGAAAAACAGGAAACCTAGCACAATGCTGCCTCTCTCCATCATACATAGTCTTCCCAGGTACCTGCAGCTAGATGCATCTCCACTGTCCTCAAGGCCACCTAAGCAGCCTCAGGCGCCACTCGATTGCTCTCTGGCTCCCATATCAGGGAGAGGCCAATCGTCTAGTTTGCATTTGACGTTTGGTGTTCCATACAACTTTGATGTTCTGACACCACAGGGGCGATACCTGAGGAAATGCTGAGAGTACAAGAGAGAAACAAATGGATATCCACCACCCTTTGACAGACAGGAGTCTCCTTGGAGGAAGACATGGACTCAGTCTCCATAGGTGACTCAGTCAGATGAAGGATAGGTATAGGGGTGTGCCCGCCTTGGGTCTTGACATTAGTCAATTCAGTATGATTTAGGTCGGTCACTTTCTGTGTTTACCCCTGCAGCAGGATACCAGGAAGTGTTTACCCCTGCAGCAGGATACCAGGAAGTGTTTACCCCTGCAGCAGGATAACAGGAAGCCGGACACACAGGTGTCTGTCAGACCTGAGCGTTGGTTTGTAACTCTCAATGTCCCGTCTATCACAGGCTACGAGTCCAGGGCCTGCAGTGACTCAGAGGAGTCCTCTGAAGTGGACTGCGTCCTGGAGCCCCTTTCTGACCGATGCCTGGTGAAGCTGAGCCTCTGCAGACCATTTGCTAGAGAGGAGCAGCCCCCTGGAGACAGCCCCACACCAGAGGCCACCAGGAGGGGCCCAGGCACCTGCGGGGCCAGCATCATGACAGACAGTGCTGAATCCGAGGCCTCGGACTCAGCCAACACTGAGAGCCGAGGCTGCAGGACCAGTGGGTCTAGCGAGTCCATGGACGCCCTGGAAGAGGATGACTTAGATGCGTGCTCCTCCAGCAGGACCAGCTTCTTCCACTTTGGCCCACCAGGCTTCTCAAAGGGCCTTGAGATCGACAGCCAAGAGGAAAACAGCAGGGTCGAGACCAGCGGCTTCCTGTGTTTGCTGGACCTGGCCCAGAATGCCAACCCTCGGTGCCAGAAGTTAGAGGGTCCCCAGGGCCTGGCTTCGGAGGCCTGCAGCTGGGGACCAGAACTGAGCATGGGCAGGCTAGACCCCAGGTTGTATGAGGGCAGCCGGACTGACTACTATAGCCTGTGTTCCAGCGTCTCCCCAGGCAGCCGCCTGAGTGACTCGGGCTCAGAGAGCACAGCTTCCCGGCAGGTGGCTGCACCTCCCGCATGGTGCCAGCAGGGCTGGATGGAGGCTCAGCCCAGCTCCATGCTGGAAACCCTGGCCCTGCCCCCGCTGCCCCCACTGGCCTTTGAGGATGGCAGCTCAGATGAGGAATACTATGATGCAGCTGACAAACTCACACCGCCAGACACACTCTCAGGTGAGCCCCTAGCACCCCCATCCCAGCTGATCTGTACCCTTAGCCCGATGCCAGCTCGAGAGCAAAATATACCCTCTACTCTTGAGTCCATGAACCAACTCATAAGCCTCGTGGCCTTGAGTCAGGGCTGCAAGGGAAGTTTGAGGAATGGTGGGCCTGGGGGCAATGAGAGGAATTCATCCCACTGTGGGAACCAGGGAAGGCTTCCCAGAAGAGGTGTCAAATGGGCTGTGACTTGTCAGGTGGACTCACAAGGAAGGAATGGAGTGCGCTACTACAGATCCTGGGGGTACTTGAGATCGGTTGTTGGAGCAACGAGATGGGCCATCAGTGGTGTTTGATGGACTTAGGGAGTCCAAGAGTCCCTGACTTCAGAAGGTTGGGGATCTTATGTTTCCCAACTAAGATTGTGAGGTTTTTAATCTCTAACCCATGATCCCAAACAAATAAACACCAATGTAAGTGTTTCCACACAGGAAGACTTCCTGAGCTAGCCAGAAAATCTTGTAAGACACACATATATACAAAAGGTCACCTGAACTCTGTCTCCACTCTCTGAGGTTTACAAACCCTGGAAACCTCAGCCCTCTCCCGTGCCTTTCTGATACTGCCCTCTTGTGGTTCTCATTGCTGTTGGCAGAAAACCCAGCTTAGCTCCTAAGGGTTCCCTCTCTGTGTGGTGCCCTCTGCTTGTTTGCCTCCCATCCTGCTCCTTCCCCCTTTCCCTAATCTCAGCTGGCCTGTGCACCTGTTCTTCACCTGCCCTGGTCTTCACCTGGTTGCCCAGGCACCTGTTCCTCTGTCTGCTCTGGTCTTCACCTGGTTGCCTGTGCACCTGTTCCTCTGTCTACCCTGGTCTTCACCTGGTTGTCCATGCACTTGTTCCGTCTGCCTGCTCTGGTCTTCACCTGGTTGCCCATCAGCTGCCCAGTCTCAGCCAAGGGTTCCCATCTGCAGAGAACATTTTCCAGATTTACCAGTCAAGGGCCAGCTGTGCATCTCAGTTATGGGTTCTGCCAGCAGTGGTGGCTTTCTGCCTGTACCTTGGTACTGCCTGCAGTTACACATTCACCTGCATGATTATGAGAAGGCTCCTTGTGTGCAGGGAAGGTGTCCCCAGCACACAGCACCTGGGCATTGTCACTGAATGAATGAGTGAACTCACCACGGTCTACCTTGACTTGATTATGGTTTTTGTTGTTGTTTGTTGGGGACTGGCTTTTGTTTTCCCTGTTGTTGTCTTACTATGTGCTCTTACCTGTCCTGAAACTCTGTGTAAACCATGGGATCAGAAGAGCCATGTTGTCCTACACTGGATGACACAATTAACCTTCTCCTGGGCTCTCCCTGACCCCTGCTAGGCTAGCCCTTATTCTAGGAGCAGGATGAGGGGTGTGGCTACAACCGGCAGGTGGGACTCTTACATGGGGACCCAGTCCAGAACTTAGTTCCGTAGGCAACTTTCACAGGCAGGGGATCAGTGCAGTGCTAAACACAGAGCCTAGAACTGGGACTCTTGTACCTGGGTTTCAGTCCCACTGTGAGCTCCACAAATTCTCATCAACAGTCAAGGCAGCACCTCCCAAACATGGCTGCACCTCAGAATCACCCGAGGAACCTTGTTTAAAGTCTGTCAGTTCCTCAGTGCTAACTTCAGCCGTTCTGACGTTGCAGGTCTGAGTGGCAGCCTAGAACCTGATTAAGTTATTCAGTCCCACAAAAGCAAGTCTGAGTGTAGGAGCCCCAGAGTTCTTGCTAACATTCGATCCTGATTCCTCCTGCCCAAATCCTAAGACCTTTTCATATGTTGCTTCTCCTGAGAAAGATCATCTCATCGAGTGCAAACCCCTCAGGACAGAGTCCCAGCAATGCATCCGTACACCCATCACACATGTAAAATAAAAGTGTCAACAGAAGCAGCAGCAGCTATGGGCGTGAGTTTACGCCACCATGAAGCCAGGCCGGAAGTCTTTGCTGCAGAATTCCTTGACTGTATTGTCGGGGTATTATGGCTGTAAACAATGACGTCTAATTACTATCATTAACAGTTATTGAGTTGCAAGGTCTTGATATGTTTGTAGCCCAGGTTGGCTAGAAACTCAAATATATAGCTTAGGCTGGCCTTAAACCTGTTATGCCTCCTCAATGCTGAGATTATAGACATGGACCATCACATTTATTGTTTTATTTTTATTTTAAGTTAGTTTTATGTCTATGGGTGTTCCCCCGTGTACATGTCTGTGTTCTATGTGTGTGTGGTGTCTATAGGAGCGAGAAAAAGGCCTCAGATCCCCTAGAGGTGGAGTTATAGATGGTTTTGTGTGCTGTGGAACTTCTGGGAATTGAACCGAGGTCCTCTGGAAGAGCAGCCAATGCTCTTAACTGCTGAACTGTCTAACACCTTATTATTATTATTATTATTATTATTATTATTATTATTATTATTATTATTATGTGTTTGTTTTTGAGGTTTTGGAGAATTCGTAGCTAACTGCCTGGACTGTGAATCTCATCTCTTCACTGTTGTAAATTAAAAGTTCTATGGTCTGAGAGTAGAATGTGAGAGTTGGTATACTTACCCAGCATGCATAGGGTTCTGAGTTAGATCTCCAGCACCACTGATCGCTACTAGAGTTCAACCACTGGGGAAGTGTCACACCCCGAAAAGAACTTTGGCATGCTCTAACTAAAAGGGAGTAAGTGGGTCTTAGACAAGCAACAGCAAATGTCTACCACGATCATTATCCCCATCTGCCAGATGAGGAGCCGGGGGAAGAGGAAACTTAGCTTGCCTAAGGTTTAGGACTTGAGTTCACACAAGCCAACATGCTTACCCAAGCAAGCATGGAGAACCTCTCTGTTTGTCCATGCTTAATCTGATTTTCCTTGTCTTGATTTGCAGGGCCCAGAGCTGCCGATCCTAGTGCCATGAGATTGCAGGGTCAGTCTAGGACCCGTGGCTCCGAGGAAAGCCTGCATCCGGGCCCAGCAGGAGGAGAGCCAAGCAGGCAGGGAGGGGTGAAGAAGTATGCCAAGTCCCTGAGGAAGAGAAGGTCCTTCCTACAGACGGATCACACCTCCCAGGTCTCCTTCCCGCTGGAGGCATCCGCTTCCCAAGAGAACATGGATGATGTGTGCTACTATGACCGAGAGCCCTACCTGACCCTCACTGCCCCCTCTCCAACTGTGTCCTCCCTGCAGGACATGCAAGGTGAGCCAGGCCTCCTGGAGACCAAGGCCTTGGGGTTGCTGGCTTCCTTGAGGGAGACAAAGAGCAAAAATCCAGCCTCCAGGATCATGGAGATGGAGCCAGAGACCATGGAAACCAAGTCAGTCATTGATTCCCGAGTGTCTTCTATCTCTGCCATTCGCCTCCGAATTGACCCCAGCAACACAGAGAATCTTGAGGCTAGTCCCTTGGCTGTTACCACCGACGGCTCCTCAGCCAGCATCCCTCACAGCCCCCATCATTCCAACTCAGGATCTTCCAGTCCACAGGCCGCTCAGGTCAGGCCTTTTCAAACTGTATCTCCAGATCAAGACCCAGGTGGTACCATCCCCAAAGAACTCACTGCAGAGCCTGAGGATAGCACCTTCCCTCTCTCTAGTGCTGACCCTAATCCAGACAGTACGGGGCCACACCACATCTCTCAAGGAGACACATCAGAGCTTGAAGAGGTGCAATCAGAAATGGGGTCAGAATCTTTTCTAATAGATCACATACAAGAGGTTACCCCCCAAATCACAGGGCCCTTATGTCCCGGAGATGGGCCTACCAGTGGTGAATGTGAAATGAGTTCCGAAGAGATGGCCTTGGCTGCAGATGAGGTGCGACAAGGACAACTGTCCTTGGACAGTGACACTGAAGTTACACACTTCAGTGGCCCCAGCCTATTCCAGAAGGGATTTGGGGAGGACTTGGGTGATTTCAAGAGTGACGGGTTAGATAACATTCCACAGGCCCTTGATGTTAGTGCTCCAACTGGCGAAATAAACAGCTCCCTCTGCTCAGAGCCTCATGCAACAGAGACAGGGCAGATCTTACCCAACTCTGAAGGGGAAAACAGAGAAGTCCAGGAACAGGAGCTATTGACAGAACTGGACTTGGCCCCTGATTTCTTACTTGGGGAGCAGACCATTCCATCAGCCTTCCCTCCAGAAACAGTCAAGGCAGAGCAGCTTGACCATGTGATCGGGGAAGACTCGGTCCCTGTGGACATTTCTCAGCAGGTCTGTGTCCATACAGTACCGTCCCTACCAAAGCTTTCACCATGTCAAGAAGAGCCCCGCTCAGCAGATTCAGGCCATGGCTCACCAGTGGAAAGCAAAAGTGACAGTCCTATCATTTGTCTTCCACCTGAGAGGTCTTTCCTGTGCTTTGCCCCAGAGAGCCATCCCGAAGGCTCCACCAGTCTCAGCAGGGTCACCTCCTTCAGTTTCGCTGGCATAAATGAAGTGGCGCCTGCCGGGATTGGCATAGAGCACTGCAGATGTCAGTTTTCCTATGCCACATGCTTCCGTGGCCTGCAGCCTGAGACAGAGGAAGAAGACGCCGACCCACAGACACACCCTGCTGCCCCCCTTACCTCACCACCCTCTGCAGGAAGCCAGGTGACTCTGCCCTGGAGGGCAGCCCGTGCCTACAGCTGCACTACACCCCTGTCCAGGAAAAGCCACATCTGGCCAGAGTACTGCTCCAGGGCTCTGAGACAGCTGAAAACTGCCCCTGCAAATGCCCCCAAGGGCTTTGAGCAACTCACAGAGAGCCTACTGGAACTACAGGACATCTTAGAAGCTTCCTGGGGGGTTGGAAACAAACACCCCCCTGACAAGTGTACCTGGCATTTTTCAGAAAGCCGGAGCCGCCTATGCATGGGCTCACAGAAGCTCCTATCCAGCTGTCAACACGTGATCAGAATGGACCAGTCCCCCGAGGAGATGCAGGGTGCTGTGCGGGTCACTTTCCAGCACCTAGTCCAGCTGGCCGGCCTCTGCTTCCAGTTCACAGACTGTAGCCGCTGCTCCACCCGGCACAGGGAAGTGGCTGGGAACCTGAGGGACGTGGTATACACCTACCACCAATTTGTGGAGGCTGCGAAACTCACCTGTGAGAGAGGCTACCATGACCTCAGCGTGAAACTCTTGGCTCGCCAGTGCACGGCCCTCACAGCTGCTGTATTCTGTTTGACCCAGAAGTTCCGGGCATCCACCGCTCTGTGAACAGGTCACCGACCCAGGGCGCCTCTCCAAGGAGCCTCTTCTTGTTCACCCACCCCTTCCAATGTTTACTACATAGAGTATTCCAATAAACTGCTGCTTAATCTTATCTTGTTCTGCCTTTCTTGTTCTGAGTGATAGTAAATGTGGGATTAAAAATGTTCACTCATACTCAAGTCAACAGACATTTACTTCCTTTGTACCAGGCCTGCACTGAGGAAACAGGCTGTCTGACATGAGCCTTTCTTCAGATGTGCTAGGATACAGATGAATAGATGGCCAGCCAGCCACCAGCAGGTATCAGGCAAAAAACCCCCAAGTCTCAGATTTTGTCCAAGAACTCAGGGATTGCAGGTCTTGGTTGCCCTGTTAAATTAACTTGGCACTAATCTGTGCAAACAGGTGGATATACGTGTGTGGTTGATAGGTTTGATCCTCCCAGGTACCTGGGCCAGGCAGCCTGATACTCTGGGCTGCCTCTCTGCTGCAAGCACGGCTTGCCAAGAGGTGGCAGTAAATTCCCTAGCTCAGTGGTCCTCAACCTTCCCACTGCTCCAACTCTTTAATACAATCCTTCATGTCAGAGTGACCACCAACCATAAAATTATTTTGTTGCTACTTCATAACTGTGCTTTTTCTACTGTCTTGAATCGTAATATAAATTTCTGATATTCGGGGCTGGAGAGATGGCTCGGTGGTTAAGAGCACTGACTGCTCTTCCAGAGGTCCTGAGTTAAATCCCCAGCAATCACATGGTGGATCACAACCATCTGTAATGGGATCCGATGCCTTCTTCTGGTGTGTCTGAATATTGGCTACAATGTACATACATATATGTGTGTATATATATATATATATGTATATAAAATAAATAAATCTCTAAAAAAAATTTTCTGATATTCATCCCCTGTGAAAGAGTTGTTGGTGGCCCACAGATTGAGAACCACTGCTATAGCTGCTCGGTCACCCATGTTGAGGATTATCCTGTGCTTTATCTGAGATTTTGCCCCTAAACCTTGCACCCTGTTTCCACTTTTAGTATCATAAGGCAAATATTAAGTCCAGGAGTCAAAGTTGCCATTACAAGAGCAATATTAGAGCAGAAGAATACTATCAATACTTTCCTCCCTGGCCCCAGCCGATCAGGAGAATCCTCCCTACCCACCACGAATGTGGGCAAGCCTGCTGCTTAAACTCTTCATGTTTGGGGTGTTCACTTCTGCACACAAAAAGATTCACACTGTCCACTTGAAAGAGACGTAAACCTAGGAAATAGTAAATTGTCAGTGAGTATTGGTAACAATGCCCCGTCTCCACCTCAAGCCCACACACACACACACACACACACACACACACACTGCTTTTCTACTCCAGACAAACTTGTTTCAAGATTTCTCTGGGACACCTTTTGCTCTGGCTTTTCCTGTCTGGTCAAATGTGGCATGGTGGCTCACTTTGGACTGTCAGAGGTCATCAGAGAGGTCCGTGTTTTCTTCCTGTTACTGACCTGTTAGGAGGTTGATGCCCTGCTCTGTAAGGCACCCTAATGCCTCACCTTGGCCAGCAAAAGCAGGATCGGTGATGAGCCACTCCCTGTGCTCTCTCCAGGCAGAAGGGAGGCCATCCTCAGCCATGAGAAGAACACATGTTCCTGCCATTCCACTCCCAGCTATGTGTCACCTAGTAAGGTGTTAATCAGTATGTGTGCCCGGAGAGTTTCCTCAGAATAATGTTTCTTATAAAGCTCCAAATAAACTTTAAGCTCTTAAATGTAACTTGGAAGTGATTTCATGACTAAAAAGGAGCAGGACACCAGGCTAAAAGTCAGTTGGATGTTGTGAAAGAGGACTTGGAACTTTTGCCAGGAAGATCCAAATCACTTATTGCTATGGACAGGGTCTCGACACTCACCAGTGGGACTTCACTAAAGGTTGGGTCCTGATTGACCCAAACCATATTTGAATCCAATTAACTAAAACCTACAGTATGCCAAAAGACTTATACAGATAGTTTGAGTACTTTTGTTTGTGTTTTTTTTATTAGATATTTTCTTTATTTACATGTCAAATGATATCTCCTTTCCCAGCTTCCCCTCAAAAAAAATAGTAATAAAATAAAATAAAAACCCTGTTCCTTCCCTTTCCCCCTGCTCACCAACCCACCCTCTCCTGCTTTCTGGCCCTGGTATTCCCCTACACTGGGGCATAGAACATTCACAGGACCAAAGGCTTCTCCTTCCATTGATGACAAATTAGGCCATCCTCTGCTATATATACAGCTGAAGCCATTAGTCCCTCCACGTGTACTCTTTAGTTGGTGGTTTAGTCCCTGGAAGCTCTGAGGGTACTAGTTTGTTTATATTGTTGTTTGTCCTAAGGGGCTACAAACCCTTCAGCTCCTTGGGTCCTTTCTCTAGCTCCTTCAATGGGGACCCTGTGCTCAATCCCTTTTGCTTGTTTTTTGAGACAGGGTTTCTCTGTTGTAACCCTGGCTGTCTTGGAGCTCGATCTGTAGACCAGGCTGGCCTTGAGCTCGGAGATCACCTTGCCTCTGCCTCCTCAGTGCTGGGATTAAAGGTGTGCGCCACCACTGCCAGGCTGAATACTTAGTAAAATATAACCCTTTACGTGGTTGCACATGTGTAACAGTTTTGTGAGAGACAGTATGGACAGGAGGAAGAAGACTGAGGCACATAGCGAAGCATTCTCACCTTTCTTTGGTAGCTAGTCTTCTTCTCTGTGGTTCCCATAAGGAAGAGTAAAGTCCAGAAATGGTAGAAACATTGCTAACTGGCAAGTGAAAGCTCAGGGAAGGCATTCTGTCTGGTACTTTCTTTGATACATTCCGTTTGTGATGCAGGCGAGGTAAGCATGCTGTTTTCAAGGGTTCTTGATGGAGGTTGGATGACTTCTAAAGTTGGAGAATGGCGAAGCTCTGGGTCACCAGAGATGAGATGTGTGAGAAGAAAGGAATCGAAGGCTTCCTAGAAGAGGCAGCACTGATTCAGACTGGGTGTCAGCAAGCATTTATTGGATTTCATGTGTGAGGCCATGAGATTTGGTAGGATTTAGAAGTCAAGAGAGAGAAAAAAAAATCATTCTGTCATCAGAGTCTTCTATGCAGTGACAACAGGTAAAGCGCCATGAGCACATTCAACTTGGGCTCCTTAAGGGACTTCTCCCCCTCCTTTTGGACAGAATCTAACCATGTAGCTCTGGCTATCCTGGAACTCACTATGTAGATCAGGCTGGCCTCAGACTCACAGAGATCTGCCTGCCTCTATCCCCCAAGAACTGGGACTAAAGGCACGCACGGGTCTCAAGGGCCACCTAATTAGTAGGAAAGACAAAACTTAGAGACATGGAAGTGACTTTTTAAAAAGATGCCAAGACCAAAAAATGAGCCAGCCTTACCTGAAGTGACCAGAAAAGGGTGTTCCGAATGGAGACTGTTTAAGCTGATTCTTAAAGAGTAAGAACCAGGGCTGGAGAGATGGCCCAGCGGTTAAGAGTACTTGCTGCTCTTGCAGAGATGCAGGGTTCTATCCCCAGCTGTAATTCCAGTTCTCAGGGATTGGTCATCCTCTTCTGACCTCCATGGCCACCTGCATGTACTCGTCACACAGACAAACAGGCAAACGTAATCACATAACTTTTTTAAAAAGTAACAATCACTTTAAAAACCCAACTGTAAAAATAGGAGAGAAAATAGTATGTTCTTAAAGCATATACCAGACCAGAACAGTTAGAGCTGAGGAGCTACAGGGCCAGATGCTGCAAGGCCTTGGGCACAGGGTTGGGTTTGACTATACCCAAGTGCCATGGGGAGCTGCTGAGGCATCTTTGGGTGGGTGGGTAGGGGCACAGACGGAAGTGGAGGCAGTTGGAAAGGCAGCAGGACCAGCTAGGATATCATCTTTATTTGTGGGAGAAGCGAAATGACACCTGAGTGTGAGGGTGGAGAGAGAGTTCACTAGGGCTGAATCGGAGGCAAAAGTGGTGGTGTGAGAAGACAGCTAAAAGCACCATTGGTGGTCATGTGACCTGCTTTGCAAGCTGCACCCAAGCATGCTGGCAGAGGCCAGATGAGTCATGTAGGAGAAAAGGCTATTTGTGTTGGCCTTTAAAAATTAAAACACTTGCTGGGCAGTGTGGGCGCACGCCTTTAATCCCAGCACTTGGGAGGCAGAGGCAGGTGGATTTCTGAGTTCAAGGTCAGCCTGGTCTACAGAGTGAGTTCCAGGACAGCCAGGGCTACACAGAGAAACCCTGTCTCGAAAAAACAAAACAAAACAACAAAAACAAAAACAAAAAAATTAAAACACTTGGGCTGGTGAAATGGCTCAGCAGGGAAGAGCACTGACTGCTCTTTGGAAGGTCATGAGTTCAAATCCCAGCAACCACATGGTGGCTCACAACCACCCGTAATGAGACCTGATGCCCTCTTCTGGTACGTCTGAAGACAGCTACAGTATATTTACATATAACAAATAAATCTTTTTTTAAAAATCAGCATGGTGTTTTAATAATAATCCAGCACTTTTTTGTTTGTTTGTTTGTTTGTTTGTTTGTTTTTAGAGACAGGGTTTCTCTGTATAGCCCTGGCTGTCCTGGAACTTACTCTGTAGACCAGGTTGGCCTCAAACTCAGAAATCCACCTGCCTCTGCCTCCCAAGCGCTGGGATTAAAGTTGTGTACCACCACACCCAGCACATAATCCAGCACTTTTAAGACTGAGAAAGGAGTATAGTGAATTTGAGGTCAATCTGGATTACATAATAAGACCCTGGGTTTTGTTTGTTTGTTTGTTTTATTTTCTTTTTAATTAGATTGATGTGTGGACTAGGGGAAGTTGTGCCAAGAAAAGTCCTTAGAAGAAAACAGTGCACCAAGAAGGAATGCAACCAGGCTTTGGGTTCTTGAAACTTTGGGCTCATTTACTGTAGGATCTCTCTGAACGAATGCTACTCCTAGGAGTGCAGAAGTTAGGAAAAAGTAGCAGATAGTCTGTAACAACACCAGGCTGTGGGAGATGGAGCGATGGCTGGACAGTTAAGAGCATTGGTTGCTCTTGCAGAGAACCTAGGCTTGGTTCCCAGCCCCCAAATTGGCTGCTCATAACTCTGTAACTCCAGTTCCACGGGGGTAGGCAGGTTGGGGAGGTGCTGGGAGCGGGATTCCAATACCCTCTTCTGGTTTCCCCAAGTACCAGGCATGCATGAAGTGCACATGCGTAAGCAGGCAAAACACCAATACATATGAACAAAAATAAATCTTAAAAAAATAAAGCCAAGGCTTGGACTAGTTGTTTCACACATCTGAGCCTGTTTCTGGGTTGATATGTGAAGGGAATACACAACGTATGTAACTAGCCACTAGACTTCTTGCTTCCTAAGTCTTGTCTGGGCTTTTAACTTGGACAGCCTGGAGGCAGGAAAGGGCTATGTTAGTTCATGGCCCCTGCTGGCTGAAGGGAAACCCAGGGAATCATAAGGTCCCCATACTGACCAAAGAGACAAGGTAGGTGGTTTAAAGCTTGGTTCACTCCAGAAAGCGACTAGTCACCTGTCTGAACCATGTAAGGTCTGCGAGGATCTGGAATTGCCATCCTCAACTAACAGACAGATAACCCAGAGTATAGAAGAAGCCCAGCCAACCTACTGGTATCTTCTATTGTTTTGTAAGACTGAAAACTACAACTCCCAGAATGCCATTCAAAGCTGATCAGGAACCGGAAGCGGTGCTGGGGCGGGGATCGACTGTGTTTGGTCTCTCCTGAGCAAGTTGTGTTAGGTAAGCCGAGGTCTGGTTTTGAGGGTTGGGTAGAGACTGCGGGATCCCACCAGAGGCCGCGGCACCCCACAGCCCTAAGGCGTCCCGGTCTTGCCTTTCCTCGGTCGCCGAGCGCGAGCCAGCGTGACCCGCGTTCCCTGCAGCCTGGGGTCTAAGCAGGTATTCTAGTGATGAAGGTGGTAGAGCTCAGAATGAGAAAATGAGAGACCTATGCAAACAGAGGATGATTGAACACTTAGTGGCGTCGTTTGTGTTCATCAGGTGGGACTTGGGCTAAAAAAGGTCTAAGGCAGAGATGGCGGTGCTAACTCAAAGTATTTATTGAGAGTCTGAGTAAACAGAACATTTACTTGTATTGGAATGGTGTGGGAAAATCAGACTTAAAATAAGTAGGTAGTGTTGGATAGTGAAAATGTGCCTGATCTGAGGACGTGTGAGATTAAGGGAAGAGTATGTGGGCAGAGAGAACAGTTTATGCAGAGACATTGGGATATTTAGGATGTTTGGGGAATAGGTAGACCACAGAGAGCAAAAGAAAATAATGGAGGAGGGGCTACCAGCAAAGATGACTCTTTAGAGCATGGGAGTTTGGTTCTCAGCAACCAAGTCTGGGCGACTCATGACTGCCTGTAACTTCAGCTCCAGGCGACCCGTTGCCTCTTACTTCCACAAACACCTGTACTGAACTGATGCGCACAGAGCCACATACATAATTTTCTAAAATAAAATAGCCTGGGTTGGGTGGTGCACTCCTTGAATTCGGGAGGCAGAGGCAGACAGATCTCCCTTAGTTCAAGGCTACCCTGGTCTCCAGAGGGAGCTCCAGGACAAGCCTTTAACCCCAGCACTTGGGAGGCAGAGGCAGGGCAGATATGTGAGTTGGAGGCCAGCCTGATCTACATAGCAAGTTCGAGGCCAGCTAGGGCTGCATAGTGAAACCCTGTATAAAAATAAACAAATGTAAATAAATAAATAAAATCCCTTGAAAAAAAAGTTGGCAGAAGGGATAGCCCTTAATGATCTGTGTAGAAATTGTGTAGATTTTGGATTACTGTGAGTGAAATAGAAAATACTGCTGGTTCTGGGCAGAAGAGTGGTATAATGTTCAAACATTTAGATGCTCTTATATATCTATTGCCGCATATTTATGAATATATTTCACAGATTTATTTATTTTGAGACAGGGTCCCAGGTAGTTCAGACTAGCCTCAAAGTCTTTATGTAGCCAAGGATGACCGTGAACTTCTGACCCTCCTGTTTCCGTCTTCTTTGTGCTAGTATTGCCTGAGCTGTCACAGCTGATTATGCTATGGGTTTGAATCCAGGGCCCTGTGTTTGGTAGGCAAACACTCTACTGAGTTACTTCCCTTACCTGAGCTGTCACAGCTGATGATGCTATGGGTTTGAATCCAGGGCCCTGTGTTACTTCCCTTACCTGAGCTGTCACAGCTGATGATGCTATGGGTTTGAATCCAGGGCCCCGTGTTTGGTAGGCAAACACTCCACTGAGTTACTTCCTGGGTTCGGGATGCCCTTTACTGTGTGAGGCTCAATTCAAGTTCTAGAAGGATTTGTCTGTAGAGTAGGGATATGGGAGGGACAGTCTAGGTTAAACTCAAAGCAGTTGAAAATTGGAACCTCATAAAGGTGGAGTGAATGTCACCACCATATCCCCAAGATATACCATTATTGTGTCAGTTCGTTAGTAACTGTTGAATGACTAAGGCTCAGAAAGATTCGTTTGAGATGGGGTATAATCATTGTGTGGCTAGACTGGCCTAGAACTCACAATCCCCGCCCCCTGCTACCCCCCCCATCCCACCCCACCCCCGCCTCAGCTGCTGAACTGCTGGGGTTACAGTTATACTACTATCCCTGCCTTTAGAAAAGATATTTTAATTCAGAGGTGAAATACCAAATCTGGGCATTGATAATGCCTTTCCTAGGGTCATCAGATCTGTCTCATTTGTTTGTTTGTTTGTTTTGTTTTTCTTGTTTTTTCGGAGACAGGGTTTCTCTGTGTAGCCCTGGCTGTCCTGGAGCTCATTTTGTAGACCAGGCTGGCCTCGAACTCAGAAATCCGCCTGCCTCTGCCTCCCAAGTGCTGGGATTATAGGCGTGCGCCACCACCGCCTGGCGATCTGTCTCTTTTTTAAGATTTATTTTTAATTATGTGTATGTGTGCATTTACATGTGCATGTCTATTCACATACACACATTCAAGTGTGTGTAGGTGCAAGTGCCATCAGAGTCTAGAAGAAGCTATCTGAACCCCTAGAGAGCAGCTGTAGGTAGTTATGAACTACCTGACACGGATGCTGGTAATAGAACCCTGGTCCTCTTCAAATGCTCTTAACCATTGAGCAACGCCTCCAGCCCCTAGATCTATTCATCTTGAGGCTCAGTTAGACCTTTGCTTTTTGAGGACCCTCAGATGATAACCTTTGTTCTGCATTTACTGACTTTCCATTGTGTGGCTGGGACTTAAGCTGTCCACCAAAGGTGCAAAGCTGAAAAAAGGCGGGCTTTAGGAGTGTGCAGTCACGTATAATCTAGACTCTTAGGGTGGTGGTTGCTATTGTCTTTACTTGATCGCCTGGTGTGAAAGACATCTTCAGGGACTATAGAATTTGAAAAGGCATGAGGAGCAAAAAAGAAAGTGGTTAAGTTCAATAAATACCAAATATTGCTGTTTAAGACTTATTTATTTTTATTTTTATGTATATAAGTGTTTTGATTTCATGTATGACTGTGAACCTTTGGAAACTGGAAGAGAGCTTTGAATCCCCTGGAACTGGAGTTAACAGAGGATTGTCAACCACTGTGTGGGTGTTGGGAACTAAATCCAGGTCCTCTGCAAGAGCAGCCAGTGCTCTTTAACTACTGAGCCCTCTCTCCAGCCATGGTTGCAGAGTCAAAAGAATTCAGTTTGGTGGGAAAAATATCAACCCAGCTTTCAAACTTTTTGAGCAGTAGCCATGGAAAATTGTCGAGCCCCCCAAAATTCTCCTATCTTTTTCCTTCTCAGCCAGACTTCCAAAGAGACATTAGTATAAATAAGCATTCATTCCCCAACAGGGCCTGTCATGTAGGAGGCACTCAGGCATACTCACTGGCTAAAGAAATAGTCATGCACAGATAAGACAACAAATGCCATAAAAATTGACTGTTAAAAAAAAAATGCCTTTATTACTGGGCATGGTGGTATATGCCTTAATCCCAGCAACCGGGAGGCAGAGGCAGGCAAATCTCTAAAAGTTTGAAGCCAGCCTGATCCACAAATCAAGTTCCAGTTCAGCCAAAGGCTGCTACAGAGAAACCCTGTCTTAAAAAACCAAAAACCAAACAAGCAGATAAACAAAAAAACTTTATTTTCCCTTGTTTATTTGGTGGTGCTTGGGATCAAACCCAGGGCTTTATGAAATCTAGGCAAATGCCAGATTAAGCCTTAGTGGTTTTATTGGGGAGGGTGTCTTAGTCAGGGTTTCTATTCCTGCACAAACATCATGACCAAGAAGCAAGTTGGGGAGGAAAGGGCTTATTCAACTTACACTTCCACACTGCTGTTCATCACCAAAGGAAGTCAGGACTGGAACTCAAGCAGGTCAGGAAGCAGGAGCTGACGCAGAGGCCATGGAGGGATGTTCTTTACTGGCTTGCTTCCCCTGGCTTGCTCAGCCTGCTCTCTTATAGAACCCAAAATGGCACAGAGATAGCACCACCCACAGGGGGCCCTACCCCCTTGATCACTAATTGAGAAAATGCCTTACAGCTGGATCTCATGGAGGCATTTCCTCAACTGAAGATCCTTTCTCTGTGATAACTCCAGCTTGTGTCAAGTTGACACGCAAAACCAGCCAGTACAAAGGGTATTTAGTTATTATCTGTATATAGTGTGTGTGGATACTTGAACCATGGCACATGAGTTCCAGGGGTTTAAACTCAGCTTATCCTATCAAATCAGGGCATGTGTGTCCTGTGGTCAGAGCTTTGTTACCCCTGAGCCATCTCTGTTGGTCGCCTTACAGTTCTTTTAACAGAGCCATCTCTGTAGGCCCCTTACAGCTTTTTAACAGTTGTTTGCTCACTTTAATAAGGGGCAGTTGTTGCTTACTGGACCAGTGTATCTTCATTCTTGTTTGTGCTTTGGATGGCTTAAACATAGGAAACAAAAGCAAATGATGAGGTGGGGAGAAGGCTTAGGGTAATGTGCTGGCTTCACAGGCCTCAGGACCTGAGTTTGGGACCCCAGAACCTAAGTAAGAGCCCAGGGGTGGGGGTATAATCTTAGCAAAGGTAGAGACAGGCAGATCCCTGGAAACTTGCTGGCACCTCACCTGGCCTACATGGCTAAGTTCCGGTTCAGTAAGATTGTCTCAAACATAAAGTGGAAAGATGCCTGATGTCTGACGCTGGAGATTGTCTTCTGACCTCTACTCACATCAGTACACTCATACCCACACATGCACAGCGACTGCACACACACACACACATACACACACACACACACACACACACACACACACACACACACGTAAAAATGATGTTGATGATTAGCATAACAGTTTGTGTTGCCGTCTAAGAGAAGTGTCTTGGTAGGGTCTAGATATTTGTGGTTTAAAAAGATTTATAGCCAGTACTGCTTTCCATACGATGCAGAGGCAGGTGGATTTCTGAGTTTGAGGCCAGCCTGGTCTACAGAGTGAGTTCCAGGACAGCCAGGGCTACAGAGAGAAACCCTGTCTTGAAAAACCAAAAACAGAAAAGTATGTCCTAACAAATTGTTTGCTCACCTTCATAAGGGGAGATTGTTACTTACTGAGCCAGAGCATCTTAGTTTGCATTTGTTTTTTGCAATGTTTTTGGAAATTGTTTTCCTCATTTCTCTGAAAAAATGTTGCATTCTACCTAATTTTGTATGTGATACACTCAGTAAATAAATAACATATAAAACTTAACCTGCACCTAGTAGCTTTGACCTGAACTGCTGGCTGCACAGGAAGCTGAGACTGGAGGATTACTGGCTTGAGGCCTGCTTGGAGAACACTAGAGTTCAAGGTTACACAGTGAGACCTTGTCTCAATATAAAAAATAAAAAGAACTGAATTCTAACCCAGTGGTAGAGTACTGGTCTAGTGTATGGGAAGCCCTGGATTCAGCCCTCAGTACCACAGAAGGGGGAGGGAGGGATGGACGGACAGACGGACGGACGGACAAACTGATGCTCTTACAGAGCAAGCAGAATCAGAAGCAAGCCCTAGCCCTGGCAGGCAGGTGAATGCCAATTTCAGATCTAGAGAGCATTTGCATGGCCATCCATAGGGGTGTGCGGTGCGTGCCCAGAACTGCCTGGAGACTGAAAAACTGCAACAACTTCACTGGAGGGGGTTTCAGACAGAAGCAACATTAGCCAGTGTTTCCCCAGCACGTAATCTGTCAGAGAATCAGAATACATCTGGTCCTTCTCTCAGTTCACAGAGAGGGTATCCGTGACAGACATAAATGTCCCACCACTCAGGAGCAGCAAGCCGGAAAACATGGCTGAATCCTAAGATGGCTGTTTTCTTCCCTATATTCAAGTCCAAACTTGAAACAACTAAATTTCAACTTAGTTTTGAGGTTGGTGGAGTACAAGCCGTGGATGGGGGTGCAGTAAGCAACCTGAGTATGCAGTGACCAAATACTAACTCCAAATCAGAAGCATAATGGATCCCAGGTGACTTTACTGCTGACATGGCTCTGAACACAATATGCCCATCCCATAGATGATCACGCCATCCTTCCACTAAGTGCCAACAAGCATGGCCTGGCACACCTCCGCTCACATGAGCCTGCTGTGTTTTCTGAACTGCAGTGTTTTTGCTATACATACTAATTTTCTGTTCTGACAGAAACATAATGCTTTGTTATGGAAAACAGACTCTTACTGTTTCCCCACTGTTATTTGTTAGCATCTAGCAAATACTACCAAAATAGTACGGTTTGTAAATTGTTTAATTATTTTGTATTTTTATGAGTATTTTGCCTGCACATATTTTTGTACACGGTGTGTGTGTGGTGCCCTCAGAGGCGGGAGAGAGTGTAGATCCCCTGGAACACGAGTTGCAGGTGGTTGTGACTCCTCGTGTGGGTGCTGGGACTGGAACCAGGATCTTTTGGAAGAGCACCTCGTGCACATAACCACTGAGCCATTCCTCCAGCCCCCCAGATAGAATTCTTAAAACTACTCTTTGGGATCAGTGAGATGGTATAGCCCAGCGAGCTTAACAAAGTAAGGCTGGCTCTTAGCTGCCTTCTGACTACTGTATATATATTTCCCACAGCATGCATACACCCACACTCACACACATGCATCAGCACACATACAACAACAATAACAACAACAGTAATAATATAGAAATTTTAAATAAAAAAGAAACTGCCTTGGGGGTTGCTGACTTAAATTTCACTGAAATTTTATTTACTCAGCAGTTAAGATTGTGTACTGTGTTTGCAGCCAACTCAAGTTTGATTCTCAGCACCCACACCGGGCAGCAGCTCACTGATGCAGTAATTTGTTAATCCACTCTAAATTCCCCAGTAGGTCCGTGTACTTCTCGCCACCCTCCAAAATGCTCTGGATTTGCGAAAGACATACACACACCAGCTTAATTTTAATATGCTGCAAGCAGCTCTATGGCTGACCACTTCCAAACCTCCCCAGGGCTAACACACGCTCCCCTCCGATAGTCCTGAATTAATTATTACTTATTAAATCTATATTCTAACTTGGTTGCCTGGACCCAGTTGGGCAGCCCTCACAGACCCTGCTCTTCCGGCTCCTTCACATGGCTGTTCGTTCTCATTTCTCCATCTCCCAAGCCAATCTTCCTAAGCATGGAGATTCTGAAAACTACTCTTGCCCCTCACCTGGGAAGTTTTAAGTCCTGCCTCTTTCTCTCTGCCCAGCCATTGACTACCAGCAACTTTATTTCATTGGTCAAAGCCAACTAGGGGCAGGGACCCTCAGTGTCTTTCAGGCAGACGTGCCAGTTCCTGTGTAATTTTGGGAGCCAAATTAACACAGATAGCATTAGAACGAATCCCAACAGCTCACAACCACCATAACTCCAATTCCAGAGAAGCCAGTGCTCTCTTACGGCCTCTGCATGGACTGCATATACATGCAGAAACCTACACTCAGCGCACATAATTTTTAAAAATAACATTACAATTACTAATTGAATTTGGGGTTGGGATTAGGACAGACTTTCTGACAATTCCTGAAATACATACTTCTGCCAAGTTGTACCACATATTTATGCAAAGTGGCATTCTCAGCTTTGACAATTACAGTATCAAAACACCAGTCAATTCTGAAAACACTGCAACATTGTACCCGACAGTATCCAGGATTCAGCCAAGATTCGATTCTTTATTGTGAAAATAAACAAGCTCACCCTTATCATCAGAATGCAAATGTGCTCTCATCTTCATAAATGGTAATGATATTTGTACACCAAAGCATTGTTTTAGAATGGATGTCTTTATGATTTATTATCAATTGTTTGACTTGTGTGTGTGTGTGTGTGTGTGTGTGTGTGTGTGTGTGTGTGTGCGTGTGTGTATACTATATAACTAGACTTGCATAAAATTTCCTGGGTGAGAGCCAGCAAGATGCCAAAGCCTGATAACCTGATTTCTGTCCTCAGAGTCCATGGAAGGGGAAGAGAGAACTGACTCTCCTCAGGTTTTCTTTGATTTTCACACACATTCTGTACGTCCATACCCACCACCACCTATGCACACACATCATGGTACACATGCAATAATAAATAATGAAGGGCATTTAAATTTATTCTAGAGTGAAAAGGGGTTACAAGTTTAAGTTTTACAATTGTTTAAGAAGCCCAGAACTAGCAGGGCAAGATGGTGAACACTTAGTCCCGACACACGGGGAGAGACAGGTGAGTCTCTGTTCTAGGCCAGCTTGCACACATCCCACTGGGGTCTCTGTTATGGTGCTTCTCACAGATCTTCAAGCTCGGGTCTGGAAGGGATAGTGTGAATCCTGAGTGGTTCCTTTTGTAATGGCGCTCAGATATACGGTCGATTTGAGACTTGATAAAAGGTTCTGACCTATCACCAGAACCCCAGAAATCATTCATATATATATGTATATATATATATATATATGTATTATATATATATATTAAACTGACTTAGAACCTTGTATGTGGTAAGATGCTTAAGAAATATTTGCTAAAGGACTGATTTGAAAGTAAGCTGACACATTGCTTTCCGAAGAGCACAATAAAAGCTTGGCTTCTGTGGATACTGATCATTTGGAGGTATCCAGTTCTTATTTTCCGAGAAGTGTATGGCTTCTTTACTGCTGAAGTGTCACTCTGGAATACCCTCCAGCATGCTTTCCTTGGTTCAGTCGTTCAGGGTCAGTATCACACACCTGCTCCTCACTA
The DNA here is from genome assembly GCF_008632895.1 of Mastomys coucha. NCBI lineage: Eukaryota > Metazoa > Chordata > Mammalia > Rodentia > Muridae > Mastomys > Mastomys coucha. Next base: position 6,269,193 of record NW_022196900.1, read on the forward strand.
ACACATGAGCACTGTCTGTCTTCTGGTTGTAAGGAATCGGCTGTGAAAGTGACATCAGCGCATGGACTGTCAGTCGGAAGAGAGTGCTCTGAGAACAGATGCACAGGCCTTGCAGGAAGCAGAAGGCTTCCCAGAGGCCAGAGCTGATGATGGACTCTCTGAAAGCTTTCAGCTTCTGCAGATGGATGTGCGATATGAGCATCAAGAAGAGACCAGCCCTGCAGACGGTGTCGTATGGAGCTCGGTGGGTCCGAGAGCTTGCTGTGTGATGGGTGTCTCAGAGTTCTCTGTTCTAAGGGTTGATCCAGGAGCTGAAAATGAAGTCTGTGTATTTTATAATTCCCTTGGATTATGGTTTCATTTTCATTTGAGTCATAAGAATTTAAATAAAATTTTAAAAGAAATTTTGATATGGCTCAAAAAGGACGAGGGACTCTAAACTCTGTTTTTAAGATTCTGTCCCAAAGGAGTTTTCTATAACCTTAGGATGGTGGGGTAAGGGTGATGTTCTCTCTAATTAATTATAACCTGGATAGGGGTATTATTCAGTGAGCACTCTTGCCTTGCATGCTCAAGGCCCTGGGTCAGATCCTGAGCAATGTACACAATTATAATAATTACTGTTCACAGTAAATATCCACCAATGAAAATAAAATAGCAAAAAAGCATAGTGGCAAAATTAAAAATAAACACAAGCCAGTAGTAAGCTTGTTTTTAAGACAAAAATCTTTTCCTCTCTAACTTTATATATAGATGAAAAAAAGGTGACTGGTGTTCATTTTCCTTTCTGGTACTCATGAAGTTCTCAAACAATTTTGTTTTCTGGATAATGGAAGAAAAATGTGCAAAGAAAACAGAGACACTGGGAAAGGATAGTCTCCTCAAAGAAGAGCAAAAGGAAGCAGGAAAGAGAGAGAAGGAAAGCCAAGCGTGCAGAAGACCCAGGCAATGGTGAGTGTGGTCGCTGGCGAAGGGTCATGGCTCTCAGCGGACTCGGTTCTATGTTGCTAGGAGAGTAGGGCCTAGTACTCAGTTCCTTCGCAAATCAGCATGCCAGTGTGAACGTAGAGGTTGCTTTTATAAAGTAGGAGTTAAGAGAGCATTTGTGTCTGTAAACTCAGAAGCAGAAGGGATGATGCCGGCGGTAGCTCATACTTATTCATGCTATGTGCTTGCCTTAAAAGCATGCATCAGGGCTGCTGTGTACTATGATTAGCCCCCTTTTTGTAGAAAAGATGGGTTCGGGTTAGATAATATGCTCAAAATAACTCAGCTTACAAGTGAACAAACAGAAGTGAATTTAGCACACTCTGAAAGCCAGGGCCTATGCTCCCCACCAAAAGTAAAAGAGAGATTCGTCTACACAGAAAATCCCCTGGGTTGTACAAAAAGAGCTATTAGTAAGTCCAGAAAGGACCCTGGACTCAAACTAGTATTTTGAAAACTGGCCCTTGGCCAGGCATGGTGGACATGCCTTTGATCCCAGCACTTGGGATGCAGAGTCAGGCTGATCTCTGTGACTCTCAGGCCAGCCTAGTCTCAGGGTGAGTTCTAGGACAGCCAGGGCTACACAGAGAACTGTCTCAGAAAAACAAAAACTAACAAACAAACAAGAAAAGAAGAAAGAAAAGAAAAGAAAGAAAAAAGAAAGAAAAGGACTGACTACTGCCCTCCCCACCCCTCCCATCTAGACCCACCCCATTTCTGTCTCATTACAAAACAAACAAGATTCCAAGGGACAATAGTAATAAAATATAACCAAATAAAATATAGTAAGATAAAACAAAAACTGTCACATTGGAGTTGGACAGGAGAAACCAACAGAAGGAAAAGAGCCCAAGAGAAGGCACAAGAATCAGAGACCCACACAGGACTCCCATAAACACGCTGGACTGGAGCTCTGATATGTAGACAGAGGACCTGGTGCAGACCTACGCAGGCCCTGTGCATGCTGCCTCAGACTCCACAGGAGCTTTGATTCCGCTGATTTAGAAGGTCTTGTTTTCTTGACACCACCCCTCTGGCTCTTACACTTTCTTACATTCTCTCTGGAAGGGTTCCTGGAGCCCGAGGGGAGGGATTTGGTGGAGACATCCCATTCAGGGCAGAGTGTTCCAAGGTCTCTCACTCTCTGCATAACATCTGTCTGTGGATCTCTGTACGTGTCTCCATCTGCTGCTGAAGGAAGCTTCTCTGATAGCTGAATCAGACACACATCTATGAGTAGAGCAGAATGTCACTGGGAGTCATTTTATTGCTATTTTGTTTTTGTTTTAGCCCAGTAGTATTTTACCCTTGGTCTTTGGGCTATCTAGTCTCTGGCTCTTGGTCACCCAAGCAGTGTCAGGTATGGATTTCATCTTGTGAAGTGGACCTTAAGTCAACTCAGATATTGGTTGGTTACTCCCATAAGCTTTGTGCCACCGTTGCCCTAGCATACCTTGCAGTCAGGACACTACTGCATTTCCAGTTTGTGGCTGGCTTGGAGTTTATGTTCCTCTTTTGGTGGTGTGCAGAGTACTTTCCTGTACCAAAGACATTGGAATATAAAAGGCTCTGTGTAGGCACCAGTTCAACTTCCTCAAGTTCTGTGGGTTGTGTAGGTTTTGTCTTCAGCAATGGGGCCTTGATGTCCACTTGTGCAGAGCATCCTATAGTCTTGGTCACAGCCTGGGTTGTTTGGAGATTCCTGTGGGACTCCTTTGGCCAACAACTCAGATGTAACCTAGTCCCAGTACTGGAAGCTTCATTTGGTGACAAGAGATGAACAGTTGGGACTCTGTCTCCCCCTTATTTTGATCACCTCCATATATGGATAAATTGTAGGGAGCTTCTACTGTATTAGGTTTGTGTACAAACCTCAGGTGGCCTTAATTTTAGCTGTCTCTTCTTGTTTCCCCCTTTCATAAGTCTCTCTCCTCCCCAGTTGACCCTCCTGTTCCTGTAACCCCCTATCCATTTGTATCTATTTCATTTCTCTTACCTAACAAGATCTATCTGTATACCCCAGTTCCTTGTTGTATACATAACTTCTGTGGTTCTGTGGATTGTAGCTTGGGTATCATTGACTTAATAGCTAATATCTATATCATAAGCAAATACATAACATATTTGTATTTCTGGGTCTGAGATACCTCACTTAGGATGATTTTTTTTCTAATACTAATACATTTATCTGAAAATTTCATGATGTCATTTTTGATTACTTTTATGGCTGGATAATACTCTTTTGTGTAAATGTATCACATTTCTTTATCCATTCTTCTGTTGAGGTTAGGTTGTTGCCAGTTTCTAGCTATTATGAATAGAGCAGCAATGTGGCCATGGCTGAGCAAGTATCTCTGTGGTAGCATCCTTTGGGTATATGCCCAAGAGTGGTATAGCTGAATCTTGAGGTAGACTGTTTCCCATCTTCCTGGGAAACTGCCACTCTGATTTCCATAGTGGCTGTACAAGTTTGCACTCCCACCAGCAATGGAAGAGTGCTCCCTTTGCTCCACATCTTTGCAGCATGAGGTGTCCCTTGTGTTATTGATCTTAGCTTCCTGACGAGTGTAAGATGAAATCTCATAGTTTTTGCATTTCCCTCATGGCTAAGGATGTTGAGCATTTCTTTGTTTCTCAGCCATTTGAGTTTCCTTTATTGAGGATTCTCAGTTTAGGTCTGTGCCCCCATTTTTAATTGGATTATTTGATTTCTTGATACCTAGTTTTTAAATATTTTTCATGTACTTTGGATGTTAGTGCTCTACCTGACATGTAGTTGGTAGTAATCTTTTCCCATTCAGTGGCTGCCTCCTTGTCCAGATACGGTGTCCTTTGCCTCACAGAAGCCTCTCAGTTCCATCAAGTCCCGTTTACTAATTGTTGATCTTAGTGCCTGTACTATCCCATTCTTAATCCTCTCTGGTATTTCTGTCACAGGCACCTGCCCACAGCACAGCAAACGTTTTTTGAAAGCCTTAACCAGAGAGAAACTTTTGGAAGCCAAACACTCAGGACCAAGACTATGTGTTGACTTGAGCATGACCCAGCACATGTCAAAGAAGGTAGAGCATCCAGAGGCCAAGGGAGGCACGGAAGGAAGGGTGCAGACTGGTGAAGGGGGGGACCATCATCAGCCTCTGCCATCATCAGGGTTCTATCTTCTAGAAGTGTCTGGTTTTCTTTTCTAGGCTACTGACTTCTACAGCAGTTGTTGGAAAGGAACACAGGTTCTTTGATTGAGTTTGCAGTTTGCCTTCTCTTTGGAGCCTCCCACTCAGGCTATGATGTTCGGAACCTTGCCGATTCTCCAGACACTAAATCTCTGTCCTTCTGCCTGGAAGAGAAATACTAACCTAGCAACCTGTTGTGGGGAGGGTTCCTGGCAGGAGGACTTGCAGTGTTTAAATTTTAGTCATTTCTCAATATTCCCTTTGGCGAGGGAAGATTGATCCCTGAGCATTTATCCCTGATTTATCTGGAGAGGGTTAAACTCACGCCATGTGATTCTGGGCAGATGAGATGGATAGCCGTCTCTCCAGCTCATGGGCTCCCAGCCCAGGGAGGAGGATGTGACATGATACACAAAGCCCCATGGGTTATACGTGGGAAGAAAAAGCAGTGGGCTGCCTCTGTCCTTTCGAGGGTGAGACATCCTATGGGTCCCACAGGACTGTACAGTTGGCTTGTTCGGATGCTCCCTAGGCTGCTGGTGCCAGGTAGGAGCAAGCAGGCACCGTGCCTCATTCCCGTGATGGAAAAGGCTTTTTAGCCACAGGCACTTGTTTCATCTGGAAAGACAGACTTGGGCATGGGGGCTTGATTTTGGCACCTGACACTAGGCCTCAATGTGCGGCCTCTCGCCAAAGGTGACCTTATTCCCGATGTTACTATAATGTGTGCTACTGTTACACATTTCTCAGAGAAACTAGGAAGACTCTGTCTCGAAGGTTCTCAATGGAACCTCTAACTGCAGCCTTCTAACAAACGAACAAGGACATGAGGGGGTGCGTGCCTTTAATCCCAGTACTTCGGAGGCAGAGGCAGCAGCCCGTAGAAAACAAAGAGCGAACAAGGGGGTCTCTCCTTATATTAACCGAGAGCAGATTAAATCAGATCCAAAGTCTTGTAGGCCTTTTATTCAGTGTAGCACAAGTCACTAAATTATGAAAAATTAAATTATGTAACACTAAATTATGAAAAAAAAAAACTCTCTAGGATTAGGGAGGAAAGTTAGAACGTCTTATCTCTTAAAGTTAGGGTGATAGTGCCAAGTGTACCTAATGGGCACGGAAGTGTCGCTACTCTGTTGACCTCTTTAATAATTTAAATACTGAACATTGTACAGGAGAACTTGGTGTAAAGGCAGAAGACATCTTTCCAAATATCATGGACAGAGTCAAGGCGAGGAGGAACTCTCCGTCTCTGCACGTAGGGGCCTCTCCAGGCCGGTGTCACCGTCTTCACCTCGGTCTGCCTGTGTTATGTCATGGAGCACAGCACTTCTGCACGTGCTCACTCCTGAGTGAGAGGAGCCAGGCTAGCCCATGAGAGTCTTGTGGGCTCAGTTGTCCTTGTTCCTTTACAGGAGTTGAGTAGGTTGGCAGGACAGATTCGAAGGTTGTATGGTTCCAACAAAAAAGCCCACAGGCCCTTTTGGATCTGCCTTACCGGATTCTCCACTGACAGCCCCCTCTATGAGGAATGTCTGAGGATGAATGATGGATTTTCTGCTTACTTGGTAAGAATCCTCTAGCATATTCCTTAAGCTATCTAAGTGTGTGTCTGTCCTAATAGAAAGGTTTTATTCATTCATTCTTTAACACACAGCTGGCTCTCCATTATGGCTTCCACATCCATCCATCCAGCTGCATCCTTCTTGCAGCTATCTCTTTTGTTATTTATTCTGTGTGTGTGTGTGTGTGTGTGTGTGTGTACATGTGTACGTGTGTACCATGGCGTAAATACAGAGGTCAGAGGACAGTGAGAGCTGCTTCTCTCTCCACCATGTGGGTCCTGGAAGAAGACTCAACTTAGGCTTGTATCAAGTGTCTTTACCCACTGAGCTGTCTCAACAGTGGCTTAACCATAGTTTTAAAAAATATTTTGATGAACTAAAGAGATGGCTCCAAGGTTAACAGCACTGGCCCCTCTTCCAGAGGTCCTGAGTTCAATTCCCAGCAACCACATGGTGGCTCATAACCATCTATCATGAGATCTGGTGCCTTCTTCTGGCCTGCAGGTGTACATTTAGGCAGAACACTACACATAATAAATATTCTGAAAACAAACTGTACCTGTAATGAACACATAGACACTTGTTTTCTTGTCATTTATTCCCTCTGCAATACACTATAGCTGGGAGTTGGTGGCTCATGCCTGTAATCCCAGCACTTGGGAGCCTGAGGCAGAAGGACTGTCACAAGTTTGAGGCTGGCCTGAATGACACAGTGAGTCCTAGGCCATTGTGAGGCCTGTCTCAAAACCAAGAGGAAACTAAATTACAGCGTAAGAACTATTTCTGTGTACTAGGCATTATAATAATCTAGAGGTGATTTGTTTATTGATCATTTTCAGTCTTCAGGGACATATAACTTAAATGTAAACATTGGTATTTTATATAAGGGACTTGAAGATGCTTAGATTTTAGTGTCTGTGGGGCCATCTGGAAACCAGTTCCCATCCATGCTGCGGGGCAACTGTAGTGCTTGTATATAAATGGTATCTTTTCACTGTGGCAATCTAAAAAGTCTCAGAATCTCTCATTAGTTCTTGTAATTACATTTTTTCTCATTCTTGCCCTTCATTGCCAAACTAATATTCCCATTGTCTAGAACCATGTTTCATAACCTGTCTAATTCATGCTAATAGTATTTTTGGAACACAGTAGTGGAGAGGTGGGAAACGTGATTGTTAGAGAAAGAGAAAGGATGCTTTTAGGAGCAGTGTGGCTTCAAGGTGTCTTCTAGGAAGAAGGACGGGACTTTGCACTCTTTGCTAAGGATCTTGTAAAGGTAGCAGTAGGTTATGCAAGTGAGAAGCCAAGTCTGTTTCCATGGAACAACACTAAAAATGCTCCTCTGTGCTGCTGTGTAGCAGGGACTGAGTTGGTGCAGCCTTCCCTGGGGAAGCCACGGAGGCCATAGTTGTGAGGGATGTGCTGTGTGGGCTGCACAGCCAGCTGTCTCCTGTTACTGCTTCCCCATGTCCCTGCCGTTCTGAGGTGATCTGTGTCAGTCCTCTCTTTCCAGCTCCAGTGTTGCTTTCACCAGAAAGCCATCCCTCATGCTGGTACTCCCTCACCTGTAGTCCTGGTTTATGCTCCCTGTTCCTCTGGGGCCCCCTGCCACTTTCTGTCTCATTTCTGTGGTTTAAATGCCTGTGCTTGCTTGTTTGTTTGTCTCAACTAAGCACTTTTCGAGAAGCCCTCAGACCCGCAGCTTCCCAGCACAGCCGGCGCTATGCTGCCAGGTAACGGGTAACTAACTGGTACCTGGTACTAAATTGTGCATGATGTGGTTTTAATCCCCTCTGCCTGGCAATTATCTTTGTATTTCCAGCTCGATGTGACAGAAGAAGACTGCTTTAGCCTTTTTCCTCTGGAAACCCTTGTGTACCTGACTCCTGACTCCGAACACCGTGAGTCCCTGACCTTCTTCCCCTGTGGGTTCACCAAAACTTTGTCCCTCGTCTTTTGTGGTACTTCTGTTCTCACCCCATCTAAGAGACTGTGGGAGGAAATACTGGGGGATGAGCTGACCTCTCCTGTGGGCAGATAGCCAGCACAGCAGAGATTGGTTCCATCTTCAGGTGGACTTTGTATGCTGCCTGGCAATCGGTTTCCTGGCCAGCTTTGGTCAGGGTGCTATTTATATATATTCTCTCTCACTCCCTCCCTCTCTCCTCCCCTCCCTTCCTCTTTCTCTCCCTTCCTCCCTCCCTCCCTGCTTCCCTCCCTCCCTGCTCCCCTCCCCAGACTATCCTCTGTTGCTCTTACTAGTGTTAGGTCAGTCATGCTCCTCTCAGATTCATCTCACTTTTTTGTACATCTGGTTTTGTTTCCCATCTAACCCAGTGCTGCTTTGGACATAGCACCTGTGTTTTTTTCAGATCTGCCAGCAGGCTTTAAATTGTGTTGTATTTATTGTATTAATGTTGTTGATATTTCTTTCCTTTTGCTTTCTTTGGATTTAGAAACTATAAAACAAATTTGATCCCAGTGGCTTTCATTTTTCCACTAGCCCTTGAAGACATTGATCAGAGCACAGTTTACATTATTGGTGGACTTGTGGATGAGAGCATTCAGAAGGTAAGTACACATCTTAGCTTCCCCCCTCCTTTATTTATTTAACTTTTTTGGTTTTCTAGACCCAGTTTCATTATTAGTCTTTATTGGCTGTCCTGGAACTTGCTCTGAAGATCTTAAACTCACTGAGATCCATCTGCCTCTGCCCCCTGAGTGCTTGGATTAAAGGGGTTCACCAACAACTTGTGCCCATTTTAGACCATTTATAGTATAGGCATTTGCCCTGTTGTTAATTTCCCCAGAAGCCCTAGCAGCTGTGTGGGAACAAGAAGCACTTGTTGATGGGTGCCCCTTCTGCCTGGAGGTCCCTCTTTTCATCAGCCGAGTCAGCAGTCCTGACTGGTGGGAGCAGAGTCAGTAGACAGGCCAGGTGATTCCAACACAGACATTCTCCCGCTGCCTCTCTTCTTCTCTCTGCTGGGATGACTCTGATCTTGGCTCAGCATTTTTTTTCCTAGCACTTTGTTCTCTGTGCGAGATTGGTTGGCTTCTTGTAGGCTAACTTTCTTGCTGGTCTACGTCATATTCTAAGACCTCAAATTCAGTAGGATTGTCCAGACTTCTTTTTAGATTTGCTTTTTATTTTACATATAGGACTGTTTTGCTCACATATATGTCTGTGTACCATGTGCATGCCTGCTCAGAACAGGGCATCAGAGCTCCTGGAATTAGAGTTATGGATAGTTGTTAGCCACCAATGGGTACTGGGAATAGAACCCAGGACCTCAGTAAAGAATAACGAATGCTGAACCATCTTTTCAGCTTCTTCTTCAGGATTCTTTTGTTGAATTGGAGTTTCACTGGAATAATTAAGCTGGTACTTGAAGTTTTAAATTTTGTTTCTATTATATAAATGTTAATTTTCTTTGCATACATTCACTAATTAAGATATATTGTATAGTTTTTAAGTTGAATAATGATACAATAGTTTACATTTGCAAAAAGAAATGTAGTGAGAAATAAGTGTCCTTCCCACCCTGTATTTCCCTCACCCCTCAAAGCATCATGGTCCATTTTCTTTTTTGTCCTTTTTCGTTTTTTGGGATTTTTGGGGGGTTTTTTTGTTTTGTTTTGTTTTGTTTTTTGTTTTTTGAAACAGGGTTTCTCTGTGTAGCCCTGGGTGTCCTCACTCTGTAGACCAGGCTGGCCTCTGCCTCCAAGTGCTGAGATTAAAGGCTTGCACCACCACTGCCCATTTTCTTGGGCATGTTTGTTGGTCTATTTTACATTTGTTTATAATGTATATAGAAATATTTCATGTTTGAGACATATATATGAAGCACATGTTTAATATTAATGGCAGCTCAATTTATCATTTAATCGTACTTAGTTTTAGATTGAGCTTCTATCAGTGTGCTTAGTTTTAGTACAATTAAATGTGTGGATCTAAGTGTTCCATGGCATAACAGAAATCCTTTATGGCAGGGGGGTCTCCTGCAGAAGCCTGCTGATAGGGATGCGAAAGTTAGTTGTTCCCAGTGGACTCCTGGTTCAGGCAGCTGATTATGTGAAGACATAAACAGCTGTCTGCTTCTATTATAAAAATATTGTATTCTGTTATAATATACATAAATAGACTATTCTATTATATAAGTAAACTCTCTCGGAGCATTCCCTGGCAGATTACCAGGGCAAGACTGCGCCATTACCATGAAGCCATTTTTAGTTTCCATCATCTCCAAATTTGATGAGGCTGAGCATCACCAGGAGTGACACTCTGGGTCTCCTGGTGTGACACACTTTCCTGTCAAGTATTCTTGCTCACGATTTAAAATTTTCAAATGTAATCACGAGGAAATAAGAAATCCAGGATGGGTCATTCTGCAAGACAACAGAACTTTCAAAAATCCACTGTAATAGAAACTAAGCCAAACTTGGGGGAGGGAGGTGCTGTCTTCAAGGAGCATAACAAAATAAAACAGTTAAATGCAGTGATGCGTGTGGTCCCATATACCTGTGGCTGTGTCAGGATCATTTGAGCCCCCATGAGCCCTTCTTACAAACAGGGAACTGTCAAGCGTGGTTTGATTGTGTTATGGGAGGGAAGCTTTACCAAAGACCTTTGGGGGAGAATTTAATAGTGGTTGTGTATCAAATAATATTGCAGGATTTTTAGAAATGAAGACAGTGCTGTGCTGAAGGGGGGAAAGCACTGTTGTCCTCCAGCAAGAGGTCCGTGTGAGGCACGGTGTCAGATGGCTGCAGCTCACAGAAATTTGATAGCATGTTGGCTGTTAAATGTAGATGACAGGATGAGAACTCATTTACTGATTATTTCAGATTTCTTAGATTTGAGATATTTTGAGTCAGGAGCATTGCTTACCCTCTGACTTGCCACGCCTCCTGCGACAGGTAGATGGCCTCTTTGAAGCAGTAAAGTCCAGAGGGTCTGTGAGCAGAGTGTGGTGTTTAGATGTGAAATTTTATTTTACTTATTTTACTTTCTGACCACAGTTTCCCCTCCTTCCTCTACCCTCAGTACCTCCCTTTCCCTCTCCACCCGTGCTCCATTTCTCTTGAGAAAAGGGCAGGCCTCCCATGCATAGCAACCAGCCGTGGCATACCTAGTTGCAGTAAGACTGGGTGTATCTTCTCCTGTTGAGCCTAGATGAGCCATCTAGTAGGGGAAAGGGTCCCAAAAGCAGGGCACAGAGGTAGAGACAGCCCTTGATCCTACTGTTGGGGTCCCCACAAGAAGATCAAACTATACAAATGTAATGCATGTGCAGAGGGCCTAGATCAGTCCTATGCGTGTTCTCTGGCTGGCAGTTCAGTCTCTGTGAGCCCCTATGGAGTCACGTTAGTTGATAATGTAGGTTTCCTTTGGGTGTCCTTGACCCCTCTGGCTCCTACAGTCCTTCCTCCCCTCTTCCGTGGGATTCTCCAAGCTCTGCCTAATGTTGGGCTGTGGGTCTCTGCATCTGTTTCCATCCATTGCTGGATGAAGCCTCTTGGATGACCAATCTATGAGTATAGCAGAATATCATTAGGAATCATTTCATCGAGTTTTTTTATTTGCCATTTGTGTTTGGTTCTATTATGGGTGTGTGTGCTATCCAGCCTCTGGCTCCTGACCCTCTGGGCAGTGTCAGACTTAGGCTCCCCTCTCATGGCATGTGTCTCAAGTTGGACCAGACACTGATTGGCCACTCCCACAATTTCTTTACCCCACCACATCTTGTAGGCCCGACAAATTGTAGGTTGAAGGTTTTGTGGCTAGGTTGGTGTCCCAGGCCCTCCACTGGAAGGCTTACCTGGTTACAGGAGATGGCTAGTTCAGGTTCTGTATCCCCCATTGATAGGAGTCTTAGCTAGGGTCAGCCTTGTAGCCTGGGAGTTTCCATTGCCCTAGGTTGCTAGCTCCTCCCAGAGATGCTCCCCTCAAATTCCAGTTGTCTCTCTCAGTACTCTCTCCCTCACAATACCTGATCCTTCCTGTTCCCATCCCCACCCCATTCAGTTCCCTCTCCTCATCCACTGGCAATGTCTGTCTGTCCTGTCTCCCCTTCTCAGTAAGATTCACTCGTCTGCCCTTGAGCCCTTCTTGTTACTTAGCTACTTTGGTTTTGTGGACTGTAGCACCGTTTTCCTGCACTTTAAAACTAACAGCCACTTATAAGTGAGTATATACCATGTTTGTCTTTCTAAAGCTGGGTTACCTCACACAGGATGATGTTCTAGTTCCAGCCACTTGCCTGAAAACTTCATGGCATCATTGTTTTTAATAACTGAGTAGTAGTACTCCATTGTGTAAATGTGCCACATTTTCTTTATCCATTCTTCAACTGAGGGACATCTAGGTTGTTTCCATTATCTAGCTATTATAAAGAACTACTCTGATCTATTATAAGCTACTATGAACATAATTGAGCAAGTGTCCTGGTGGTGCAGTGGAGTGTCTTTTGGGTATATACCCAGGAATGGTATAGCTGGGTCTTGAGGTAGATAAATTCTCAATCTTCCAAAAAATCACCATATTGATTTCCAAACTGGCTGCATCTGTTTGCACTCCCATCAGCAATGGAGGAGCAGTCATCCCTCTTGCTCCACATCTTTGCCAGCATGAACTGTCATTTGTGTCCTTGATCTTAGCCATTAAGTGTAAGATTGAATTGTGTCCTCTCAGGCTTCTACCAACTAAAAGTAGCAACATGTGGGAATTTTTGAGACTGGAGGTGCCTATTACAAGGAATACAATGAAAAAAAAATACATGTAATTTTTATAATAAGAATATCTGATTTACAGAAAGTGACATTTCAAAAAGCCCGAGAATACTCTGTCAAGACAGCCCGCTTGCCAATTCAGGAATACATGATCAAGCGACAGAATGAGAAAAACTACCATTCAGAAATACTGGCCATCAACCAAGGTACTGCTCACAGCCCGCCCGACATGCTTTTCCTTACAGACAACCATCTGCTCTTCCTTTGTCTTGGATGGGCTCTTATGTTTTCTGTTTACTCAGACTATTTGATAGCTTATTCTGCTGCCTTGCTTTAAGTATAGTGCCCTTGACTCTAATTTCCTGTGACACCTAAACCCTCCTGCACACACTTGCTGGCAGCCATCTGGCTGGTCATCGAGAGGTTTCTCGTTTTGTTTTCATTCCTGGATGAAAGTGTCCCTTTGCCTAGGATACCTGTCCCCTACCTTCATTGCCCAGTATCTTCGTTCTCTAGGCTTCAGCCCAGGAGCATCTCAGCTGCAGGCTCTGTCCGGCCCCTTGTTTGTATTCCCATGGTGCTGTGTTCCTGGTTGCAGTTGTCCATTCACAAGTGTTCAGTGTAAGCTGAGGCCTTGTAAAGAGCCTCCTTGCCCCTCTCCTCCCATGACCTACCACCACATGTGACTCAGAGGACAGCTGGTCAGTGAGGACATTCCACAACATCCTTTCCACATAGGTCCTTCACTGGGCTTCTCCAGAACAGTCACCAACATCTGTTTACCTTCTGACAGTGTTCGACATCCTGTCTACTTACTGTGAAACTCATAACTGGCCTGAAGCATTGAAGAAAGGAGTTCCTGCAGGAAAAGGCTACATTCTACGGAATTCAGCGGAATGACAAGCACCCTAAGGTTCCAGCTGCAGGGGGTGAAGTGCCAGAGGTGTCATGACCAAAGGACAACGCAAAGGATGGCAATAGCACACACTTGCTTCTTGGATCTTTGAAAGCCATTTGTGGCAAGGACCACATTTTATGCTATGTCACCCACTATGCCTGGATCACTGGAAATGCCCTGATAAAACAAATTACGGTTAAAAAAAAGTTTGCGTTAAGGAATTGCCAAAATATGTCATACTGGGTGTTAATTCATGCTTTGTACATTCCTCTGTTTGTGAAAGGTCTACTTTTAGAGATGTTTAAATGATTGTCCAAGCTTCTCATTTAACTTACATAAAATTATTTTCTGTCATCTGTAAATGTGCTGATTTTCACCAGCTCAGACACAAGCTGCACAGACACAAGCTGCACAGACACGAGCTGCACATACACTTTGCCACCCCAGTCCTGTCTGGCTTGCCCTACTTTGTCTTTAGAGTACTTTGTTCTTTCCTGTGGCTCTCACCTTGTTCTTGTTCTGATTATGGTCATGGAGGGCTCCTCTCTTCTGTAAATACCTTTGTGTAGCCTTGAGCTTAGACAAGCCAAGTGCTCCGTACAAATTACCCCGGGTCTAAGAAAAACTCGTTATTATTGATAAATCCCTAGAGTAGCCAGAAAAGATTGCTGCATACTAATCCACCTTCCATGACACGAGTACAAGTCTTTCCCTCACATTCAAACACAACCAGCTCAGTTGCCTCCAGTTCTGACTTACCTTGGTTAGTCTACTAGCAAATTCATGTGTTTTCTCTATCTCACAAGAATCAAAAGTTACCTCTGCCCACTTCCTTCTCTTTTCCCACTAAACCCCTTGGGAACTATCACTTGATAAATTTTATGTGTTGCTCTTATTGCAAAATAGGCAAGGCCTCAGGAAAGCCCCTTAAGGGACTGGGTCACATAGGCTTCAGGAGTACGTAACTCAATCTCAGAGATCAGAAGGGAACAGAGAACCACTGAACTCTTGTCACCTGCCAGTCTACACTTACACACTTTTACCTAGGGAGGTTTTACCATAATGTAAATAGCAAAGAATCTTCTCTCTAACTCTAGCCCAAACCTCTCCTCTTTATCCAAAACCTGAGCACATAGTTTTTTAAGATTGTGGAAATTGTGTTAAATAATGTTTAGACTTGGATCAGAAATCCTCATCATACTATTATATATAAGGAAAAAACTGAATATATAAAAAATACTAATTATGAAGTCAAATATTTGCAATTATTGAGTTTTGATAATAGCCATGAAAGAAATATATCCTGTTTGAACTAGACAGAGTATATTAAGTTACAACATCTTATAACTGTAATTTGAGAACATAAATGCACATAGAGTGGTTAAGCCTTAGACCATGTTACAGTCTGTGCCTCAGTATCTTTATGAGGGTCAGTGTTTTCTCCAGTTACCAGGAATGAGAATTCCTGGTAATTGTGTAAAACACTTGCCACAATACTTTTCACACAGCAAGCGCGTAAGTATGAGCTAGTATACACTCTTCCACTGGCTTCTGGGATTACAGACAGGTTTGTCCTTTGCTTCATTTAATGTGTTCAACATTCCCTCTGTCAAAGAAGGCTTATGATTATAACCAGAAAACAAGTTTAGTGTTGCATTCCAACTCACTGTAGAAGCTATACAGTACAAACACAACTGCGAATACAGACACTACCAACAAAGTTTAGTATATAAATTTTTTTTTATAATTTTCTTAACTATACATGATTGATGACCAGTAACTCTTACAAAAATATTTTTATGGATTCTAGTAAGACAATATGCATTTTCTAAAGATCTGCCAGGAAGAAATTCACCCAGAAAAAAAAAAAAAGATTTCCCCAGGAAACTCAGTCTTGATTAAAATATCCACTAAGGAAATATACGTGTCAACTTTCTGCCAGCCTGGCAAAGATCTGTTTTCTCTGCTCTGTTGTCATGTGTTCACAAGCTTCTAAGACATTTGCCAAAATTAACGTCTGCTGAATGGTTTTAGCCTTGACCCATATTCTTCCATTCATTCCAAACACAATCTCCAATGGATAGAGTTTTCCCAGTTCTTGCACAATTTCACAATCTGGAGCTAATAGCCTGTTAGGAAAAATGTAAGAAAATAAAGTTTAATAAAGCAGTAGCATACGTTCTGGTTCTCCTAAAGGAGATTCCTTTTCTAGAATTCCTTTTCTGTATAGTTCCCTGTGATTATCCAATGCCCCCTCAGCATCATTCCCAAAATAAGAGTCTATGTATCTGCCACCCCTTTTCTTGCACCGCCCTCCCCCAACACTTTTGTATTTAGAGATGAAGTCTACCTAGCTCACTTAAACTAAGTCTCAAATTTGTAGGTCTGAAAACTCCCCTGCCTTCCCGAGTAGCTGGGACTACAGGAATGTGCCACTCCACTCAGCTCAATGCCCCCTTCCTTCCAAGAGCATACTTTTCAAGAATACCAGAATCTACAATAGTGGGCTATGTTCTACGAAAAAACCTCATGTTGGGCTGGCTAGTAAGAGCACTGACTGCTCTTCCTGAGTTCAAATCCCAGCAACCACATGGTGACTCACAACCACCATAATGAGATCTGAAACCCTCTTCTGGTGTGTCTGAAGACAACAACAGTGTACTTATCTATAATAATAAGTCTTTAAAAAAAAAAAAAACAGCCGGGCTATGGTAGCGCATGTCTTTAATCCCAGCACTTGGGAGGCAGAGGCAGGTGGATTTCTGAGTTCAAGACCAGCCTGGTCTACAGAGTGAGTTCCAGGACAGCCAAGGCTATATAGAGAAACCCTGTTTCGAAAAACCAAATAAACAATCAAACAACAACAAAAAAACCCTACCTCATGTCACCCATGTTATATAACATATGAATGTATAAAGCCTCTTTCCTCTGAACACCTTATTCCTAGAATTGAGGATCATAGCTCATCATCATCATCATCACCACCCTTTCCTACAGTGCTAAAAGAGTACTTTAAATTTACTTTCCTGCCCGTGCCAATTCTTCCCTGGTATTAAATTCAGAACTTGGAGATATGATCTTTGAAACCAAGGTTGGTGCTTAGTCTGTATCATGCTTCTTATATGTCTCAAATTTCGTCTCCACATATGAAGGACAGATAGCATGGAAAGGCCTAGGAAGGCGACTCTGACTTCAGGAGCCAAGCACAGCTTG
The DNA here is from genome assembly GCF_008632895.1 of Mastomys coucha. Lineage (NCBI taxonomy): Eukaryota > Metazoa > Chordata > Mammalia > Rodentia > Muridae > Mastomys > Mastomys coucha. The sequence continues at coordinate 6,285,758 of NW_022196900.1, forward strand.
GGTAGGTGATGGTCTAAATACCCTACCAGAATCTGCCCCAGTAGGAACAGTAAAGTCTTTCAGGACAACATCGGGGGCCATACTTGGCTACTTAAACTTGAGAAGCACACCACCCTGTAAGCACTTGCTATCACAGACACTTGGTTGCTACGCCCACTTGTCTACACCAGTTACGTCTGCAGTATCAGGGGTAAAAGCCTGATCAAGGACAAGAGGCGTTATGGCCCCAAAAGGGAGCTTGTGTCTCCTGGGTATTCAGACAGTCGCTGGCATCTCCTAACTCAGACGTGTTCCAGATTAGTCTTTCCAATCGTCAACACGCCCTCATATTTAGACATAAAGGTACCCCAAGAAATGATTCATAAATGGGCATCGTTTCCTGGCCAGCACAATGTTTCCAACCTATCCTAATTCAATTCCAGGCTGTCCTTAGCTTGGAATTTCTCTCAAGGAATCTGCCTTGCCAGACAGGTTTTCCTCAGAGCTAGCAATAGAGGTCAAGCACACTTCTTAGGGCAGCCCCACAGAAAAACAGTTGTTTTACATACTAGAGAATAATTGAAGGGCTTCCCTCACTTAAGGGCATTAGCAGGAACTGTTAAATCAGAAGTTCCTGGTCCTTGCCTCCAGCAGAACCAGAGAATTAGCATAGGGATACCAAATTAGCGCCAGCGGGAAGGGCTCCATTGCTCTTCCAGTCTGCTTCACATGTGATCTTGGTCAGTAAGATCACTGACCTTGATATGACTGTCACTGCCTACATGACTCTTGTCATCTGCCCTGCTTTCTATATACCATATAAGCCTGCTTTTCACTTTGTGCAGGAGGACTCGCACTTGGGAACTTGCACTGGACTCGGACTGGCACTCTGATGGAGAACTTAGATGGATTAGGACTCAAATTCATGTAATCCACAGTCCCCCAGGCCCAGAGCACTGTGTCATTCTTCACCTACGCCTCGTCGACCTGACTAGGACCCCATTTCTCCCATGGGTTGAGGGAGGCCCAGATAGGCCAGCCTGCGACACTTGGTAACTGAGTGCAAGGGCAAACTGCATTTGTAGTCACGTATCTTAGAATGAGGGAAAGACCAGTTCTCACATATGGATAAGTCAGTTACAATGAGAATCAGGCCTTCCGAGAGAAAGGACAGAACAGAACAGAGTGAACTTGAAGCGTAACAGATTAGAAAAGGCACTGAAATGGCTGCAGAGATGGCCGGGTGGTTAAGAGCACTAACTGCTCCTCCAGAGGAGGCAAGTTGATTTCTAGCACCTACAAGGAAGCTCACAGCTATCTGTATCTGATGCTCTCTACTGGCCTTCAAGAGCATGTACTGGGTACACAGATAAACATGCAGGCAAAACACCTAAGCACACACACACAAAAATAAAAAGTACTATGCCAACATTCAAACTATATAGCCAAAAAGCATTTGGATTTGATATATTTACATTAAGAAAGCAGAACTTAATTGAGGAATTTATATATATGCTAAAACACTGGCGTTTTAAACATATTTTGTTTGTTTATGGGGGTTGTACCTGCATGTATGTCTGCAACCACATAGTTTTGGTGCCTGCTGGGGCTACAAGTGGGCACTGGCACCCCCTGGAACTAGTTGTAAACCTCTATGTAGTGGCTGGAAATTGAACCTGGATCCTCTGGAAGAGTTGCTAACCACAGAGCCTTCTCTCTAGCCTCCTAAAATAACTGACTTCACTATGAAAAAAACTAAGATATTGTAAACCCTAAAGATTTCTTGTTTCCAGCCAGGTGTACTTACTGGAGGAGCTCCTCTACCCTTAGCTTAAGAACTGTGGACAGCTGATGGCTTGTGGGAAGGGAGCCAGTTTTCTTTTGGGGAATAGCTGATGATACCTCATGGTAGGTGGGTCACACTTCAGTAGTAGGCCCCATATTTACAAATACTTGCAGCACAGATTAGACTCAGTGGCTTATTTATTTTTAAAAAGGATACACAAACGTAGGGTGGAGAGGGGAGGGAGGTTGGGAAGGAATCTAGGGGCAGTTACAGGGAAGAATGGGAAGTAAATATGACCAACAAAATACTACTATGAAATTCTCAGAGGGGCTAGAGAGATGGCTCAGCAGTTAAGAGCACTGATCTCTTCCAGAGGTCCCGAGTTCAACTCCCAACAACCACATGGTGGGTCACAACCATCTGTAATAGGATCTGATGCCCTCTTCTAGTGTGTCTGAAGACAGCTACGGTGTACTCACATTAAATAAATATATAATCTTTAAAAAAACAAACAAACAAACAAACAAAAAACTAGCCAGGCAGTGGTGGCACATGCCTTTAATCCCAGCACTTGGGAGGCAGAGGCAGACCAATTTTTGAGTTCAAGGCCAGCCTGGTCTACAGAGTGAGTTCCAGGACAACCAAGGCTATACAGAGAAACCCTGTCTCAAAAACAAACAAACAAACAAACAAACGAAAAAAACTTTTCAAAAAAAAAATGAAATTCTCACAGTAAACAGATCATTAAAGAAGGCAGAGCAGTTAATAGCCATCATAACTTACTTTCTAATTAAGCCCAACGTCACTTTGAAGAGCAGACCATCCTGTCCAATCACACCCATTCCATTGGCACGGCCACAGCTGTCAATACAGACCATTTCTGGTTCCATGTCTTTATTAGCAACCACACACTGGCCGTAGATGAGATCTCCAACCTGTAAGATTAAAAGTTCAGCTCCCTTCAACCAGACATCCTGCTGCTGCTGCTGGTGTTCCATGGGCAGGAATGCCAGTCACCCACAGTTCTCATGCTAAGGGACTGACGATCCTTAGAACCCAGCCCTCTCTTCCCACGCTGTGAAATCCTCCACCAGGAGCCAATTCGGGGCTTAAGAACAACCTTCAAGGTTATACCGTCCAACTTACATGTAGTGTAATTTAGATTTACATTTAACCTTTTATCTACTTAACATATATGAAATACAGTTCCTTGCATGTAACTAGTGGTGACTGCACCAGTCAGTGCAGATATAAACACAAGCCAGCATCACTGGAGAATGTTCTAGCAATACGAACAAAAATTCTACGTTTGTCTAGAGGAAGGAAAAGCTCATGACATCCATATTCAGAAGGAAATGGGACAATGATAATTCAGATACTACTTCATGGGAAATTTGCTTTAAAGTATTACAGAACTGAACTTTAAAATGAAGCTAAGGAGCCGGGTGGTGGTGGCACATGCCTTTAATCCCAGCACTAGGGAGGCAGAGGCAGGTGGATTACTGAGTTCAAGGCCAGCCTGGTCTACAGAGTGAGTTCCAGGACAGCCAGAGCTACACAGAGAAACCCTATCTCGAAAAACCAAAAAAAGAAAAAAAAAAAAATGAAGCTAAGGAAACAATAAAGGAAACAATAAATTTGTTCTTGTCATTCAACATTAAAAATACCCACTGTTGAGCTAAAGAGGTGGCTCATGGGTTAAGAGTACTTACTGCTCTTGCAGGGGACCCAGCTTTGGTTTCTAGCACCCTTAGCAGCTCATAACTATTCATAACTCAAGTTTCAGGGGACCAGACCTTCCTGTCTGACTTCCACAAGAATCTGTCACACAGTGGGCAAAACATACATGAAGGCAAAACATTTCCCTATGCATACTTTAAAACTATTTTTTAAGTCCCCACTGCTCTGGGTGATCATAAAACTTGAAGGGAATCATTCCACCCTTTACACCTTCCTGGAACATGTGGTCTTACACAGGACAATGAGAATGAACAAACATGAGCCAGATGGAGAGTTAACCCCAGTGCTATGGTAAATATGCAGGCAAAATGATGGCGATGACCTCACAGACAGACATGCTCAGTCAGCCTGGACCTCAGAGATGATGCAGGGAAAGTGATGATGACCTCACAGACAGTCATGCTCAGTCAGCCTGGATCTCAGAGATGACACAGGGAAAGTGATGATGACCTCACAGTCATGCTCAGTCAGCCTGGACCTCAGAGATGATGCAGGCAAAGTGATGGCGATGACCTCACAGACAGTCATGCTCAGTCAGCCTGGATCTCAGAGATGACACAGGGAAAGTGATGATGACCTCACAGTCATGCTCAGGCAGCCTGGACCTCAGAGATGATGCCTCATAGGCTGGGATACAGCTCCAAACAGAGGAGCACTGTTAATAAAGACCCAAGGGAAGGAAACAAAGCCCAGTGATCCTGTGAAGCTTAAATACGGTCACACGAAATAACATACACTATGAGGGACGACTCCTGCAGTACAATGCCAAGGATTTCTGTATGATTTGAACAATCCTTTTTTGAATGAGATTTTTTAATGGGTTAAGAAGATTGTTGCCCACTCCTGTCAAAAGGGAGCAAAGGCTTGAACATGTGGAGGCAAAAGAAATGGCATACAAAAGATAAGAGAACGAACAAATAAGCTCGAGTATAAAGCCCCTTAGGAGTTGATAAAAAAGCAGCAGAGAGGTCATCACATTTCTGGCTCGTGTTCAGGAAGGATATGGCTAAATTACCCAGAAAGCACAACCTGAAAACCTGTAGAAATAAGATTACTCTTCTGTCAGCTCCAAGGATTTAGAGCCACAGTGAACAGACGGTTGATGGCGCCTGTGGCCCCTTAGACTAGGAGCCATTTTCCTGGTGCAGTGGACTCGGATAGGACAGGCAACGAGGGGGAGAGCAGATATAACTCTTCAACCTGGTAGAGGAGAACCAAGGTTGCAAACATGACGCAGCTTCTGGAGCTGCAGCACCTAAGAAACTCCTATAGACGATCTTGGAGAACTGGAAGGATCGTTTATGCTCTGAAGACAATTCAGGTAGCCCCCTGGAGAGTTCTTATTGTTGAAACCAAAGGCTTCCATCATTACCTGCACGTTTGGTCTGTTTCTTTTAGTTGCCCCTTCAAATGCCAGGTAAGACAAAGAGGCTGGCTCACTCCCTCCAACATCAACTTTGAATATATCTCCAGATTTAGCGATCACTATGCCAATCACGTGGTCTCCTTTCACAGGTACATACTACAAAACAAAATAAAAGAACAACCATAAATAACACGAATACTATCATAAAATATCTTCAGCAACTTTATCTAGGTTGCTCAGGGTAAGTCTCAACCAATCCAGCCAACTCATACTCCCCAGGTAGCTGGAACTACAAAACCGGCCCACAACCCAGAAAGCCCAACTACTGTCCAACTTTTTAGTGTCTAATCCACAGTTTATCTGGGTCAAGCTTCAAGCGTTGTCAGCATCCTTTTTATAAGTCTGGTGGCACAAGAATCTTTCCATTCAAGGAAACCCATTCCATTAGACATTATTCCTATGTGAAAGCTCTTAATTATTCTATAGGAAATTTAACGTCTTGTGATTTGGACATCTTACAACTAGGACAGCAAATGCCAACTCCACGGCTCTGGGTTTTTCAAGACAAGATCTCCCGGAACCTTTCTCTCCTTTCGCCCTTCTCAGGACGTGTTCCTATGGTGACTCCTCTAAAGAAGATGCAGAGAGGGAGCTAGAAGCTGCCGCGCGGCTCTAAACTCGCCTTAACCTACGATCGCACTTGGAAGGAGCCCACTTTCGTGGCAGCACCGCCTCTCCGGCATCCGCTCACCCGCTTCTGCTGCGAGTCCACCCAGTAAACTCCGCCACCGCCACCGCCGCCGCCTCCTCCGCTGGGCTCCTTGTGACGCAGGCGGCCACACTTGGTGACCAGCAGACGGTCCCCGCAGCGTCGCAAACCTGGGCCACACACTACGCGCAGCCTCGGGCGCGCACCCGCATTCAGGCGTAACGGCTGCTCCCCAGCGCCGCCAAGGCCGTCTGCGTCCTCGTGGTCCGGCAGCACCAGCTCCTCCCCGGGGAGAACCACCTGATTCAGCACCTTTTGCGCTGCCCGTGCTCGGCAGCACGCCACTGATTCGGCCCCAGCGGACAGCACTTCGGCCATGGCAGGTTTCACCATCACAGCTTCCGCTTCCGCTTCCGCATCTACTACCCGCCCACCAGGGCTATCCCTTTCCGGTGGTTGAGGGCTTTCTGCATTAGACTTTAGCTTGGGAGCTAGACGTTTCAGGTCGTGGGTACTCCTCCCTGCCCTGACAGCTATGTATGTAGCTAGTGGCCCACCCACCCTGTAATCCTCCCAAGGGTGGAGTCCATCTGGGAGTTCTCACTTCCCGAGTCTCGTCTTTGGGCTTGCAATCAAGAGGTGCTGGAATTGAGGACGACTGGCAATTGATCTGGGGCTATAGTTTGGGGCCTTACCTTTCTACTCTGCCTGATAGCTCAGCTTTTAACCAGGAAAAGATTTTTTTTTTCAAAGTATAACTTGTTTACTTTTTGCTACCAACTTACATTGTGTAAAATAGAAAGAATGAAAGAACAAAAAATATCGTGCCTCTTTGTCACCCTTGCTGTATTGTTATCTGTACTTCAAGATCACTTGTAGCTCATGGTACCTAATAGATGTAACAATTTTAGGTATATTTCTCCCACCTCCTCCAACACACATCACACCTTTTCACCTACTTGAGTTCATCCCTTGGGAAAACCGGTAACTCAGAGCAATTCTCACAGCTACTTTGGGAGTACAATAACAACTATGTGAGAAACTGTTAAATCCAAAACCTGCAATGCAAGAACTTAAGAACTTCCAGTTTTCTGGCTTTGGGGTTATCTGTGAAACCAGCTTTTCTCTGTTGGCATCTTCAATGAGTATTTGATTCAATTCTCCAACAGCACTGAAGGCCTTGACATTGGCTGATGTCAGTTGTTAATTGTTTTGCTGCCAAGTCAAGTTTTTACGTTTTTAGGGAAGGGGCATCACAATTATTCCAAATTTGGCAAGCCATTTAATTCCTGGGTATAGTAGGGACAACTGAAATACAATTGCTCCAGCCAGGTTGTTAATTAGTCCTATTGAGAGACTGAGGGTAGGACTCCCTGTTAGGCAGATAAGAAGGGCCATGGCTAAGCAACAGATGGTGAATTTTCAAGATAGCTAACTTCTTCCTCAAGCTCCTAACTTGATACAAGCTTGGCAGCTTCAAACAAGGCTGCATAGGCTTTTGTGTAGAGAGTAAGAGGGTATGTGCTTACAGATAGTACTAGAGAAACCAGAATTGTTAAACACAAAGATCTTTTTCTTCAATGGAAGAAATTGACACCTGTTCACGTGGAAGGCTGGAATGGAGGTTGTTTAATACCAGGTAATTTTACTATTCTGCGGAGTCAGCTTTCACTTGAATCCCCCTTTTCCTGATCATTCTCAGTCCATAGATAGAATCCATCCTTATAAGAGAGACTTATGTACTTTGCAAAAGAGTTTGCAAATATGATTATTAAAAACCTTTCCTTCCAGGCCGGGCAGTGGTGGTGCACACCTTTAATCCCAGCACTTGGGAGGCAATGGCAGGTGGATTTCTGAGTTCAAGGCCAGCCTGATCTACAGAGGGAGTTCCA
>NW_022196900.1:6293239-6307995 GCF_008632895.1 Mastomys coucha
AAAGAAAAGAAAAGAAAACAACCTTTCTTCCCTAGGCTTTTATCCTGAGCATTGCTCCTCAGTCAATAGAACCCACTCTTATGGAAGAGGTCATGGTGCTTTTCAAAAAAAACCATGCACTTTATATTTTTTATATAACCATGTCTTAAGCTTTGTGGTGATAGTTGTCACAAAGAAACCTTTTCTGAAAGTTTTACTGTTTAAATAAGTGAAAAAAAATAAATAAAAATAAACTGGAGTCAGACTCCAGAAGTTTGAACCAGCCCGACTAAGTCATGCTGAACCAGGTTTCCTTCTTGCCTTCTGTGGACGGTGTAAATGGCTGTGGCCATTGGAGAATAGAGGACACTAGAAGACAGTGCAGGCCCCGTGGGTACCTCATTCTTGGTCTGGCACGTCCAACTTTCTCCTGAATTGCCCAGGTAGACTCAGCTGCTTCTGTATTGAGAGTTTGCAAGGGAGGCTATTTTGGTATTTGAGAACCACAGGCCTTCATCCTGCTCAGCCAACCAAGTCCCTGAAAAGCTGGATCTCAACCATGCACACCGGTGGATGTTGGAGGGCTACTTGCAATTGTCATTTCACACCTACCACATTAGTTCCTTGGGCAGAACTCGGGTTTTCAGGTGTGGCAGAAGTTGGAATGACGGAACAACCTGGCTTCCTTTCCATTGCTTAGTTAATGTTTCAAGCAAAAGGAACTACAGCTCAACACTGGGACCAGTTATCCTCTCAAGGGGCCCCACACATGCCTGTTACAGAGTACACACACACACACACACACACACACAAATAATAATTTCAGAACAAGTCAGAGTGCCACAAAGTAAGTTTACTATATTAACCAGAAAACCAAGATGCGCTTGCAAAGACTCAAGGGAGAGTAGTAGCTATAGACCCAATTTTGGGGTCATTGAAGCCACTTAGTAAGTTTAGATGTTAGGAAAGCATGTGCTGGCATATTCCATCTTCTGCCTTCAAAGAAGATGCTTTTTTTAGATATGCGCTTCAGATTGTGGCTGGAGAAGTATTCGGGATAAAATATTAATCAAAACGAACTCTATCTTTATATACTGTCTTAGTTAGGGTCGGGTTTGTTTTTGATTTGTTTTGTTTTTGTTTTTTGCTGTGAACAGACATCATGACCAAGGCAACTCTTATAAAGGCCAACATTTAATTGGGACTGGCTTACAGGTTCAGAGGTACAGTCCATTATCATCATGGAGGGAGCATGGCAGCATTCAGGTAGACATGGTGCTGAAGAAGGAGCCAGGAATTCTACATCTTGATCTTCAGGGATCAGGAGACTGTGTGTCACACTGAATTTAGCTTGACCATATATAAGATTTCAAAGCCTGCCTCCACGGTGACACATTTCTTCCAACCAGGCCACACCTCTTAATAGTGCCACTCCCTGCTGACCAAGCATTCAAACACAAGTCTCTTGGGGCCATTCCTATTCAAACCCTTACACACAGATCACATGGGACACAGTTCATAAGCAATCTTTGATTTGCTTTTTAAATTTTTAATGTGTGTTTTATGTCTGTACATGTATGTGGACCCAGATGCCTGTGGAGGCCAGAGGAAGCATCTGGATCCCCTGGACCTGGAATTACACAGAAGGTTGTGAGCTGACCAGAGCAGGTGCTGGGAATCAAACTCAGGAAGGACCTTGCAAGAGCTGCGAGCTCTTTTTACTGCTAAGCCATCCCTCTAGCCCCTCATTAGCCATTCTTTAACAACTTCATTTGTCATGGTTGTCAAAAAGGACAGCTCTGGTTACAGCTTGTCTGGTCAGCTATGTTGCAGATTCTTGGGTGTCATCTGGAGAGCGACAGAACACAGCCAAGAGGCTTTCTCCACCCCACCCCTTCCCTCTCTCCTGTCAGACGCTAGGATTTGTTCTGAGCAGGTTACTGAGTAAGGCAGGCAAGCTGAACCTTGGTCTCTGCCCCAGGAGAAGTCATTGACTCATGGGAGGATGCCCAGCATCATGTTGTCAGTAGCCGCCTGATAAAGTGTATCTTCCCTGTGCCCCTTCCCAGCACAGGGAGGAGGGTAGGAAGTGTGTATCAAGCAAGATATGTTTCCTTCAAGAGGCAACTTTTAAAATGGACCTTTGATGTTTTTGTTTAGTGGTGTGTAAAGTTAAAAATAAAGAACATGGGACTGGAGAGATGGCTCAGCAGTTAAGAGCACTGACTGTTTTTCCAGAGGTCCTGAGTTCAGTTCCTGGCAACCACATGGTAGCTCATAGCCATCTGTAATGGGATCTGATGCCCTCTTCCAGTGTGTCTGAAGACAGCAACAGTGTCATATACTAAAATAAATCTTTAAAAAAAATACAACTGCAAAAAAAAAACACATGAAGGTATTTTTAGATTTATTTGGGGTTTTTTTTAGATTTATTTATTTATTTATGTATTTATTTATTTCATGTATATGAGTACACTGTAGTTATCTTCAGACACACCAGAAGAGGGCATTGGATCCCACTACAGATGGTTGTGAGCCACCATGTGGTTGCTGGGAATTGAACTCAGGACCTCTGGAAGAGCAGTCAGTACTCTTAACTGCTGAGCCATTTCTCCAGCCTGAAGGTATTGTTAATATTTTTACTTCAAGTACAGGATTTAATCTATAATTGCTCACAGTTATCACAAAAGAGACTAGTTGCTACATGGATTTTTAATCACAAAAATGTCTTAATTTCCCAAATGTAAGGCTTAAAGAAATATTAAATATGTTTGTAGCTCCATAAAATATTAGATATTAGATGTCTTCTCCCTTTTCATCCCCCAAATTTGAACTTAATGTTATCAGCTATTAATAGATTCTTATTTGGAATGGCATTCAAGTTGGGTCCTCCTGTACTACAATACAAAACTAATATTAAGCACCCCAATTACATGATTTTCTGGTTTCCAACAGATGTGCCATTTGTGTTTCTAAAGCAAGGACATGACTTTCTAGCTTATATTCTCATTTTGTAACACATATGTATTACATGCCACACATATATGTCCCTTCAAAGATGATAGCAAAAAGTAGCAAGACTCTAAATTCAAGACTGTGATGATTTAGCCGGGCAGTGGTGGCATACACCTTTAATCTCAGCACTTGGGAGGCAGAGGCAGGTGGATTTCTGAGTTCGAGGCCAGCCTGGTCTACAGAGTGAGTTCCAGGACAGCCAGGGCTATACAGAGAAACCCTGTCTCGAAGGAAAAAAAAAAAAAAAGACTGTGGTGATTCAAATGAGAATGGCTCTTATAGGCTCATATATGAATGCTTCATGCAGTTGGTGAACTGCTTGGAAGGATTAGAAGATAAGGTTTTGTTGGAGGATGTATGTTACTGGGGGTATACTTTGAGGTTTCAAAAGCCTGTGCAAGGCTGTGTGTGTGTGTGTGTGTGTGTGTGTGTATGTCCCTCCCCACCTCACCTTTCTCTGTGTCTGCTAAGGATTCAGGATGTAAATCTCTGTGGTGGTTTGATTATACTTAGCCCATGGGAAGAGGCACTATTACAAGGTGTGGCCTTGTTGGCAGAAGTATGGCACTGTGTAGGCAGGCTTTGAGGTCTCCTAATACTACAGTGCAGAAGAGAGCCCCCTGCTGGCTGCCTACAGAAGAGTCTACTGCTACTGCCTTTAGATCAAGATGGAGAACTCGCTGCTCTTCCAGGCCCACTTCTGCCTAGATGCTGCCATGCTTCCTGCCATAATGATAGTGGACTGAACTTCTGAAACTGTAAGCTAACCACAATTAAATGTTACCCCTTATACGTTGTCTTGGTCATGGTACCTCTTTACAGCAATGGAAGCCCTAACTAAGTCAGAAATAGGGACTAGGGTATTGCTGTGATAGGTCTGACCATGTTTTTGTTTGGAGGAATGTGAATTTTAGGACTTTGGATTTGGAAAGCCATGGAATACTTTAAGTGAAACTTAATAGAACATCATCCTACTATGAATATGGAGTACATTGGTACTGAGGGTTCATTCTTGTGATGTTTTGGTGAAGAATGTTGCTGCTCTTTGCTCTTGTCTGCCTAAGGCTAAACTAAAGAGATTTATAATAATTGCATTGACAAAGGAAGTCTTTAAAAAGCCCAGCATAGATGGCATCCTCTGGCTCACTCTCATGAAGAATGTTTTGATCAAGCGTAGCAAGCTTAGAAAGGAAAAATACAAAATATATGGTTCAAACAGTAAAGGAGCACATGAAGTACAATGAAGTTAAATCCTGTGTTCAAGGATTAAGGACTTGTTAAATGGAATTAAGAGACTGCTGATCCCAGGGCTAGATCCCACCCAGTTAAACTCATGCTTTTGCAGTTGTATGAGGGAGAGTTATATCATGTTAGGGGTTATTATAACTTCATTATTGTTCTCATTTGGACATAAGGAGATATGATTATATGTCAAATCGACAGGGGATGAATTGTGATAGCAATTCTCAATTTTCAACTTGATTAAAATCTATAATGAAAACCTTAGGTGCAGGCATGGTGGTACACACTTTTAATCCCAGCATTCAGAGGACAGAGCCATACAGATCTCTGAGTTCAAGGTTAATCTAGAGAGCAACTTTCAGGACAACCAAGCTTAGGCAGTGAAGGTGTAGGAAAGCAGAAAGCTGGTGATAATGTAATAGAACAAGAGGACCATGTTCCAGTCCCAGCAAGCAGCAGAACTTGGCAGCTTCAGCTTTAGAGTCAAGAATAAAAGGATCTACGGGGACAATTGATGCTGGTCAGCTGGAGCTAAGAAATTAGCAGTGACTAAGAAGAGACCAGCATCACTGAGGTGAAATCTTCTGTGAAATGTTTTCTGGGAGCACAAAGATAGCCAAGGTTGTATCTCATGCTTCAGCTGGACTTGGTAATGTGTAAGAATCACCCAGGTTGAACTAGGTTTGGAGACATGAAGGGGTCATGGAGAGCAGTTGAGGTCTGGCACTGTGAGAGGCCAGGGAAGGCAACTGGTGAAGGTGCAGCCTCAGTTGCAGTTGACAGCCAAGGACTGAATGGGTAATGCAAAGAACTTGAGGCTTTGAGAGGGAGCCTATGAGAGGCCATCAGTGAAGCCCAGTTGCAGCAGAAGACCCTGGCGTATTGGAGATGGTCAATGGGATGCCCACCAAGAACAGCAGCAGTAGTGGAGTAGAGTCAACCAGAGCCTAGACTGCTACAGAGGGCAGGGCTGGAGAAATGACCCAAGTCCTTTGGAGGAGCCCAGACACTGGAGCAAGTAGCTGTGAAGTTGAAGTTGCCTTGGAGACCCAAAGATGTTCGAGATGCCAGAGCCATAGGATGCCTGCTGAGGAAAGCTGCTAACAGGGAGCAGAACCAACCCAATAGAAAGAATGTGTTACAGTCATCAAAGCTGAAAAGAGTTGGACATTATATATGGAGATGGCTGCAGAGTTTGGAGTTTGCCCAGCTGGTTTTCATCTTGCTTTGGCCCAGTATTTCCTCACTATGATGTTTGGAACAGTAACACATATCCTGTGCCATGATATGTTGGAAGTATGTGATCTGCTTTTTTTATTTTTATTTTATAGAAATTACAGTTAAGAGACTCCATGAATCTCAGAAGAGACTTTGAACTTTGGACTTTTAACATTGTTGGAGACTATAATACTGTTATAGACTATGGGAGTTTTGAAGTTGAACTAAATGTATTATGCATTACACTATAGCTAGGTATGGCCACCATAGACCCATGTGTTTGAACAAGCCTATGGGGGCCAGGGAGTGGGATATGGTGGTTTGACTATGCTTGGTCCACACGAAGTGGCTCTATGATGAGGTGTGGCCTTGTTTGGAAGAAGTGTGTCACTGTAGAGGTGGGCTTTCAGGTCCTATATTCAAGCTCCGCCCAGTGTGGGGAGAGTCTTCTCTTGGCTGCCTTTGGATCAAGATAGAGAACCTTTGGCTCCTCCAGCTCCATGAGTACCCAGACACTGCCATGCTTCCTGCCATTGTGGGTTAAAAATGGTGTCCCGTGTCTCACGCACCACAGGATTAGGGGCACTCCTGGAAGCAGACACGGGAAGTTTAACTACATGCACTTCCACACTGCTGTAGGGTGGGCTTCGGGCTGTGAGAAGCCACAGGACCCCACTCCAGGGGTGGGAAAGCACAGCCTGAGGTTCCTATGGACTGCCGGAGTTGGCTTGGACTCTCAGGCACCACAGACACCACTGAATGCTGCAGAAGAACCGGCTCTGGGGTCCCGGAGCCACATGGAGGCCAGGGAAGGCAGGTTCTCACTCTTGGGCACCACTGAATGCTGTGGACGAGCTGAGAACGGAGTGTGCATCCCTGGGTAGATTCTAACCAGGGCCAAAGGGGGAAAGACCTGCTCCATTGTTCCAGCATGGCGGATCCCAATGAGAAGAGACAGTCCATGGTTTTAAGGCATTTATTGTCATGGTGGAGAGTTGTGATGAGTAAGACCTTACCCCGCTTGTTAAGTACATTGGTGCTGAGGGCAGGCTGAGGTTTTGCAGAGAGGAGTGTCTGGGAAGGGGAGCTAAGGGGGTAGTAGAGGCAGAGAAAGGCAGAGAGAGGGAGAGAGTAGAGAAGTAGAGGCTGGCTATGGCCACGTGGAGGGGGGGAAGGGAATTCGGAGAGAGGGGGAGAAAGAGGGAGAGAGAGAAAGGCAAGAGTATGAGAGAAAGAGAGGGAGGAGGGAGCAAGCAGCCCCTTTTATAGTGGGCCAGGCCTACCTGACTATTGCCAGGTAACTATGGGGAGGAGCATACCTGGCTGTTGTCAGGTAACTGGGGGTGGAGTCCAGATAGAATACCAGGGGCTTGGGGCATTGCCCTATGTGACTATTGGCCATAGAATTATGGAGCTGAGGCCTTCTGTCAAGAGCCTGGTGTCTGGGGACATGGCAAACACCTTCAGTCCCTTGAAAGAACACCTGCTGTCTCCCAGGGTTTAAACCTAACTCAGAAAACAAGCTGCCTGCTGCCTTTCACGGTCCCACATCCATGATGGTAGTAAACTGAACCTCTGAAACTATAAGCCAGTCCAATTAAATGTTGTTTCTTGTAAGAGTTTCCTTGGTCATGGTGTCTCTTCACAGCAGTGGAAACCCTAACTAAGACAATATTGATAAATAATAGCAGAAGTTCTCTCATGGGGTTATAAGACCCAACTTAGCAATTACAGCAATGAAGAGTCTGTCTAGGCCCATGTGACTTCATACCAAACACGAAGAATTAATGCACAGCTCAGTGGATAGATACATGCATGCCATTTGAGAAGTTCCAAGGAAGTCTGCTCTTGGTGCTTCTATTGAACATTATAATAGAAATTCTACCAAGAGCAATTTTATGAGAAAAGGTAATGAAAATTGTCAACAAGAAAAGATAATGAAAATTGTCAATAGAAGTATAAATATGTATATGTGCAGGTGACATGATATAGCATATAGAATATCCCAAGGAATCCACAAAATAAAACATAACAAGTTCAATGGGGAGGAGGGGGCAGGATTCCAGAACCATATAAGGAAATGAACTGCATTTTTGTACACTTGAAACAAACAGTGCAAAATAGTGATTTCAAAGTCAGCCTAGGCTATATGAGGCCCTGTCTAGGAAAAAAAGAAAGGAAAGAAATGGCCCATAGATGAAGTTTGGAAATGATCCCAGTAAGAGCAACATCAAAGGAACAAAATACTGAAGAACAAATATAACAGAATAAGCTGCCAGCTGTGCTGTTCCTGCCAAAATATAAGGGGCACATTCTTGCTGTCACAGAGCCAGTGCTGTAGTTTCCCTTCCAAGGTGATTATGGGCTACGTTCTCTCAAAACTTTGAGTGAAACTAAACTTTTACCCTTAAAAATATAAACGCCAAGTGCAAACTCTAAAACCTATTTCCTAAAATGGCAGAAAGATGTTAAGACAGAACAGGTATGGTGGTGCGTACCCGCAATGCTAGGACTTAAAAGGCAGAGGCAGGCTTAGGAGTTCAAAGCTGAGCAACCTATGAGACAGCAAAATTCCCACCGGCCACCCTTGTGGGAACTGAGAGATTACCTTTCAAATTCATGTGGAAACCCAAAGAACCCAGAATAACAGAGTCATGTAGAACACCAGCAAGAGTAGAGGAGATGTGCTTCAGATCCAAACTGACGAGTCTTCAGTAATGAAGATGAGGGACAATGGGATAGTGACTAGATAGAACAGACCAACACTAGAAAGAAACAAACACGAAAAAGTCAGGCACAGTCTTGTGTAGAACAAGCATTTTGGAGTTGAGGCACAAGGATCACAAGTTTGAGGTCAGTCTAAGCTACAAAGACTATTTCAAAAACAGAGGAACCCTATGCTTAGGATCAACTGATTTTGTTTGTTTGAGATAGGGTCTTGCTGTATAGCCCTTGGTTTCCTGGAGCTTGCTAAGTAGATCAGATAGCTTCAAACTCTTAGAGACCTGCCTGCCTCTGCTTCTGGGTGCTAGGATCCCAGGCATGTGCAGCTGTACCCAGACCAAAGTTCAGGGTTTTTTGTTGTTGTTTTGTTTTGTTTTGTTTTACAAAAATGCTGGAACAATTCAGTTGAAAAAATTGCCTTTTCAGCAAATATTAGAGCACCTGATACATGCAAGTAAATGAAGTTGAATCTGTTTCAAATGACATACCAAAAAACTCTCTTGGTAGATCAAAGACCTTAATATCAGA
Organism: Mastomys coucha; assembly: GCF_008632895.1. NCBI lineage: Eukaryota > Metazoa > Chordata > Mammalia > Rodentia > Muridae > Mastomys > Mastomys coucha. Next base: position 6,301,946 of record NW_022196900.1, read on the forward strand.
ACTAAATTAAGACTCTTAGCAGACAGAGATAATCTGACAGTAGATTCCTAGATAGGAAATCATCAAAACCACAAACACTCAAAAGAAGAAAAAGGAGAAAAAGTAGGCTTTGTCACAATTCATACAGAAAACACATAGGAGAATACTTCAAAAGTTATCTGGGGTAAAGCATCCGGGGAAATGTCATGATGAAACCCATTATTTTACACAGACAAAAATGTTAAATCATCTGATAAAAGAAATTTCTTAAAGTTTGTAGTGCAATAAACAGGTTTCCTGACTTGAAAGTGGGCAAGCGGGCTTGAGAGGTGGCTCAGAGGGCAAGCGGGCTTGAGAGGTGGCTCAGTGGGCAAGCGGGCTTGAGAGGTGGCTCAGAGGGCAAGCGGGCTTGAGAGGTGGCTCAGTGAGCAAGCGGGCTTGAGAGGCGGCTCAGTGGGCAAGCAGGCTTGAGAGATGGCTCAGGTAGAGAGGTGCTCGAGGCAGAGCCTGATGGTAAGAGTGGAGTCAGCAGGACCCACAGCCAGGAAGGAGAAGGTCAGCTCAGCAAAGACTGATGCTCTGCCAGCCACATGTGCTCTGTGGCATGTCTTTCTCCCACCCCTGCCAAACAAACAAAGGTGAATTTTAAATATAATTTTATTAAATGAAATAGGGGCTGAACACATGGCTCAGTAGTTAAGAACATGTTGAGTGGTTCACAACTGATTGTAACTCCAGCTCTGGGAGATCCAGCATCCTCTTCTGACCAGCAGGGTGTTCATGCTTGTACACTTACTAACACACATACATATACAGAAATTAAAAAAAAATCTTGTTTACAAATGTAAGTGAGCATGGATCTAAATAGACTTTTATTTTCTAAAGGAGATATATGGATGGCCAATAAGCACATAAATAAATGCCTAAAATTGTAAGTCCTGTGGTCTTAAGGGAACACCTTTATAATGGGACTTTTTTTGGACCTGCCAGATACATAAACAATGACACAGAATCTTTTAACATTTAAAAGCTTAGGCCTTAGCTGGGCGGTTTCCCAACTATTCTATCCCAACTACTTCTGGCCAACTTCCTGCCATGTGGCCAGATCTATGTTCTTGTTCCACTGTGGTCCATCCATCCACCTTAAGTCTGCTGGTGAATCCCCTTCTGATTCCTTCTCCCAGACACCCTCTCTCTGCACAGAACTTCAGCTTTCATTTCCTGCTCAGTTATTGGCTGTCAGCTCTATATTAAAGCCAGTCAGCAAATAAAGAAGGATGAATATTAACACAATATGAGACTGGTGATACACCATAGGAATAACAATATCAAGATCCAGCCAATATTCAGCTCTCTGCTGGTTTGGCAATCAATTGTTCTGGCAATACAGAGATAACCTTCACATAATGTATAAAAGGTCACCCAACACACCTTCAATGACCTAACTTGTTTTCCACTAGGCTACATCTCTTAAAGGTTCAACCATCTCCCAGTCATACCAGAGGCTAGTCAACAGTAAAATCCTTTCGCACTTTTTTTTTTAAAGATTTATTTATTTCTTTTATGTGTATGAGTACACTGTAGCTGAACAGATGGTCGTGAGCCATCATGTGGCTGCTGGGAATTGAACTCAGGATGGCCTTGCTTGCTCTAGCTCTGTTCCCTCCAGCCTGCTCGCTCCAGCAGGCATAATACCATAGCTGTCTTCAGATGCACCAGAAGAGGGCATCAGATCTCATTACAGATGGTTGTGAGCCACCATGTGGTTGCTGGGATCAGAACTCAGGACCTTTGGAAGAGCAGTCAGTGCTCTTACAAGCTGAGCCATCTCGCCAGCCCCTAGCACTACCTTTTGAAGACATTCCAAATTCAAACTATAGCAGCAATGATACTTACTAGGGTTGAGCACCTACTAGTAGTAGTCTAGTATTTAACAAGTGAAAGTTGGTTTTTTTTTTTTTATGATGTTATAGATTCAGAATTAAATTGAGTGATTGTATTTGGAGGAAACAGACCTCAGGCTTATAGATTTGATTAAATTTAAAGGTAAAGGCTGTAAGTGTCTGTGCTTACTTACTAGGCCAAGGTCATGTGATATGGCTGCCAGGGATGAAACCAGGGGCCACAGAAAGACTGTAACAGTTTAATTGAGAGCAATCAGACTTTTTATACCTTTATCAGAAACGGAATATAATGACAATTGTCAGGATCAATACGGTTGTTGCCAGGATACAATGATATTAGCAAGTTACACAGGGTATAGAAGATTAATGTCTAAGAGCAATTGTCCTGTCAAGCTTCCGGGCTTCCTTGACTTCCAAGGTGACATACAGAGGAACACAAAGTGCTCTGCATACTTCACTGCCTGAGGGAGTGCTTCAGTCTCTCAGGAACTGGAAGGCACATTGTGTCCCAGGAGCCATGGCCTCTAACCTGAAAAACCTATGACACATGCCTCTCAGGGCAGCTAGGCCAGGCCAACTCCACGGTTTCAGGGCCAGAGAGATGGCTTAGTGGATTAGAATGTGTGCTCTTGCAGAGGGCTAGAGTTTGATCCTCTCATTAGACAACTCAGCTAGCTATAAATGCAGCTCTAAGGAATCCAGACACTTCAAGTCTCCACAGGCACCTGCATAATTTCCCCCATATACATACTTTTTTACAATTAAATATTTAAAGGTTTTGTTGGTTTGTTTAGTGAGACAGGGTCTCTCTAATGTTGTTCTGGCTGTCCTGGGGTTTGGTATGTAAACTAGACTGAACTCACAGAGATCTGTCTCCTCTGCCTTCCAAATGCCAGGATTAAAGGTTTGCACAACCATACATGACCTTGGAAGGTTTAAAAAAAATTACTATTGTGTTAATATTCTAGGCAGCAGTCTTGTATATATAGGGTAGCACATGGTTCTGAATGTGAACTCCTGGGGCTAAATTGCCTGATTTGAACCCTAGCTTGTGGTACCTGTTTCTCATTTCTAAAATGGGATGAATATCCACAAATTAATCTTGAGTTTTGAATCAATCAGTCTATCTACCTATGTATCTATAGCAGATTAGGAGACTACTGGACATATTCTAGGGGTGTTTGTTTTATATGAAGATTATATGATAGGAGTGCTTTACTCTTGAGTACAGTGTATTGAGTCTTAGAAGTCTCCATAGTTGAAAGGACCCAGTTTCTTGGTTTTTAATTCTTGATTCTTACTGGCACTGTATGAGCCCTGTTTCATGGATTAGTTAAACCCAGTAATGATCTATGGAAAACGGAAACTGATTGAGTCATTCCAGGCCTCCAAGAGACCTCTGCAGCAGGATCCAGGGACTCTGCCAAGAAAAGTCTCAGCTACTCCTAATCCTCTTATCTGTCTGCATCTCTCCTTACCTGAAACTTTCTTCCTCCCCTCTACTCTGCTCTTCCTCACAGTTCCTCCCTTTCTTTTGTGTGCTCATGGCCTGTCCTGACACTGACAGACTTGTGGTACCTCACGACTTTTAACCCCGACATCCCTGCCAACTGCCTCAGCTTCTGACTGTTCCTTCCTGTAACCCCCTCAGGAGTGTGAGTTATAAAGGCAGAGCTTTGGGGCCTGGAAGCTTCATAGACCAGTGGTTATTTACCCTATCTTGACTACTGGGTAGGAAAGCTGAGTGATATCTGCAAGACTTTACAGCCTAGGCCTTTATAATCAGTAGGATACATGAGCTGATAGAAAGATGTGGTGTGAAATGCGTGTATCAGCAATAGTTACTACAGAAGGTGGGGTCAGTGAAGAGTGTTCTTCACAGAAGTAGAACCAATAGGAAACTATAATTGACAATGGAATTTCACGGTGGCCCCAGGATAGGCATGACATTTGAGGCTTGCTCACATGAATATAGAAGTCCCACTATCTGTGGTTTGTAAAGCACTGGGGGAACTAGAAAAGGAAGTGAATTCGGTTCAAAGATGAAGGCTGGGAACTGGGGACTGGGGTACTGAGAACTGGCAGCTTTAATGCCTCGGAACAGGAGGAGACAGATGTTCCAGTATAAGAAGAGAACTTGAATCTGTCCTTCGGTTGCCTTCTTTTCTATTGGGCCCTTGTCAAATATGATTCCTCCAACAAGAGCAGAGGTGGATCATCCTTACTCTGCCTACTTCTTCAGATAGTCTCTTCTAGACCACTAACAGATTCTAACAAGTCCGATTGTTTGAATGAGCCGTCTCCAGAGTCTTGGGCATTTAAACACTTGCTTTCTAGCTGGTGGCACTGTTTGTGGAAGCTTAGGAAATGTGGCCGTGTTGGAGAAGGTGTATCACTCAGGGTGGGCTTTGACATAAAAAGCCTTCCCTACAGCTAGTTTGTTCTTCAACTTTGCAGTACAAGACAAGATGTGAGCTCTCAGCTGTTTGTGCTACCACACTTGCCTCTGCTCCAACATCATGGATTCTAACCCTCTGGAGTTGTAAGCCCAAATAAGCTCTTATTCCTATAAGTTGCTCTAAACCTCGTATTTTATCACAGCAACAACAACAAATCACTAATATAACAGCTATCTGGGTATCACTTACCTGCTGACAGTCAAGTACATCATAAGGAGGGCATAGGTAGGTGTCTTAGTTACTGTTTTATTGCTGATCAACACAACTCTTCTATAAGAAAGGTTTGCTTAGAGTTTCAGAGGTTTGGTCCATTTTCATCATGGCAGGAAGCATGGTGGCCACATTGTGCTGGAGCAGTAATGAGAGCCACCACATCCTGATCTGTAGGCAGAGAGAGACCTTCAAAGCCCAACCCCAGTGATACACTTCCTCCAACACAGTCACACCTCCCAATCATTTTAATCCTTTCAAAAGTGCCACTTCCTGGTTTCTAAGCATTCAGATGATGAACCTGTGGGGGTCCATTCTTATTCAAACACCACAGGGAGGAACTGGAGAGATGACTCAGCACAATGCTTGCTTCTCTTTTAGGGATTTGAATTCAGTTCCCAGCAACCCAATCAGGCAGCTTACAACTGTCTGTAACTCCCATCTTCAGGGGATCTAACACCTTCTGGCCTCTGTGGGCAACTGCCTGAAAGTGCGCACAGCCATGAATAGATATACATTATTAAAAAAAAAAAAACAAAAAACAAAAAACTTTGCCCAGCATGGTATAGCTCATGTCTTTAATTCCAGTACTCAGGAGGGCAGAGGCAGGTGGATCTCTGTGAGTTTGAGGCCACCTTGGACTACAGAGTGAGTTCCATGACAGGCAAGGCTATGTAGTGAGATCCTGTCTCAAACACAAACAAACAAACTAAAAAAAAAAATATTTATTAAAAGGGCTGGCAGGATTTAACCCAGGCAGCCTGATTCAGACAGCCCTGCACTATACTTCCTGGCTTCTGAGCAGACAGCTCTATGGAAAAGTATATCATGGTTTTTCTGCAGCCTTTCTGTAACTTTCTATGGTAAAAGTAGCACCCACTGAGACTTTTGTTTCCCTCTTCTCAGCTTGAATAACATTTTGTCATTTCTTATTGTTGCCTTTTGACGGCAAACTTTAAAACCTTTTAAATCAATTTTTTAACCCCTTGACTTTAACTTTATGTACCTGGGTGTTTTGCCTGCATGTGTGTTTGTGTAGCACATGCATGCAGTTACAGATAACTGTGAGCTGCCATACATATAGTTGCCAGGAATCAAAGCTGGGTTAAGAGCAGCCAGTGCTCTTAATCACTGGCCATCTCTCCAACTCCTGTGGGCTGACTTTTTTTTAAGAAACAGAAGTATATAGTGGGAAGAATATAGACTCTGGAATCTGACAGTTCTTGATTTGAATACAGATTCAAACACTTATTGAAAGACCCCCATAGTTGGGGAGACCCTCACTCAAGTCTCAGGATGACGCGACCACCCAATAACTCATGAGAGACCAACCTTGCTGCAATCACATGAAGTTTATTCAGGTTAGACCTGGGTCGAACTCATAGCCTGGCAGGCCAGAGAGGTTTGACCACGAGCGCAAGAAGTGAGGAGTATTTAAAGGGAAAAACCACAAACTAGGGGGGTGAAGGGGTTACCAAGGAAACATAACAAGAGAACA
>NW_022196900.1:6308940-6309422 GCF_008632895.1 Mastomys coucha
CACACTAGACTCCATCTTCAAAGACTCTCTTTTAAACGTTCTATCTCTTCACTATGCCCTTTCACAGTTCTTCTGCAACTTTCCTTTTGTTTTCTCCGTTTAAAACACTTTCTCAGCCACCTGCACTAGTTTTCTTAACGACTTACCCTACATCTCTTCTAACTTTCGTAGTCTTTCAACTCCACCAGAAATCCAGGAATGACTGAATAATAGAATATATGGGGAAGCCTAACACAGTTTCCAGAAATATTGCCAATTAATAAGAGACTGCTGGACACCTGGACAGCCCTTCAAAATGTGGGAGCATCAATCTTCAGCCTTCTGGCCTGTGAATGTCTGAGAACAGGAACATTAAGGACTAGCTTAATCTGTCTCGGCAGATATACACTGTCCTAGGCCTGTGTGTCTTTTTTGGACAGTATCGTCTGCAGAAGAAGAGGCAACTTTTGCCTAGTGGCTGTCTCGCCACAGCTGGAGCAGCT
>NW_022196900.1:6309432-6314331 GCF_008632895.1 Mastomys coucha
CTACGAACTACTCTCAGTTCTTTTTCTTGAAATCACCCTAATAATAAACGCAGAGCCATGAATTTGCTAATTTGGCCCTAAACTCACAGGTCTAGATATCTCAGATCTGTCTATAATAGCAGTTAAAAAAGGACTGGTTCTAAGCCTTGTCTACCAGGGAAATACTGAAACCAGAAATCTCTTAAGTGAATATAGAAAACTTCATCTTTTGATCTTGAAGTATGCACAACAGAACTGTATTAGCTACACCTCACAGTCAATAAGAATATCATTGTACACTCAGTCTTAACAATAAATTCTCAACTTAAAAGCTCTTATTTCTTGCATACCAATTTAAGATGGAAATGGCTTATAACACAAGCCTCAACTTTTACTAATCACTACTGCAAATATAGGATACAAAACTCAAAACTAATAATATAAATACCAAAGCAAACTTTCTGAGAATAAGCTGTGTATCTGAAGAAATACTCAAATACCTGACTAAATTCTAGTCACACAATGTTTCCAGTTTAAATTATCTATACACCAATTAAATCACTTTTAGTTGTACCAAATAGGAACATATGAGTTTAACTCAATAACAAATTATAAGGCTTTCTATACCTATACAATTAAATCTGGCTATTTCTTCCCTATTTCAAATATAACCATTAATAACCCTCTCTAGCCCCTAAAGCCCAGGGAACTGGGTAGATGACTCATCATAACTTCTTCAAGCTGAACGGGGGCATAGATATAAAAGAGGGGTGGGGAAGGAAAAACAGAATTAGTCTTCTGTGTCTTAACTGGATCAGGCTGAAGTTCAGGACACCAGGAGTTCAAGCAGGCAAGTTTAGCGCGTCTGATGAAGGGATTTACCAAGGGTATACATTTCTGCAACATATGAATCTCAAAACAAATTCAGTAAATACTTCAAACATCTTTTCTCAAAAACACAAAAACAAAACCCTTAATCATCAATATAAAGAAATCTACCTGGGTGGTATTTGGATTCCCAGTGCCTCAAAGTCTCCAAATAAGAAAAAACTTGTCTCTATTTCTGATATAAATGACGAGATAAAATTCCTTATTTTGCTAAATGCTATGAGTGCACCATTGGACGGGTGCATTTGACCAGGGACCAGCAGGGAAGGCATCTCCCACTGGCTCAGTGAGATAGACTATCATAGGTGCAAAACAGCCTTCTCCCAGCAACAGCCACAGCTGTTCCAAGTTTCCCTTTTAAGCTTGCTTACTCTAGGGGCAAAGGTGCTAGTAGTTTAGCATTACTACCATGTTTCGATAGAATTTGGATTATTTTTCTATTTACTTTTTATTTCCAGGGCAAACTAACTCTTTATTTGTCTCCAGACTGCTCATCACTTGTCTCTACTTTACTAGACTCTACACCTTTTTAAATTCTTGTAATGTTAAAGTATTACCATAATTTAAACAAAACCCAGTTTTAAACATTCCATTTTCTTTAAAATCAATATCAAAGCATTACTGTCACATTACAAAGCTTAGCTGCCAATTCTTACATATGAATGCATGACAGTGCAATTTTGAATACATCAAAGACATCGTTTTAAATCTTATCTCTGGCCCAGGCCTCACCCTTGGCCTCATTAAATTTATAAGGGGTAAGAATTACATAAAATATTCCTGGGTTAGCTCATGCCAGGTGTTGTCACTTAACATGATTCCAACCCCGAGTTACCAATTTTAAGTTAATTCTCTGTTACCAATATTACATGCAAAGCTGTTGTCCCTTTTAAGAGCAGCTCATGCAGACACTCAGTCAGCCTCTATCAGCTCTTTTTCAACAGTGCTTAACTCCTGGCCACAGCACAAGGGTTTGTCAGTCTCTGCTGTACAAATTGAGACTGTCTTTTACCAACTAAATCAAAGTTTTAACCAATTTTTTCTTATTTAATATGAAACACAGAACAACAATAATTTATCTAAACAGTGCCCACCACATGGTAAGCAAAGCATAACTCCCAAGGTTGTAATATTCAATTACCACAGTTTACAAGGTACCAATTCAATAATTTTTAAACCAGATGATAAAGACAATATTTTAACCCAATCTATTTTGTAAAAACCTACTTGGTTGTTCAGTTGGGGCCCCCTTGGAAAAGTTCGTGGGATACCTTGGTGAAGTGATGCTGGGCGGCTGAGCGGCCAGGTCAGGGATGGTGCCGTGGAAGCAGGTCTCAAATTCATCTCCAACAGCCCGCATGGCTTGGTGCAGGAGGTCAGCTGCTGGGCCTTCCCCAGAGCCAGCTCCATAGGCATAACCTTTCTGCCTCAGCTTCCATTAGAGCCCGTGTGTCTGGGGTTGAGGCTGGGGTCGCCATCTGGGCATCCAGCCTGGATGGGGAAAAGGCCAGGGATCTGGATCTGGCCCAGAAAGAACTGGAACTGCAGCACCTGGGACCCTGCCCCTACCTCCAACACTTTGGCAGCTGTGGGGCCAATTCCATGTTTCTGACTGCCCTCTCGGGAAACCTGGGACCACGGGATTCCTGCCAACACCAATCTTTATTCCCAGTTCCCCAAGAGCAGCCCAAAGACTCAATGGCAGTGGTCCCAGCTCCAACACTGTCCATCAGTCAGGGGGGTGTAAGTCGTCAGTCCAATGTCCAAATACACACACAAAATCAGTCACCACACAGACATCCACCTTTTCAGGTCCATGACACCGAGAAAGACAACTGGCAGTCACTCGGCCCGTGCCTGCCACGGCTGCTCAGATGGACTGATCACAAAATACACACAAAAAGATTCGTCTCAATCGCGAGTGCCAAACTTACTTCAGAAAGACAGCTGGAAATTTACCGAGGTTCTTATTTCACCTAAACTGACATGTCCCTAACCTCAGTCCAGTGAGCCAACGTCAGAGTTACCGACTGTCCCATTGCAGTCACAAGAGCGACAAAAATCACAAAACACAACACAGAAAATCAGACAGAGTAACACAACAAGAGCGGCCCAAGTGGAGCCAATCGAACAGGCTTGATGTCCTGGAGAACAGACCTACACTCCCCTCGAGTGTTAATGTTTCTCCCCTGGCTTCCCGTGGGGTTCCTCCTGGGCATCCCCGAGGATCCCCAATCCACTGGGACGTCTCCCAGGGTACTAGTCAGTTGTCCTGACACATCTGTTGACCAGCCCCCTTTCCCCTTCATGGAGGGCAGGGAGTTGTTGACTGAAAATAAACTCTACAAATAAACCCTGCCATATATAAATCCTGCCATCTTGGGAAGCGGCTAACTACAAATACACAGGTTGTAAAACAAGCAAGCAGTTCCTAGACAAATGGAAAACACACAGACAGACTGACGGATCACATGTAGGAACTCACCTCCAAGGGGTCTTCAGAGAGTCAAGGGTGGTCATAAATCCCGGACGAGCCCCCAAATGGAAGACCCCCAAAGCTGGGGAGACCCTCACTCAAGTCTGGGGATAACGCAACCACCCAATAACTCACGAGAGACCGACCTTGCTGCAATCACATGAGGTTTATTCAGGTCAGACCTGCGTAGAACTCATAGCCTGGCAGGCCAGAAGGGTTCAACCATGAGCACAAGAAGTGAGGAGTATTTAAAGGGAAAAACCACAAACTAGGGGGGTGAAGGGGTTACCAAGGAAATATAACAAGAGAACAGTGGAAAATTCTAAAGAGACCCAGCCCCTATTTGAGTCAGGGTCATAAGTAAAACGTCCTACACACTCATTATGCACAAGAATGTGGTCTAGTCTTATTCACTTTATGGCTGACCATTTCCTAGAACTATCCAGATGGCTCATATCCTGCCTTTTGTTTTTGGACCTAACTAGGGGGAGCCTTTGTGGCCAACAGGTTTCTGAAACTGGCTAGTCTACATTCTTGGCTCATTGCAGAGACCTTCTATGTCCTTTAAGTAAAGGTTATACCATATACATACATTTCTACTAATACATTTCCCTTTTCATTAGCATGCTTTTTCCCAAATTTCTAAATTCAGTCTTTCATTATCTCTGTATGACCGCTGTAGCTTTCTGTTCCCTAACCTTTATATTGGTAAAATAAAGGATTTTAGGAGTATAGAAAGTGTATATAAAATCCTGATGCTCAGTTGGTAACAAGTTCTATTAGAGAGGATGATAATATCCTGGCAGTCACTTGATACACTTAATTTCCTTACTGCTATTGGATGGTGTCTCACATGGACAGTCCTCTTTTGGTTTTCTTTTATCCCCCATCCCAGAGCCAACCCAGGGCCTTGTAAATGCTAAATAGAAGCTTTATCACCTCCCCAACCTTTAAAGTCAAGGGTTACAAATATTCCCATAGCCACTACCATACCTTCCCTACAGCACACACTCCTGATTAGTTAAGTAGTGTTGCATGCTGGACATAGAAGACTTCTCGGATTAGCAGAGATTTCTTTTTTTTGTTTGTTTGTTTTGTTTTTCAAGACAGGGTTTCTCTGTATAGCCCTGGCTGTCTTGGAACTCACTCTGTAGACCAGGCTGGCCTTGAACTCAGAAATCCACCTGCCTCTGCCTCCCAAGTGCTGGGATTAAAGGCATGCAGCACCATTGCCCGGTTTAGCAGCAACTTCTAACCAGTGGAAATTGACATAGGAGATGGAACTGTGTGTCATTTCTTCTTTAGGATCAAAGAGAGTGGCTGTCCAAGAAATTTCTTTTGTAGCTCATCTAAAGTTGTCTCTATTTCCTTTTAGTCTCTTCTTTGTCTTTTGACAAGTAAGGTTTGGAAAAAGTTGCCGGTGAAGGCCCTAAATTCTTACCCTTTTGAGGATGAGCAAGAAGAAAATCCCAGCTAGGCAGTGGTAGCTCATCTCTTTAATCCCAGCACTTCGGAGGCAGAGGCAGGAGGATTTCTGAGTTCGAGGCCAGCCTGGT
>NW_022196900.1:6314341-6317569 GCF_008632895.1 Mastomys coucha
AAAAAAAAGAAAAAAAAGAAAAAAAAAGAAAGAAAGAAAGAAAAGAAAAAAGGAGAAGAGAATCCCAGTTCCCAGTCCTATTGGTTGTTACCCTGTTCCTTATAAGAAAGACCTGCCCTTTGACATTGTAGAACTCATGAAGGAGACTGAAATAAAGGTGAGAGATGCTGCAGGGGGGCAATGCCAGTGGAGACATCTATTGGCCTCAATGTAATGGCTAGTACTGCTTGCCACAGTCTGTCAAAGCTCACCACAGTGACTGGACCCTTCCTGGGCTAGGTACCTTAGTCCATATGCTTTTCTTCTTCCTGGCTTCTGTGACTCTACTCTATACACACACACACACACACACACACACACACACACACACACACACAAAACCTTATCGAGGATGCATGTCAGATGCATAAGTGATAAATGTCTTGTTCTTTCCTGTAAAAATCCAGCAGAAAAGTGAAAAGAATTTGACTCTATTGTATTCTGTGACAATGTATAGTTCTAGATATTCTATTATGTTCCAGTATTAATATTTTGATGCTTTCTTCCCTATTTTCTTTATAAAAAAATCCATGTAAATTTCTTTAATGAAATTGCTATTTGAATATGTTTCTATGTGAAAACATATTCATTTTTTAGTGGTGTCTTGTTTGAAGTGGAGGCCACTTGTCTAAAGATGCTGTAATTTATCTCAGCAGTCCACCAGAACTGTACTTGAGCATGTAACAAACTGCTCATGTGTGTATCTTTGTATGTGTACATATGTTTCTCTTTGTACATCCACGAATTGCTCTTTGATTATAGTTTAGTTTTGATTATTGTTGCTTTTTCCACTATTAATAATTTTCCTATTTGTAGAGTAACATTGTAAAATCTACAGCATTAAATCAACTGCATTGCTTAAAATAGTTCCTTACAATTTTTGTAAAAGCATATTTTAATAAAACTGAATCAAAAAATGTTTGGTTTTTTGTTTTTTGTTTTTCGAGACACGGTTTCTCTGTATAGCCCTGGCTGTCCTGGAACTCACTTTGTAGACCAGGCTGCTCTCGAACTCAGAAATCACCTGCCTCTGCCTCCCAAGTGCTGGGATTAAAAGCATGTGCCACCACCACAGGGCTCAAAAAAATGTATCTCTAAACATCCATGTACTATCTTCTGTATAAATCAATAATTACGTGATCTGATGTATATCTTAAAGGCTTTTCACTCTGCATATATTCAACATAGATTCAGAGCTTTAATGTTCAACTGTAGAAACAGTTATGATCCTCACAAACAAGGAACAGCAGAATATACATGGCCAGAGTCTAACAGTATAGCTAGCATTTGTGTGGTGAGGCTCTGATAGTAGTTTTTAGTAGCCAGTGATTTATTTGGCCAAATACTAAGGGCTTCCTTAAACATGGGCATTTGTTCTAAATTCTATTTCTCAAACTAATATTGCCTTAATAGAACCTGTTATGTAATGATAAGAACATGGCTGCTCTGGTTGGAAAGCATCCCCAGCTGTTTCCTCTTCCCAAGCTGTACTCCTATCTAGTGTGAATGGGTCCTTACACAGGGTCTTGCCGACTGTTAGTTGACCATGTAGTATGTAGTACGTTAGCTGCTGTCAGCTTCGGGTTATACAGGAAATCCAGCTCACCGGTATACAGCGGAATCATGGCGTGCCTCATTTACCTGCAGCTTCAAAAGAAGAATGATGTCTGGATTGCTTTAATTCAGCGCCTTGGTGACACTCTCAGGGATTAGTTTCCTTTCATTCCAGTGTAAGGGTTGCCTTTCAGCCAGTGGATGAGCACAGTGGCTGCAAAGGTCACATCCTCCTTCAGCCAGCCACAGGGGCAGGGAGGGCATGCCACTGTCTTACCTCTGCTGGAGAGCAATACAAGCTCCCCTTCATTTGTCTCATTTCACATGCTCATCACTGACAAATGAAATGAATTTACCATGATTCACTTAGGCTGGCCAGGATCCATCCACTAGTGTTCCAACAGCAGTTTAGACTCTCTGGAAACCAAGTTCTGTGGTCAGGGGAGGAGGGACGGAACTGAGAGTTGTCTACATTCCACCACATTAGAAAATATACAGAAAAACTTAATGCCAAAGCCTCTAGACTGCTCTTCCCCTCAAAATATGGCCTTGAGCTAGGCACTCAACTGGCTTAGGACCTCTATTTCTTTATTTCTGGGGAATAATATTCCCTGCTTTAGCTACTTCATAGGTTTATAGATACAGATAGATGAGATTGAATGTATGAAAAGAAAAACTTCACAAAGCACTTTACCATATCAACCTTACCAAGGTGAGTTACTGATTTTTTTTCAGGTTTCTTGTTGTCATTGTTGCTTTGAGATATTTGTTCACTGTATACCCCAGGCTGGTCTTAGACTCATTTTGTATTCCAAACTAGCCTTACACTCTGTCATGGTTTGAATATGTTTGTCCCAGGAAGTGGCACAATTAGAAGGTGTGGCCCTGTTGGAGTAGGTGTGTTACTGTGGGCATGGGCTTTAAGACCCTCATCCTAGCTGCCTGGAAGCCAGTCTTCCACTAGCAGCCTTCAGAAGATGTAGAACTCTCAGCTCCTTCCAAACCACGTCTGCCTGAATGCTGCCATGTTCTTGCCTTGATGATAACAGACTGAACCTCTGAACCTTTAAGCCAGCCCCAATTAAATGTTGTCCTTATAAGAGTCGCCTAGGTCATGGTGTGTAGGCAGCCGCTTGGATACGATCATCAGCCGCTTGGAAGCGGCCGCTTAGACGATCATATCCAAGATGGCAGATGGCTATCAGAGACACAGGTTGCTTTCTACGGGGCTGAAGCGGGGATGAGCAGGGCTCCAAGCAGCCTTAATTCTTTCCCCCTGCCCTAGGTGAGCACGCCCGTGCCTCCCTGTAGGCAGCCACTTGGATATGATCGTCAGCCGCTTGGATCTTAAGCAGCTGCTTAGAAGATCGTATCTAAGATGGCGGCCGCAGCGGCAATAGACTATTCTACTGCGCATGCGCCCCTCCAGAGCGGGTGTATACTGCGCATGCGTCCCTCCTGAGCAGGTGTATGCTAATGAGGGTTTGACAGGGAACCAATCCTGGAGGACTTGGCGGCTCAGGCTCGGGTATATAAGGGGCTGTCTCCAGACAGTCGGGGCCACTCTACAGAAGCAAGCAGACCTGCAGCACCTAGGAAGAAGAAGCAGAAGCAGCAGCAGCAGCAGCAGCAGCA
>NW_022196900.1:6324782-6340352 GCF_008632895.1 Mastomys coucha
TGCTGCAGAAGGAACCTAGTGTGTCCGCGTGTCTTCTTCCCGGCGAGAGGACCACGCGGGCTACACCTAACTAAGACACACTCACAGCAAATTTCATTTGTCAGTTTTCCAAGTCCTGGGACTGTAGGTATATACCATTACACTTGGCCAAGACTAGTAATTTGATTCTAAGAAAATAATAGCCCTTTTGTGAAACGTCAGGACCTCTGCCAGAGAACCATTTGATCTGGTTACAGTCTGGTGTTACAGTCTCTAAACTTCAGTATGCTAATTACCCAACACATTCTTGGATGAAGCTCAGGTGCTTGGCTTCTGCTGCTGGCAGTTCTTCCCTGGTCCCAGGTCACTATGTCAGGGAGCAGCTCAGCTTCTGTGACATCTCTGTGGTTCCCATTTTTCTTTTTTGTTTTGTTATTAATGGTAGTGGTGGTGGTGGGGGGAGAGGTAGGAAGAAGGGAGAAGGAGAGAGAGAAAATGAATGAGACAGAGAATGGTAATGAATATGAGTACCTAATTATAGAGTCCTGCCTGGCCTGGAGCTCACTGTGTAGCCCAGGCTGGTCCTGAACTCAGTTTCCCTTCTATCTCAGCTTGCCAAATGCTGAGATTACAAGCATATACCACCACATTCAGTGGTGACTCTAGATTTTGAAGACAATGTCTGAATGAAGCTTTATGACTGTAGTTATAGAATTTAAATAAAGAAATAATATTTTTTCTTACTTAGGGCATAAAAGTTGTCTGTGGGTTCTTTATAACCCCTGAATAAGGTCATGATCCGATAAGTCAAGGGCTTCTTAGAATTCAGCTTGGTTTGCTACTACCCAGAGAGAAAGTATACATTGGTATTAATAAGATTTCTCCCTCTCTCCCTCCCCCCTCTCTCCCTCCCTCCCCTTCTCTCTCATCTAATAGTTTCCATATGAGCTGCTGAGGGTTGACCTAGTATTTTGTTTGTTTGGTTGGTTTTTCGAGACAGGGTTTCTCTGTGTAGCTCTGGCTGTCCTGGAACTCACTCTGTAGACCAGGCTGGCCTCGAACTCAGAAATTTGCTTGCCTTTGCCTCCCAAGTGCTGGAACTAAAGGCTTGCACCAACACTGCCCGGCTTGACCTAGTATTTTTTTTTAATGTTAAGAACTGCCCTGGCCTAGAGGATAAATGTCACCAGCAAAAAGAAGTAACAGTGGTCTTAGCTTGTCCCTTGTCTCTTGCCATAAGGTCAGGACATAGGAGTTGCACACATTGCTTCCACTTACATCTCATAGGCCAGATTCTGTCCATCACATTTAGCTACAAAGGAAGGTATGTGACCATGTGCTTGGCTGCATTAGGAGATTCTAATTACTAAAGGAAAAAGGGAGTGAGAGATACGGACTGTTTTGGTTTTGTCTGTCTGTCTGTCTGTCTGTCTGTCTGTCTGTCTGTCTGTCTGTCTGTCTATTGAGACAGGGTCTCACTATGAGTCTTGGCTGGCCTGAAGTCCGCTGTGTAGACCAGGCTAGCATTACAGAGATCCCCGTGCTTCTGCCTCCCTAGTGCTAAGATTAAACATGTGCACCACAGTGCCTGGCAATTAATCTATGAATAGTAGATATTGGGAGACAGCCAGCAAGTGTGTCACAGTAAACCTTCATGGCTGTCCCTCGGCTCCCTTTGCAGCTTCATCTACAATCCCTGCTGTTGTGTTGGAATCAGCAGAGGCTGCAGTTTATTCTCATAGCACAGGGGTCTCGTGACTTGTCTCCCCGTTCACTGTACGCATTCTGCCGTGACCCAGATGTCTGTCCCTTTGCTTGCCCATGCCTTTGTGTACCGGCTCTTTCCTCCAAAGTCCATTTCCTCTGCTTTCAGTGACAAGGGATTGCTCCTCCTGTGATCTGTTACAGATGATGCCTTTCCCCTTCCCAGGGCAGGGTAGCATCTACCTCACTTGTATTAGCAGCACATCTATCTGCAGCTGTTCTCTTTCACATGTTTACTCAAATATGAATTTTGCTAAAAAAAAAAAATCCAAACAAACATTAGCAGAACATTTTAATGATTCACAGCTCTGCTTTTCTTACTAGTGAAATGTTAGATACCATAAAGCTGGTGTGAAGTAAAATGAGGTGGCATGTAGAAAGCTCTCAGAACCGTGCCAGGCACAGGAGCTGCCTTCCCTACTCTGTGTTCTCCCTAGTCGTGGGTAGCAGGTTTTCTGGGGTTAGGAAGTAATCTCTATCCTTAAAATTGTTAGCCCAGCAATTCCTAAATTCATTTAGTACACCTCCCAAGGTAACTGCCACATGTCAGTAGTCCTTGGGGATTATAACAGGTTTTTAAAGTCATAGAAATGTAGAGACTTCTACATAGTTTTTTTTTCCAAATGACTTTTTTCATACAGTATCTGATCTGATTGTAGTTTCCTTTTCCTCATTTCCTCCCAGATCCTTTCATCCTTCCTTCCCATCCAACCTCATGCTTTCTTTCTTTAGAAAACAATCAGGCAAATAAAACCCAAATAAACCAGAATAAACAAACAAGGACAAAAACAAAAAACAAACAAACAACAACAACAACAACAACAAAAAACAGAAGAAAAGCACACACACACACAAACTCATAAAAACACCAAATTATCAGAAACCATAATATAGAAGCAAAAGGCAAGTAAGATTAAACAAAACAAAACAAAAACCCAAACACTGCGTTATGAGACAAAAAGATTTCCAGAAGTACCGTTGAACTCATTTGATGCTGCCTGGCTACTGCCCGGCTACTGCCCAGCATGGGGCCTACTCTTAAGTGTGGTTCCTATACCCAGTGAGATTCCATTGGATAAAACTAATTTTTCCTTGGTGAGTGATTGACAGTTGGAGGTAGCTTCTGGGTTAGGTATGGGGCTCATGTTTCCTTCCCCCATCAACACTGGGACCTCATCTGGCTTAGACCTGTGCAGGACCTGCGCATTTTGCTATGCTCTCTGTTCATACACATATCAGTCATGTTGTGTCTAGAAAGGCAGCTTTCTTGTGCCTTCTTCCGACTGGGTCTTCAGACCTTTCTGCCTCATCTTCCACTAGTTCCCTAAGCCCTAAGGGGAAGGGCTTGGTGAATATGTCCCATTTAGGACTGAGCGTTCCAAAGTTGGCACTTGGCACTTGGTCCAGCTATGGGTCTCTGTATTAGTTCCTACAGAAGGAAGCTGATCTATGGGTATAGCATGATGTAGTCATTTCATTGTTATATTCCTTTACAGAACAATAGTATGTGTTTTCCCTATCTGGGTTCATGCCCTATCTAGTCTCATGTTCTTGGCTTCCTGAGCAGTGCCAGGCATGAGTTTATCTCATGGAGGGAGGCTTAAATCCAATCAGATAGTGGCTGGTTATTCTCACACTTTTTTTTATTAGATATTTTCTTTATTTACATGTAAATTTTTCCTTTCGCAGTTTCCCCTCCAAAAAACAAAGAAACAAACAAAACCAACAAAAACAAACCCCTCTTGCCTCTCCCCTCCCCATGCCTGCCACCCTATCCTCTCCCACTTATTGGCCCTGGCATTCCCCTACACTGGGGCACAGGGCAGAGGTCCTCTCCTCCTACTGATGATCGAATTTGCAACCCTCTACTATACACATGCTGCCAGAACAATCAGACCCATCCATGTGCAGACCTTGGTTGGTGGTTGAGACCCTGGGAGCTCTGAGAGTACTAGTTAGTTCATATTATTGTTCATCCTAAGGGGCTGCAAACCCCTCAGCTTCATAGATCCTTTCTCTAACTCCTTCATTGAGGACCCTGTACTCAGTTCAATGGATGGCTGTGAGCCTCTACATCTATATTAGTCAGGTACTATCAGAGCCTCTCAGGAGCCTTTTTTTTTTTTTAAGATTTATTTATTTATTATATGTAAGTACACTGTCACTGTCTTCAGACACACAGGAAGAGGGCATCTGATCTCATTACAGATGGTTGCAGCCACTACGTGGTTGCTGGGATTTGAACTCAGGACCTCTGGAAGAGCAGTCAGTGCTCTTAACTGCTGAGCCATCTCTCCAGGCCTCTCACAACTTTTGTGCCACTGTTGTACCTGCTTGTCATGCAGACAGTCAGCCTGTAGACTGAAGAGTCTGTAGCCAGATTGGTTTTTACCTTTCTCTTTGGTTGTATGCAAAGTTCCTTCTAGTCAGTAGGGGTGAAAGCTTTAGCGAGGCACCAGCTCAGTTAGAAATGTAGGTGTTGTCTTCAGCAATTGGGCCTTACGACAGTTTCACATGCACTCTTGAGAGGAGAAAGACAATAAAAGAACAAACTGATTTTAGAAAGAATCAGATGAGATGAAGACAAGGAACTAGATTGACTTTGTAGGTGAGGTTAGACAAGCAGGAAGAGATGGGCAGATCTATACAGATGGACACACCCAGGCTGGGTAGGCTCTTTCTAAGCTGCTGTTTGGGGTTGCTGGACAGGTCTCCTTTCCTTTTCCTCTCCGGGCCAGCTCAGCAAAGCTGACAGGGAATCCATCATCATAGTGACCCGCCTGGGTGAAAGGTGCCATAGGGTGTCGTTGTCCACAGTGCCCTGTACAGGGTCTGCTTGAAGAACCCAGTACTCTCTGACCAGGTTGGTGCCCATCTCCCCGTGTCAGTTTTAGAGCCTCTCTGTACGTAGGGAAGACAAAACTTAGGTCATTATATGGCAGGGCATATACTTCAAGTTCTTCCTACCACCTGAGTTCCCTTCTGGGTCCCAGGATTCTTCCCACCTGCTTCTGTAGACACGAGATTTGGAGGTCGGGAGGGACTGAACCTCCCAGCTATATGCCAGGTACATGGGTTGCTTCACCTGCATTCTCTGTAAAGTGATTCTTGCTTTAATCTGCACAGTCTCAGTGCAGAGGGTGCACTTGGCAAGGAGTGTCCGACCATAAGATGACAAGGTCTTGTCAAAGCTGTCCTTCACTGGTATGCTATACTGCTTGCGTTTTCCAGTGTGAAGTGATGCCTCCACTCATTATTCTTAGAGGACCCAAGTCAGATTTCTTAGCTTTTATTTTCTAGTGCTAGCCAGGCTTGGGTCCAATCTGCCTAGTTTCCTGGAATGGTCTCTGTCCTCTCTCGTCACCAAGATTGATCAGTCCTGTTTCCCAGTAAATGACTCACTTTGTCCTTGATTCATCTCAGTGGTCATCCTAGTTATTGGCAGAAAATGGACTAAGGATGAAGACGGCAAATGAAGACTTGATGTCAAGTTTCCCCAGTTCTGCTTTCTACAACAAAAAATCCCTTGTTTTTGTAGCTGAGGAGCTGAAAACAACAACAACAATAAACTAAACCTCTGAACTTATTCTAAAGTTGAAGTTTATCAGTCCCTCTACCCCATAGTCTTCTTTCTGACCTGACATAGGTGGAGATTGTGCTGCTAGCCTGTAGGTAACTGCAGATCAGCCCCTTTGTTCTGCACTGGACCCCCCTCCTGTCCTTGCTCATCCTGGCTTTCTCAGGCATGGCTTCCTTGTTGCCATTAAGTGTGTAGCCATACTTTGTTTGCTAAGTTGGTCTAGTATCTTTAGTTCTTTATGCTTTTCAGTATTTTACCAGCAGAGAAAATGGTTGTTAGTGCATTCTGTGGGACATCATGTACTTGGAACCTGACCTCAGCTCTGCAGTGGCGTAGCCACTGTTTCTTCTTCAATAAACCCGGGATAATCACAATGCTGCTGCTCGGATAACAGCATAATAAATGTGAAGCATCAGACGCCCTCTTAGTGCATCTGTGGCTAAGTGCACAGGTGGCTTTGTGAAGGAAACCGACCCACAGCTTCACTTCATACCGTGGGTGATTCACAAACTGGGGAAGTCGAATTTCTGTGGAAATAAGCGGGTTAAGAGAAAGAGAGACCACACCAAGAAGATTGCCTATCAAGGTGTAATCTTTACTTAGAGAAACGGGATATATATACTTGAGGCGAAACAGTCATGCCTTTTAGCACATAAGTGAGAACAGGAATCGAGCATATCAAGGCTAGGACTCCAGGCAGGAGGGCGGATCAAAGTCACAGCCCCTTTTGAATGTTGGGCTACTGGTTCTGGCTTTAATGTCTTGAGCTGGCTCCAGACCCCTGGTGAGTCGAGTCGAGTTGCTGTCTCTAGCGTTCATTGAGACCCCTCAGGTCCGGCACAGCTTTGGTCTTATTCTTGGCTTTAGCTTTGTGAGACAGTCTCTTGTGCTTGTAGCTCAGGATGGCTTGGAGTTCATTGTGTAGCCTGGGCAGACTCAAACTCTCAAGGAACCTCCTGCCTCAGCATGAGCTACCACACTTGGTTAAATTATAAACTATTTTTTTTCTTTTCTTTCTTTCTTTCTTTCTTTTTTTTTTTTTTTTTTTTTTTTTTTTTTTTTTGGTTTTTCGAGACAGGGTTTCTCTGTATAGCCCTGGCTGTCCTGGAACTCACTCTGTAGACCAGGCTGGCCTCAAACTCAGAAATCCGCCTGCCTCTGCCTCCCAAGTGCTGGGATTAAAGGCGTGCACCACCACTGCCCGACATAAACTGTTAATTTCACAAACACTGTGTCTTTTTTTGGCTTCACTGGGGACAGAGGGGTAGCCTGTGAGCTGTATTGTCATCTGGAAAGCAAGCTCTTCAAGTATGATGAAGTCTTTGTCTCCCCCCCTTTTTTTTAATACGGAGGATTGTTTATTGGGGGAGGGTGCATGAATCCTTCTTGGCCACCGCCTTCCTCGTGTTTACTCAGTTTCTCCTGCTCTCTCTTGGTGCGTATGTGTGTGCCCACCGTCTTCTTGATGAACTTGAGTGCACGCTTGACCTTGGACACTTTGAGCAACTCCATTAGGCCGGAAGCCGCACACACGTCCAGCACCAACTTGGTGTGCTTGGTGAGGCGCCCGCCTGCGGCAACCTGCTGATGTTCTTCGTTACCTTGTGGCCCTTGTTGAGGCCCACTGCCATGGGGTAGCTGCTGCTCTGACCTGGCCTGCAGGTCACGTTATTCGGGGGAACGAGGAACGTCACAACCTGTGAATAAAGAAAGGGCGAGAGAGACGACAGGACTCAAGGAAGCATTGCTTGTCAAGAGCCGTTTACTTAGTGCAGCCAAGCATATTTAAAGCAAAAATCTTGGAGGGGAGGGGGAGAGGAAGGAGGGAGATGGAGGGTTACAAAATCTTCTGGGGTTGAGCTCCGGTGGGACAGGTGAGGAAGGGGTGGATGACAGGTGGAGAGGGGGTGGATTTCTGTGAATGTTCTTTTCCCAGGGCCAAGCCGGATCCTTGTGATTGTCAGGCAGGATGTTAATCTCAGGGTTCACATCCTTGTGATTGTCAGGCAGGATGTTAATCTCAGGGTTCTCAATTAGCTGGGGCAGGATATTTATCTCAGGGCTCTCATGGTTCCCAACACTGCTCTCCAGTGGTGTCCCGGACAGGAAGGAAGTCTTCATTCTTAATTGTGAGATTATCCATTCAACCATCCATCCATCTATCCATCTCCCTTCCTCCTCCCTCCCTCAGTCCTTCATGCATACAGGAGTTCTCAGAGGCTAGAAGAGGGTATTGGATCTTCTGGAACTGGAGTTTCTGCAGGTGTGGGCCACCATGTGGATTGTGGACACTGAATCTGGGTCCTGAACAATAAATGCTCTTAACTATTGGCCACCTTTCCAGCCTGAAAATAAAGAGGATTTTGAAGCTAGAACAAGCAAAAAAGACTTTTAAAAACATTTGTGTGTGCCAGGCAGTGGTGGCGCACACCTTTAATCCCAGCACTTGGGAGGCAGAGGCAGGTGGATTTCTGAGTTTGAGGCCAGCCTGGTCTACAGACTGAGTTCCAGGACAGCCAAGGCTATACCCTATCTCGAAAAAAAAAAAAAAGTTGCCCTTGGAGGTTAGAAAAGGTTGTCAGACCCATTGAAATTGTAGTTATAGATGGTTGTGAACTGAATCTAGATCCTCTGCAAGATCAAATGCTCTTAGCTGAGACATCTCTCTAGTCTTTTAAAAAAAGACTTCTTGGTAGACATGGTTTTGACCTAGTTTTCCAAGTTTATATTCCATTAGGCTTGACTAAGCTATTTATCTTTCTGTCCTAACTTTGTTCCCTTTGTTCTAGAATAACCTCAAGGGCTTTCCCCCATTGATTTAATCAGACCTTGGATTTTATTACCTTGTGTGTTTCATTACAGATCTGTATCAATTGGAGAAAGTCTGACCTCCCTGCTGGAGAAAAAGCAATGATAGAGTTTGCACTTGCTGTTTCCCAAGCTGATGACATAACAGATGAGCATTTCAAAAAGCTTGAAATGCATGGTTTCAATAGAGAAGATGCCTGGGACATAGCTACCATTACAGCTTTCTATGCTATGGCCATAAATGGACATAAAGCTCTTGTCTGCTTTATCGACATCATTCCTAACAAGGGATTCTATTCAGACAGATTGAGAACTAACTTACTGCTCTGAAAGCATAAAAGACTGACAGGGGAGGCTACTGTTTATCATTTCAGCTGTGTTGCATTAGAAGAAATCAGTTGCATAACAAAAAACACAAGGCATCTAATTATTGGATGGAGAAAAAAAATTGTTTCCTATCTGCTTGATGAAATAGGTCTTGAGTTTCCAGGGACATGTGATATTTAAGACTTGGAGACACAGATCAGAAAACATTTCTGATTATTTACTTCCTTTGTGATTCAAAAAGACTGTAAGGCAAAAGACTTCCAATGAAGCTTTAAATGTGAATATATATCTAACTGAATATTGACTACTAAAGTTGAAAATTCTTAAGCTTCCCAAATGGTATTATATAGAAATTGGTCAATGTAGATTGATTTGTAGTTAATTCCTTATCAACATGGTGTGTATAAACTCTCAATGGTAATATGTCAACAGGAAGAGGCACAGCTGAATTTGAGTGCTATTTTTAGTGCCTTCTCAGTTTTTTAACTGATGTTATAGAATCATAATCTAAGTGTAATATGCTCTTATTTTAGGTTTCAGTAAAAATATTTGGAATAAGTGAATATTCACATGTTAAATACAAGCATTTTACAAAGCCTAACCTATTCTATGCTATAACTATTATTGTCTTGAATTTATTTACATTTTAAGTTTTTGAGAGTTATTATGTCATGAACAGAGAACATGTAAACTTATAAACTCTTGTTTACTCCCATTTTGTTTCCTTAGATTCTCTAAATTATCCGTGAACATGTTTTGTTTTGTTTTGTTTTTTTTCTATAGTATTAGGGGTTAAAGTCAGGGCTTCACAAATGTCCCACCACTGAGCCATATCCTCAACCCAGTGAACAGCTCTTCACTGGCTTTGGAGCTTTGGTATGCTTTTCATGTTGAATGCCCTGCACTATGAAATCTGATTATGTGGAGCCAATGCAAACCGAATGACGACTTCCTGATTTTTTGTCTAAAGTTCAGCCACTGAATATCTAAGTCCCTTTCTCCAGACATCTTCCAGGTTTATCTTCACAGGCTGCACCACCGTCCAGGTTTATATCACAGTCACCAAAAGTGAACTCCCTAGGGTGCCACAGACCTAGAGAACTGGTTGGTTCTTTTATCTATCTGCCTTTCCTTTTACCTGAAGCTATCCCTTTTGAGGATTAAACTTCGCTGCACTGAAAACCCCTGTTGCCGTTTTCCCTGAAAAGAGGCACTCAGCAGCAGGAGCAGAGACCGGGCCAGTGCTTGGCAGATGCAGTATGAGCACAGTGGGCTCTTGCTTTGTGGATTTGAATTGATTCAGTTCTCCAGCTCCCCTCATTTACTCCTAGCTGCATGTTTGTTCTTTCTGCGGGGAAGAGAAGGCGGCTCCTAACCCTGATAAAGATTTACCTTACTGCGCAGCAACCAAGATTTGGGCAGGTATTTATGATGACACCAATAGGTTCCTTTAGTCTAGGCCCTGTACAGTCCAATGCTTTTTAAATTGGACTGCTCTTGAATCTTTAGACTTCTAGCCTAAGCAGGCAGTGTGCCAAGAGATTTACTGTGTGACCTACATATAATACAGTAATCACCCTTGCCTCCCCCTCCCACCCCATGCCCAATCTCAGTGTAAGGAACAACCCAGTCTCATCCGACTGGTCAGGCACACAGCCAGCCAGTGCTCACTGACAGCTGAGGGCCGACCCTCTGCTGCTTGCAGTCTGGTCCCGTGCGCCCTACAGGGCACCCAGAGAGCTAGTGGCTCCTGACTTCATAGTCCTCTTAGGTTGTGGCGTACACGGCGGTGGTGCCCCTGCTTTTACGTCCCCGGCAGAGGGCAGCCTAGCGGCGGCGCAGGTTTCCCAGCCGGCGGATTTAGGGCGCGACACCCGGAAGTGGCGGCTGGAGCGGGAGCGCTGAGTTGTCGGGCGGCGGGACAGCGGCCCCGAATAGGGGGCGGGGGCGTTGGTCATGTTTCCCTTCGGGCCCCACAGCCCGGGCGGGGATGGGGCGGCTGGAGCTGAGGAGCCGCCGCCTCTCGGAGGGCCGGCGGCAGCTTCCAGACCGCCCTCTCCAGCTCCGCGGCCGGCGTCTCCACAGCGAGGAGCTGACGCGGCCTCTCCCCCGCCGGCCGCCGGGAGCTCTCGCCTCCCGGGCGGCCCCGCAGTGTCCCCGGCCGAGCGCGCCGGAGAGCTCGCGGCTCCCGGAGCTCTGGAGTTGTCCGCCGGCGCGGCGCAGGCCGAGCTGTCACCCTCCTCCTCGCCGCGCAGACGCTCGAGGCCAGACTGTAGGGCTGGCAGTCGGAGCCGGCAGGGCCTCAGCGCCGGCCTGGGCGGCCCCGGTGCCAGACTGTTCGGGTGGCTGAGAGAGCGAAGCCTCGGTCGCGGGCTGTTCGTGGACCCGGCTCGGGACAATTTCCGCACGATGACTAACCTGTATGGTTCCATCCATCCCGCAGACTCGGTGTACCTCAGCACCCGCACCCACGGTGCTGTCTTCAACCTCGAGTACTCGCCGGACGGGTAAGCTCCTACACCCCAGCTGCTCCCTCCGCTCAGGTTGACTGCAGCTGCTGGCCTTCGTGCCCCCGGTACTTTCAGAAGCACATTGTCAGCTGTGAGCCCTGGCCTGGCCTTTTGAGGTAGGCAGGCCCAGGGCTTCCCTTTGGGGTCCCTGAAGCTCTGTGAAAGAGAAATACTTTAAGCCGTCGCTTCAGGTCCGTCAGAGCCAGTACACAACTAGGGTGGTCTGGTACACCGTAAGGTGTTCAGCAAATATGCTTTAAATGAATGCCCATCATTTTACTGTTATCCTCTGTTGGCTTTGTTCTGATCTGAATTTATGTTCAAGGTAAGAAAGCTTGCAGAATCTTTGGACCTTGTACTAGATCTGCCATAGGGAGACAAATGAAAGCTTTAGAAAGATACTAAGACTGCAGAAAAAAAAGTTTCTCAGTGTTTGGGCCATTTGTGGGTTAGACTGCATGCTTAGACTGATAAGATGTTTGCTCTTGGTTTACTTCAAGCTATAGGGAATTTTCAAACTATCCCAGGTCTATTTAGTACTCTTAGAATCCTAGGAAAATACTGCTTGTGGCTCCACCGTAAGATGACCTAATTAGTAACATTCTTATCACATCTGGCCTCTGGGTTACTAGTCTCTGCCTAGTTAAGGCATCCATTCATTCAATCCCTCATTTACCAGATGCTGCTGGAACTCTTGATAGGTTGCAAATGTATGGCTAACCGTGGTGAGTAAAACTAGCTAATGACACATTCCTTTTACTGAGCCTGGCCTCTGTTAGTTCAACTGGATATGAGATTCTAAGTAATGCACAGTGTACACCTACAAGTTGAGATAAAGGCTTGAAGCCTCTTGGTCTAGGATATTTAAGGGTACCTTGAGAAAGTGACACTTGAATCAAGATCAGAAAAAAAATTGCAAGAGATAAAGCAATCAAGATTGCTGGGTAAAGAATAGAAGTATTTCATATGACTATGAACTTCTGCTGAAGGGTCGTATTAGCATATTATGTTAGAGGAAATGGAAAAGATAAAACATTTCAAGGAAGAAAGACCTAAAATATGCTGAGAAAGAAGCAAGTAAGACCTGTTCTAGTTTATTGACTCTTCACAGCAGTCAGCTGGAGTTTTAGCAGTGGGTGCATACTTGTTTGAGCAGAGAAACTTGAGTAAGCTGAAGTTTATTCCTTTATACTCTCCTCCTCCTCCTCTTCTTCCTCCTCCTCCTCCTCTTTAATTTAGCCTATCAGTGGTGGCGCACGCCTTTAATCCCAGTGCTTGGGAGGCAGAGGCAGGCGGATTTCTGAATTTGAGGCCAGCCTGGTCTACAGACCGAGTTCCAGGACAGCCAAGGCTATACAGAGAAACCCTGTTTCAAACCCACCCCCCCAAAAAAAGAATTATTTATTTATTTATTATTTTATGTATATGAGTACGCTGTAGCTGCCTTCAAACACACCAGAAGAAGGTGTCAGATCCCATTACAAATGGTTGTGAACCACCATGTGGTTGCTGGAAATTGAACTCAGGACCTCTGGAAGACCAGTCAGTGCTCAACCACTGAGCCATCTCTCCAGCCCTTCATGCACTATTCTCAAAGCTTTCTCCTCTCCTCCAAATTCTCTCTGTGCTTCTCTAATCTATAGTTCAAGCTCTCTATTATCAGACTCCTACTTATATGTTCAGGGTTTAAGATGTAGTTGTGTGCATTCTCTAGGAGTAAATTTTTTAAATTGAAAATGTTGATTCTAGAGTTAATTATGAAAAATTTAATTCAGATTGCCTGGAACTATTAGAATGAGGGATACATTGCACGTAGTTCTTATTCGAATACGACTGTATTCTCTCAGAGAAATTTATTTATTCATTTTTTGTTTTGTCTCATGTAGCCCTGGTTGCCCTGATATGTAGACGACCAAGCTGGTCTCAAAGTCTCAGAGACCCACCTTCCTCTGCCTTCCAAGTGCTAGCATTAAAGGTATCACACATTCATACAGGCTCATGTCATGCAGTGGCTTACTTGTGGAGACGTGTGTCGAGATAAGAGGATAACCTACAGGAGTCAGTCTTTCCTTCCATCATGTGGGTCCCAGGGATGGAACTCAGCTTTGGTGACTTCCAAACTACCCACTAAGCCACTCCGACAGGCCCCCAGAAGCATTTTTTAAAAAGTAATTATTCTGGTTCTCAGCCAGTGAAATGGCTCAGCAAGTCAAGGTACTTGCTGTGCAAGCCTGGTGATCTGAGTGTTGATCCCTGGAAGCCAGGTAAAGGTAAAGGAGAGAACTCACTCAGTACTAAGTTGTCTTTTGGCCTGCACATACACCCACACATATCATACCCACACCCACACACACCAATAGTAATTTAAGAGACTTTAATAAGTATATGTATTAAATTTTCAAGAAAGCAAGAGAAAAAAAATTTAGTTAATTTTCTTCTTAACTAGTAGAGAACAAGTATGAAATAAAATAAGGAGAAAGATTACAAAAAAAAAAATGTGATTCTCAGTGGGTAAAAGGCTTGCTGTGCAATGAGAACCTGATTTTTGCATCCCTAGCTCCCACATAAAGGCTGGGTGTGGTGTCTCATATCCCAGCCCAGCACCTAGTGAAAAGAGAGGCTGATCCCTGGGTCTCACTGAGTAGCTATTCTAGCCCAAACAGTGAGTTCCATGTTCTGTTAAGAGACCCTGTTTCAAAAAACTAAAGTAGAGAGGCTGAAGAGATGGCTCAGTGGTTAAGTGCACTTGCTGTTCTTGCAGGGACCTGGGCTACAATACCTACAAGGCAGCTTACAACTGTCTGTAACTCTAGTTCCAGGGGACCCATCATGTGCATATGTGGTACATATACATGCAGGCAACACACACACACACACACACACACACACTGAATAAGTAATCTTAAAATAATAAGGTAGAGAGCAATAGAGGAAGACACTTGATAAAAGCCTCTGGTCTATACACACACACACACACACACACACACACACACACACACACATACAGAGGTTTATCCACATTTGCACAGACATGCAAAGGTAACAAAGGGACAGAAGAGAAAAAAACTGTTGATACTAGTTGATATTGTTCAGTAGTAAAGCATTTGCCTAACATGTGAGTTTAACCTCAGTACCCCAACACACAAACAAAGAAAAAACATAATTAAGCTGCCAGGAGTCTGAGGGTACGAGCATCACTTGGACCCGTTAGCTTGAAACAGGTTTCAACAATATATCAGGACTATATCTATCTATCATCTATCTATCTATCTATCTATCTATCTATCTATCTATAAAATATATATATGTATATATACACAAACATATATATTATAAAATAACTGGTAAACTATATGAAAAGGAGAATAAAGTAGGCTTGAAGCGGGGAAAAGCGACTAAGTTACATTATAATGATGAGAACTCAGCTCTACCTGGAAACTTGAATGGGTATTTACATAAAGATTAAACAAGTATTAGATTTAAAATATAAAGTGTTTGACACTTTTGGGAGAAAACAGCAAATTTATCACCATAAGTGAAAATTTAATATACATAGTATACTTCTGTTAATTAGAGCTAGCGGGGCTAGAGCGAGCAGGCCACCAGAGGTCCTGAGTTCAATTCCCAGCAACCACGCACATGATGGCTCATAGCCATCTGTACAGCTACAGTGTACTCATACACATAAAATAAATAATAAATAAAATAAATCTTTAAAAAAAGAAAAGAAAGAAAAGTATGTAATAGTCAATGTGAAGTATAAAAAGCTTACTTTTGCTGGTCAGTGGTGGCACATGCCTTTAGTCCCACACTTGGGAGGCAGAGGCAGGCGAATTTCTGAATTCAAGGCCAGCCTGGTCTACAGAGTGAGTTCCAGGACAAGCATGACTATACAGAGAAACCCTGTTTTGAAAAACCAAAAAAAAAAAAAAAAAAAAAAAAAAAAAAAAGCTTACTTTTGAAAGGATTGTAAAATTACCAGAATAATGAAGAAATTGCAGGCCCAAAATCTAGAGAGGTTCTGCATTTGAAGTTACTTTTCTCTGAGAGGCATCTGTAAATTCCAAGAGCAGCAGCAGAGAGACTAAGGGTTTGTAATGGACACACGGCTCAGGGTGAATGGAATGAAGTACATTACAGTTTAAAATCTGACAAGGAGAGATGGGCTTGGGTGAAACTGTATAAGAATATATACCCTAGGAGGAAGTAGTAGTTGATCAGAGGTAGTGTCCATAGCAGTAAAGCCAACTTCAGATCATCTCATTCCCTAGTAAATTAAGTTCACAGCCAGGTATTGGCTCACTCCTGTAATCCCGGCATTTGGGAAGCTGAGACAGAAGGATTATTGAGACTTTAAGACCAGCCTTGTGTAGTAAATTCTAGACCAGCAGGGGCTACAGAATGAAACTTTTGTCTCAAAAATTAAAAAAAAGGTGGTGGTGGTGGGGGCAGGTCCAGGGCTGTAGGTTAGAAAGTGAGTTACAGCCGGGCGGTAGTGGTGCACGCCTTTAATCCCAGCACTTGGGAGGCAGAGGCAGGCGAATTTCTGAGGCCAGCCTGGTCTACAGAGTTCTAGGACAGCCAGAGAAACCCTGTCTCGAG
>NW_022196900.1:6340362-6350565 GCF_008632895.1 Mastomys coucha
AAGAATTACAAAAACCCAACTCAGAACTTTTTTTCATTGAATTTGCATGCTATAATCCAGTGCTTTAAATTATCTTTGGTGTATGTGTGTTTGTGTTTTCATGTTGGGGGAAATGTGCATGTATGTAGGGGCCAGAGGTCATTGAGTATCTCTTTTCAATTTCTTTTACCCTATTTTTCTCTTAACCTGGAACTCACAATTTCAGCTAGATTGGCTGGTGAGAAAGCCCCTGAGATATCCCTGTCTTCTTCTTCAGTGCCAGAACAATGACAGAGCTCAGGTCCTCCTGCTTACATGGCAAGCATTTAATTAATGGAGCTGGCTGCCCAGCCCCAAATTAGATATATAATATAATTGCTAAGTGATGTAGGAGGATCCAGCTCCCTTTGTGACCATGTATATATGCTTGTATGAGTTGATGTGCATCACATGGGTTCAGCTGCCTGAAGAAGGCCAGATGAGAGCTGTGGAATCTCCTGGAACTACCATGTTGGTACTGGGAACTGAACTTGGATCCTCTTCGAGAATAGTAAACTACTAAGATCTGCAACTGGATAATATGTTTTTAGAGCAAGCATACTTGTGTAAGTTGTACCACAGTGTAACTGTTGTAACTTATGTTTGATTACATTTGTTAATCTTTACTGAGTCTAATTTGTAGATGAACTTTATTGTAAGTATTTGTAGGAGGAAGACAGTATGTATAGGATTCCTTACAATTTGGAGTTTCAGACATCCACTGGGGTTTGAGATATTTCCCTCATGAGTAGGAGAACAGTTATGATGTTCCATGGTTTATACAATCCTCATTCTCATGAGGATTGCTCCCTCCTTTTTACAGTGAAGCATATTTTTATATGTTCCTTGGTATTCATTAATAGTTATTTCACTCTGCCCGGGTGGTGGTGGCATGTGCCTTTAATCCCAGCACTTGGGAGGCAGAGGCAGGTAGATTTCTGAGTTTGAGGCCAGCCTTGTCTACAGAGTGAGTTCCAGGACAGCCATGGCTACACAGAGAAACCCTGTCTTGAAAAAAACAAAAAATAAAAAACAAACAAAAAAAATTATTTCATTCTATTAAATCCCAGAAAATATTGCTGAGTGAAACAGTTGACATATTTAGAATTGTGGTAGACACTTGAGAGGTGCTGCTTGACCATGAGTGGCGTCAGCTCACAGACTTGTGTATGTGAGCGCTGCACTCCCTAGAATAACCAGTGTGGATAGTGCCAACCTTCTAATATCTGCTACTGACATAAAAACCTGGTAAAAGCTGGGGAGTGGTGGCGCACGCCTTTAATCCCAGCTTTTGGGAAGCAGAGGCAGGCAGATTTCTGAGTTTGAGGCTAGCCTGGTCTACTGAGTCCAGGACAGTCAGGACTACACAGAGAAACCCTGTCTCAAAAAAACAAACAAAACAACAACAACAAAAAAACTGGTAAAAAAGTTCATAGTATATATAATTATAAATAAGTGAACCGGAGAACATTAGAGAAATAATCAGAGAAATGTGTTCTTTCCTTTCAGGTCGGTGCTGACAGTTGCTTGTGAACAAACTGAAGTTCTGCTCTTTGACCCTATCTCTTCAAAGCACATAAAAACCCTTTCTGAAGCACATGAAGACTGTGTGAATAATATCAGGTGAGTGTATTGGTGAATAAGCGAGCCTTTATTGTGGCTCAGAATCTGGTTTTCCAGTTAGAGAAAATATATCATACATTATCCAGTTATAAAACTTACTGTATAATTATAAATTTTACTGTTAATAATTTTGGATTGGAATGATTTTTTTTCTTTCCTCTGTGGGCCAAGGTCATCATTATGAATCTTAACCATGTACTGTACTATTGCATTGACTTCACATCTCACAGTCATACCTCACCCACAGCCACAGTATTGATGCATACAGAACATCCTTGTAACATCCTTGGATACTTGCTCCTTCCTATTGAATGGGAAGTAAAGAACAGTTGAACAGTTTGGTGGATTAATATGCAGTCCTTAAAATGACGACTGAAGAGACAATATAAAACCATAGAAAAGTGTTTAGGATTATGTAAGTTAAAGCCATACAAATTATGCGAGTAGAAATGATAAAGAAGAAAAGATGAAACAATTGTTTTTAACTCTTAGCAGCAGTAGTTTAGAGTGGGTAATTTACCATTTTCTATTTTCTAATATGTGAAATTAGGAATATGGCCGGGCGGTGGTGGTGCATACCTTTAATCCCAGCACTTGGGAGGCAGAGGCAGGCAGATTTCTGAATTTGACCAGCCTGGTCTACAAAGTGAGTTTCAGGACAACCAAAGGCTATACAGAGAAACCCTGTTTCGAGAAAAAAAAAAGAAAAGAAATTATGAATATGAAAACATGAAGTTATGTTAGTTTTATAATTATTACTTTTAGTGTCACCTAAAGAAAGAAATGTGAAAATTATTTGTAGTTTAGGTAGTATGGGTATTGCATTTTACACCTTTACTGACCCACACATGCAGAAACAGAGAATTAATAGTACAAAGTTGGCAGACAGGTTCCAAAGCAAGCGTTCAGAGAGGGCAGACTGAGATCTGGACAGGGCCGAAATCATGGGGTCCTGGTCTTTCACTCTAGCACTGACACCTGGTAGTTATGGTCCTATTAGTTAAAAAGATCATAGCATCAAGAAGTTTTGTGTAAAGAAAGAGTCCAAATCACCACAAAAAGCCAGTGCATTAGTTGGAATGTCTGTCTCATTTTTGAAAGGCTGAAAAAAAAATCTGTTTTGCTCCCTGGGCTATAGATTTTAGCCTAAGACACGGCCTCATGACAGGGATTGATTGAAGACACTTGCTGGGTCAGTGACTGAGTATGGATGTGTGTCATTTCTAACATTATCATGAAACTGGAGCCCTGAAATATCATTATAAACCCCAGTAATAGACTAGGGGCTCAGGTGGCCAAGTAGAGGCAATTTTAAAACCCTTAAATAGGAAGGAAGAGAAAAAGTTTACTTCTCCTACTCAAGCCTATCACCTATCAACATTCATGAAGACATCTAATATTAATACAACAAATCCAAATCACCAGAACAGGGAGTTCTCTGATAAAATTAACTTTATGGAGTAAGTAGTCCAACAAAGACTTTATTTTTAAAAATAAATTATTTATTTTTTTTTGACTAGGTAATACATGCACGTGGTACAAAATTCAAAGGTACAAAAGGGTAAACAGTGAAAAGTAAGTCTATTTCCACCTCTGTCGCCTAGCCACCCAGTTTCTCTCCCCAGAGGCAACCACTATTATTAATTTGCTATCTTTTTTGAGATAGTTTATGCATGTACAATCATATAAATACACACATACACATACATACTCACATATACTTTTATATAAATGGTAGCATTCTACACATACTTTTATACTCCTGGCCTTTTTAACTGAAAATATTCAGAGATCATTTCATATTAGTATCCATGGGATGATCTTACTCTTTTTAATGACTGCATAGTATTCCATTGATTGGGAGAAACTTTAAAACATTTTTAGGATGCTTAAAGAGGTAAAGAATACTCTCCCTTAAAAAGAACAAAGGATATAAATTAAAAGAAGTAAAAGAAACAGGTTTATATAGTAAAGAACTAACTTGAACATATGGAAATTTAAAATGTTGGTATATAAAAAGTATTTTAAAGGGGGTGGCTAGGGTTTACTTAGCGTGTGCAAGGTCAGAACATGTGGGTTGGATTGTACAACATTGCTGGGGAACACAGAAAAAAAGCTGACACTTAAAGGGTATAGTTCCAATTTGTGGATGTAGCTTAATTGAGAGCGTTCTTGCTTAGCATATGGGAAGCCCTATATTTAATGCTACCCAGAATTGGATGTGCTGACTCAGGCGTATAATCTGAGCACTTGGGAGGGAAACAGGAAGAGTGGGAGGGATTCAAGATAATCTTTGGCTATATGCTGAGTTGGAGGTCAACCTGGGCTATGTAAAACCCTGTCTTAAAAACAATTAAAAAGGCTGGGTGGTGGTGGCACATGCCTTTAATCCCAGCACTTGGGAGGCAGAGGCAGGTAGATTTCTGAGTTCAAGGCCAGCCTGGTCTATAGAGTGAGTTCTAGGACAGCCAGGGCTACACAGGGAAACCCTGTTTCGGAAAACAAAAAACAAAAAACAAAATTAAAAATAAATAATAATAAGAAGAATACAAATTTTTAAAAATAGGCAAAAAATTTTGATTTAATTGATCAGATGAAGTTTATTCTTTTAACATTAATAAGTGAAATGGAAGTTGGAAAATAATATCAAAATATATACCCATTACATACAAAAAAGGATTAAAAAGTATAAGTATATAGTTAAATTATAGGATTAACTAAAATATACAAAGAATTACAAACTTCTAGACATTGTGGTGCACACCTGTAGCCCAAGCACTTGGGAAACTGGAAGATCTCAAGTTTAAGACCAGCTTGTCCTTCAAGTGGAATGTTACTCCAAAAGTAAGTTTATTAATTATGAATAATAAATTACAGAGATTTCTGGGAAATTAACTTGATAATTGTTCATACTATCTAGTAATGAGGGAGAGCTACTTATATTCAGAGTGTGAAACAGGTTCAAGGTGGATCTATATCTGGACAGGTTGTAGAAAAACTCGAAATTAAAATCTTACGAAGTAGAGGCTGGAGCTGGAGAGATGGCTCAGAGTACTGACTGCTTGTTCTTATGAGGTCCTGAGTTCAATTCCCAGCAAACTCATGGTGGCTCACAACCATTTCTAATGGGATCTGATGCCCTCTTCTGGTGTGTCTGAAGACAGCTACAGTGTACTCATATAAATGAAATAAATAAATCTTAAAAAAAAAAAAGAGGGGCTGGAGTGATGGCTCTCAGAGGTTAAGAGCCATCAGAGGTCCTGAGGTCCAATTCCCAGCAATCACATGGTGGCTCATAACCATCTATAATGAAATCTGGTGCCCTCTTCTGCTTGTGCAGGCAGAACATTATATACATAATAGGTAGGTAGGTAGGTAGGTGGATAGATAATCTTAAAAAAAAGTGGAAGCTGTAGAAATGGCTGAGTGTTTAAAAGCACTAGCTGCTCTTCCAGAAGACCTGGGTTCAATTCCCAGCTCTCACATGGGGGTTCAACCCTGTAACTCTACTTCCAGTGGATCCTACATTCTCTTCTGGCCTCTGTGGGTACCAGGCACATGTGGTGCACAGACATACATGCAAGCAAAATACCCATACACATACAATTTAAAAGTATTAAAAGTAAAAAGCTAGTAATGTTAGAGGCCAGTTAATGTGGAAATATGGTAAATAAACTGGCAGAGGGTTTCTTCTAAATTGATACACGAAGAAAATGGAACATATTTGATAAGGCAAATATATTTACCTTATGTCAGGTAAATATAATCTAGACTGAAGAATTTTAATTAGGTAAAATGATCACTGTAACTGTTAATAGTGCAGAAGATGTAATTCTGAGTATTTATTTTAGTTTTGCATTTGATATGTTTAAAACAAAACTAAACTGAAAGCAGTAAGCTAGGTACAGTAGTGTGTGCCTATAGACTCAGCTACTTAGGAAGCTAAGTGGGAAAGATCACTTGAAGCCCAAAGTTCTAGTGACCATACAAACCTCATCTACAAACAGATAAAAAAACAGTGCTTGAGAGATGTAGTCTAGTGGTCAGTACTTGCCTAGCACCTAGCCTGTGGAAGGCCCTGGGTTACACTGCCAGCATCCAAAACAACAAAAGAACAACACAGGAAGACCTGTGGAT
The DNA here is from genome assembly GCF_008632895.1 of Mastomys coucha. Taxonomy (NCBI): domain Eukaryota; kingdom Metazoa; phylum Chordata; class Mammalia; order Rodentia; family Muridae; genus Mastomys; species Mastomys coucha. The sequence continues at coordinate 6,346,141 of NW_022196900.1, forward strand.
AAGCACTGTCCAATAGATGCGGAATGCTAGCCACATACATAATTTTTAATACTAAAGAAAGAAGCACTGTTAATTTTAATATATTTAGCCCAATATTTCCAAAACACTATAATTTTAACATGTAATCGGTACAAAATTTTTGAGATGTTTTGCTTTTATTTTCTAATGTTGCCTTTCCAATGTTATACTTAGAGCACTGTGATGTCACATAACAAGTGTTTGAAAGCCAAATGGGGCTTATATATATACCTCATTTGACAATGTGGCTTTATACAGTGGCAACAGTAGTTTATGTGTGGAAATTTTGTAGTGTGGGATAGTACAGTATAATAAGGCCCACATCATGTTTAGAAAGTAGAAATATTAAGCAATTTCAGACATTTTTTAGATTGGTACATAGTTAAATGTGTTGATTTTTTTAAATTTAAAGGAATAATAACTAAAGTCTTACAAGTATAGTTTATAGCTTTCAGATCACCAGAAAGGAAGGACATGTGGCCAGTTAAGTATAAGTAGGAAAACTTAATTTTTTTTTTGTTGTTGTATTTTAATTTAAAGCAAAGGAAGGATAAGAAATAGAAGTCCTGCTGGGCAGTGGTGGTGCATGCCTCCCAAGTGCTGGGAGGCAGAGGCAGGCGGATTTCTGAGTTTGAGGCCAGCCTCATCTACAGAGTGAGTTCCAGAGCAGCCAGGGCTATACAGAGAAACCCTGTCTTGAAAAAAACAAAAAAAGAAAAAAGAAAAAAAAAAGAAAGAAAAGAAATAGAAGTCCCAAATAAATATTATTCACAGAAAACATACATAGATTGATATTAATGAAAAGACATATTCTGGAGCTGAGCATGATGGCACCTTTAATCTTACCACATGGAAGGTAGAGGCAGGAGGATCTCAGAGTTCTAGGTCAGCCTGGTCTATATAATTAATTCCAGGACAGCCATGGCTACACAATGAGACTCTGTCTCAAAAACACAACAACAACAAAAAAGATAATCTGCAATTTGAATGAGAAAAGGAATTACAACTTACATTTGTGTGTATGTATATATGTATATATTTTTAACAGTGGCATCACAAGAAAATAAATAAGAAAGCCAAGATGATTTTCAATTTTAGACAGATAAAAGAGCAAAGCAAAGGCATTAGGGGTAAAATGCAATAGTATTTGTCATAAAAGAAAAACTCAAGATAATCCTAAGCATTGTATGTACCTTAAACACAGCTCTGACGTCACAAAGCAAAAACAACAGGGCCAAGTCCACAAAGATGATGACATTTGATGGCTGAGTACAAAACTAGTCAATTAGTACAACAACTAAGCCAAGCTGTTGAAGAATTAAGACTGCATAGTTAAAATGTCCTGAATAACATTTCTAATAAAACAAGTGCAAAATAAAGTAATTATATACCTGTCTGGACATTTTAATACAGAGTAAAATGAACAGGAAAGAAAGGAACTTTGGGAAATAGAAGCAGGAACAATGAGGAGTATCAGGTTTCACCTTTTACCTTGTAAGATCTGTTGGTGACCTTAGTGACCCTGAGCTTTTGTTTCGATAGAAATGAGTATAGGGAACAAGAGACTTGGTTCTGTGGTCCATTCCATATAAAGGTTATTAGAAGATTGTGAAGTCTGAAATCCAAAAGATCTCATTTTCAGCATAAAGGTGACCTAGAAATAAACCTCTCTAAAGCTAGACTACTATCCAGGAAAGGGTTAACCACAAACCAGTCCTTATACATGCTAACACAGACTAACACCTCCAGCCAACAACCGTAAGCTAAATCCAGATTGAAAGGACTTTCCAAATTAACTATAAACAAAAACATGTAAGTCAGCCAGATGTGGTGGCACATAGCTTTTAATCCCAGCACTCCAGAGGCAGAGTTAGTCAGATCTCTGAGTTAGAGGTCATTCTGGTCTACATACTGAGTTCTAGGCTGGCTGGGGCTCCAAAACAAAACAAAAATGCAAACGCTATTTGAGGTGGCACATACTGATAGGATTTGCTGAAGGAGTCAGGAGGATCAAAAGTTTGAGGCTAGCCTGGGCTACACATTTGAAAAAACAAAACCAAGCTGGGCAGTGGTGGCGCACGCCTTTAATCCTAGTGCTTGGGAGGCAGAGGCAGGTGGATTTCTGAGTTTGAGGCCAGCCTGGTCTACAGAGTGAGTTCCAGGACAGCCAGGGCTACACAGAGAAACCCTGTCTCGAAAAAACAAAACAAAACAAAACAAACAAACAAACAAAACAAATCAGGCATGGTAGTGTACACCTTTAGTCCCAGCACTTGGGAGGCGTCTCTTGAGTTCAAGGCCAGCCTGGTCTACAAAGTGGGTTACAGGGCAGCCAAGGATACACAGAGAAGCCCTGTCTCAGGAAAACAAACAATGAAATTACCCACAAACATGTAAGCCCTCCCTTAAATAAACTTAGTACCATACTCACCCCAAATTAGTCTTTTAATTCAGGAACTTTTGACTAAGATACATACCATCAGAAGTTTTCATAAAACTAAATTTTAACATTTTTGTTGAGTAGTCTGGTGTTAACACCTGAAGTTGTTTTGGAGAAGACTAAAGTATAGGAGTAACAGCCTTCCTGATATGAAATACAGCACTAGAGCAAGTGACAGTGGGATGGAGAAGATCACTCAGAAGCAGCCCTGTGAAATATGAACATTTTACTTAAGAGCAAAAACAAATCAGGGGAAAGAAAATGGAAAAGGTAAAATTGATTATATACATGAAAAATAAAACAAAATCAGATCCTTCTCATACCATGGCTGAAAATAACATTCATTAAAGACCTACTATGAAAGCAAACCTTTAAAGTTTCAGGAGAAAGTAGAGATATTTATACCTCGGTGTGAGAAATTATTTTTAAGACACTAAAAGCATAAACCATTAAAGATTGGTGAGCTCAACCAAGTGAAACACATCATTGCAGTTTTGTTATAGAAACTCCAACAATATGGGAAGATACAGGCTGACAGAAGAGACTTCCAGTCAGGACCAGAAGGATCTTGAATATATTAAACCTTCTGACAGAATCACAGTGAGTGTTAAATAAAGAAAAGTTGTCAAGCTCATCAGTTGTCAGTGAAGAAATTCAAGTGTTGGCAGTGCTGGGAAGCAGGGACCTGAGGGGTATTGATAGAGTCTAAACAGGCAGCACAGTGTCACACAGCTCAGCAATGCCTGGCAAATTAGAGATCAGAGCAATTTAAAACTAATACATAGCAACATGAATTAGATGCATGAAGAAGGAAAGATTCATCATAGCATTGGAGTAATAAAAAGGAGAACTTGAATGTCTGTTAAGAGGAAAGATAAACTTTAGTCTCAATGGAATACTATACATCAGTTAAATGAACCCAAAATATCCCAGAAGTGTAAGGATGAGACAGAAAGGCAAATTGTAGAATGAACTGTCTGGTATGATACCATTTATATAAAATTTTAAATCTTCATAAACATAAGCTTGATGAAGGCATGCATTTGCTCTGTTTTCTCCTAGCACTTGGAACTGTGCCTTGTACATGGTGGGTGCTTGCTAAATATTTCCAGAGTAAACTGGATATAAACCGTATGAAAAAATGGTTTCATTTTTCATGTATCATTACTTTCTGGTATTAAACACGTGCATGGGGAATGACAAATTTTGGATAGTGGTTCCCTCTGGAGAGGGAGGGAGAGGAAGGGGTGTGGGGAGGGACTCACGATATACTTCAAATATGTTTGTATTTTCAGACAACTCTGAAAGATAATGAAATGTTAAAATTTGATAAAGCTGGGTGGTGGGTATCACAGGTGTTTGTTATATTTGTTCTAATTGTTTCTATTTCTAATATTTTACAATTGAAATTTTTTATATCTCAAAAAGAATAGACTTGTGTCAAGTTGTTTGCCCCACTCAAAATGACCTTTGACTAACCTGTCTGAATTCTTTATCAATGTCAGCTCTCATGTGCTGCTGCCAGCATGCTGCCACAGCACCCATGCCTACAAAGTTGAACCTACTCCTTCCAATTTGTTGACTAGGAACATGGATTTTGAAGTTTATATTTAGAAGCACAAGTAACCTAAGAGGTTAAGAATCTGAGGTCTCGGTACATGAACTTAAGTATGCACTGCTTGATAATACTAACTTCCATTTCTTGAGTTCTTATTGTGTGTCAATAATCTGTAGAACACTTTTCATATGATATATTGTTTTAAGATATTTTCTAAACTTTTATTGCATTATGATGAGAAAAGTTACATGATTTCAATTTATCTGAATTTGTTAACATTTAAAAATATATTTTAATTAAATAGAATTGAATCATTCTTGTTTCCCTTTTGTACCACTGCACCTCCCATAGACCCCCCTTCAATACCTACAATATCTTTTTTGTCATATTCCTTAAAATTTATAAAATA
>NW_022196900.1:6352765-6359937 GCF_008632895.1 Mastomys coucha
GATGGTGTGTCCAGGACTTGCTATAGTGGGAGAATTGGGTTCTGATGATGGCAAGTGACCTTGGTTTGCGTTATTTTCTTACGCTTGCCCCCTGCCATCTGGTTAACTCTAGTGCTACCTGCCCTTGCTAAATCTGACTGGAGCCTGTCCTTCCTGTGATTCTGGTTGTGTCAGAACTCCTCAGAGTCAAGCTGTCTCTGTGATCCTGTGATTCTGGGATCCTGGGATCCTGGGCTTGTTAGATCACCTGAAAGTTGTGGGACTGGCTGCAGAGCTTGTGCCCTAGGTCTGCTCAGAACACTGAACCAGACAGACCGGAAGGAACCGGAGTCACTAGGCTGGTGGAGTTCCTAAGTGCCTGGTCCCAGTGGACCCAGTTACTCCCAGTTTTGGGACAGATGTTGGTTCCTGCTTACCTCTGATCCTGGGTGTGTCAGAGCACCTGGGAGTGGAGCTTCCTCAGGGTGTTGTGGGACTGGCTGCGGAGCTGGCACCCAAGGTCTCCTCTCTGATCCTCGGTGTGTCAGTGCGCCTGGGAGTGGAGCTTCCTCTCTGTTTTAAGATTTTTAAAATTTTTTGGTGAGTAGAGGACAAGATGCTTTGCTGCCAAGCGTGACAGCCTGGATTTAAACCCTTGGATCCACATGGTGGAAGGAGAGAACCAATTCCACAAAGTTAACTCTGCCTTTACACGTCCATCAAAGAGTGAGTGCACACACAGATTAATTAAAATTTTTACATATGTATTTTGAGGTAGGGTCTTGCCATGTATAGGCCAGGCTGGCCTTAAACTCACTATATCATACTGGCTGGTCTTGAACTTGTCTTTCTGCCTCAGCCTGTTTAATGTTTATCATGTCTTTATGTAAGATAGATGTCATATCTGTTTTAAGGAATATGGAAACTGTCACGCTTACAAAGAGATTTTTCAAAGGCTTTATATATAGGAAGTAGTAGAAATGGAATCATACATAGTTCCATGAGACTGCCTCAAGCACAGGTGTCCAGAGATGTGGGCATACAGCTTTGGGTTTCATTCTGGGTAGTCATTTTGTACATTCTTGGTAATGTCTTTTAGTTTGTGTTTTAGTTTTGTGAATTGTTAATCTTGTAATACCTGAAAATATTTTCTGTTCATGTGTTAAAAAATGTTTAATTTAAATACATCTATTTTATAGGCTTCTTTTTTTTAAAGATTTATTTATTTATTTTATGTATGTGAGTACACTGTAGCTGTACAGATGGTTGTGAGCCTTCATGTGGTTGTTTGGGAACTGAATTCTAGGACCTCTGCTTACTCTGGTCAACCCCGCACTCGTTCTGATTGGCCCTGTTCGCTCAGTCCCTGCTTGCTCCGGTCCAAAGATTTTTTTATTATTATACATAAGTACACTGTGGCTGACTTCAGACACACCAGAAGAGGGTGCCAGATCTCATTACAGGTAGTTGTAAGCCACCATGTGGTTGCTGGGATTTGAACTCAGGACCTTCGTAAGACCAGTCAGTGCTCTTATCCACTGAGCCATCTCACCAACTCCCAGGCTTGCTTCCTTCCTTCCTTCCTTCCTTCCTTCCTTCCTTCCTTCCTTCCTTCCTTCCTTCCTTCCTCCTTCCTTTCTTCATTTCTTTCTTTCTTCCTTCCTTCCTTTGTTTCTTTTTCATGGTCGTAAGATGTTTTATTATAGAAAGGAGAGAGAAGAGATAGGAAAGTAGAGGCCGGCCATGACCATGTGGCTGGCTATGGCCATGTGGAGAGAGGGGGAAGGGAAGAGGAGAAAGTAAAGATAAGAAGAGCAAAAGTCTAAGAGGTAAGAGAGAGAAGAGAGAGAAGAAGTGGCTTATTTCTTAAGATTTACTTATTTTTATTTTGTGTGCATTGGTGGTTCTGCCTACATGTATGTCTGTGATGGTGTCAGATCCCCTGGAATTGGAGCCACAGACAGTTGTGAGCTGACATGTGGGTACTGGGAATTGAACTTGGGTCCTCTGGAAGAGCAGCCAATCCTCTTAACCACTGAGCCATCTCTCCAGCCCATAGGCTTACTTCTTATTCATGAGAACTTTATAAGAGTCCATGTAACAGTCTAGGTCCCTATAGTTATGAGGTTGTAAAGAGAAAGCCCTAAGGTAACTATAAAAATATTCACTTGTTGATGTGACAAAGCCAATGTAGTACCTACATAATCTCAAGTCTGTTTCTCCCTCTTGATGTCTTTTGTTAGTGTTGAGTTATTTTGTATATTTCATACAATACAAGTGCAGTATACTCCAGTTATGGGGAAGTACTATATATATATATTTGTATGGGGAAGTACTATATATATATATATTTGTAGTATGTGTATATATATATACATATACATATGTATATGTATGTGTGTATTTGTATTTTACATATATATAGTATTTCCCCTTAACTGGCATACACACACACACACACACACACACACACACACACACACACATATATATGTACATATATATACGTATATTCATGTGTAATTCCACAAAACCCTGAAAGTGATTTTGGAGAAGTGGTCAAGATACAAATAAATCACTGGCAATAGAGGATCTGAGAGAGAAAAATCTCAGAAAAACAAAGCCTGGCCTCCTCAAGGGCTTTAAGGGAGAAAGAGATTACATAGTGTTTTAGGAAGATGATTTAGAGGACTAGGTCCCCAAATTTGGGGGTTTTATTTTAAAAGTAAGATGAAGGAAATCAGCTTTTCAGTATTTCTTAATAAAATAACTAAAAAGTAATATTTGCATAAAAGATATTTTAATATCCAAAATATACAAAGAATCTTGGAGAAGAAGCATTGGGGAAGAAGCAGCAGCTTGGCAGGAGGATCTCTGTGAATTCCAGGCCAGCATGCTCTGCATAATGAATTTGAAGTCAACTAGGGCTACATAGTGAGATCCTCTTTAGAGGAGGCAGGAAGAGAGAAGAAAAGCCATTAGGATCACTGGAATGAATCAATGATAAGTTCCCCATTTGTCTCCTTACCCACATAGAACAGTCTTTTTATATAACTGTATGTTCCTTAAGCTCTGGGAGTTTCTATTCATTTTTAGTCAGTGCTCATATTACTCTTTCCTAACCACCCTCCTTGCTTAGTTCACCTAATTATCTTATGTAGCAATGTTTTTGTCTTCTGGGTAATGAACAATATCTACTGATGAAACTGGAGATGGAGCTTAGTTAAAGTGCTTTCTTTGCATGCATCAAGCCCTGGGTTTGATCTTCAATACCACACAAACTGAGCATGGTGGCCCTCTCCTGCGGTGAGATAAATTCAATGTAGTCTTCAGCTACATCTCAAGTTTGGGCCAACCTGGGCTATATGATACCTTGTCTCTAAGTAAATTGAATATATGAATGAATGAATGAATGAATGAATGAATGAGTGAGTGAATAAATAAATAAATAAGCAAGCAAGCAAGTGCATGTACTTGGCACTGCAGCTTTAATCATGTGGTAGTATGTTCTTTCTCCTGTCTTCAAGGAGTTTATAGCCTTATAAAGTTGCTCCTTAGCAGAGGCCAGCCTGGTCTACAGAGTGAGTTCCAGGACAGTCAGGGCTACACAGAGAAACCTTGTCTCAAAAACTAAAAACAAAACCAAGAAGGAATATATAGAACTGGTTTGGGAAAATAGGTCAGAGATAAAATGCATACATAAGACTCTCAGTTCAGATCTCAGCATCCACAGAAAACTGGCTCAGCAGCACTCATGTGGAACCACATTCTAGCAGGCGTGGGAAGGGTCAGTCAAGAGACCCAACCTGAAAAAATAAGGTGAAGAACAATATAGGAAGACAACCTCTGATCCCACAAGCGAGAACACGTGCATACACAAATACACTACGCATGCACCCAAAATTATAGAGTGCTTGGGGTTGCTTTAGAAAAGTTATAAGCTACCCTAGACTAGATAGTGAGGAAAGGCTTCCTGGAAGAAATGACAGTTAAATATTAAAAAGTAAACAAAATTAAGGAAGAAGGTGGACCTAGAATTAAAGCCATGGTAAGGCTATGACCGTACTGCTCTGAATGTAGTAGGCAAGTTCACATGTAGAGCTTCAGAGCAGGGGCCATGCCTGGCTAGTATTTGAGTGGGAGATAGCCTGGGAATACCAGGTGCTATGTGGTTAGAGAAAAGAAAAAAATGCAATGATAAATCTTAGGAAGGTCATGAAGTTGTTTATGGATATTGGTGTTTATTTTGGAAAGAATTATATATAATTTTATGTTGGAAAAAGCTCCAGAGTTTCTTTGTTTTACTGGAGACTAGGAAGTTATATGTAACTGTGTTTGCTAAAGATACTATTAAATTAGACAGAAACGAAAGTGTGAGTGGTCAGTTATAAATATTTGTATAAAGTATATTGTTACTAAGGATTGGAAATTAGTAAAAATGATAAATCTCATAATCTAAGTGTGTCTTACAGTTGTGACTAATAAAATGTTATGGGAGATTATTTGGGGAATGCTTCTGAATTAATAGATTTAAATGATGGTGATTTGAATTGCAAGGTTTATATGTAAGTCAGTTGTAAATAGGAAGAGAAATGACTTGTAGCAGATCTCTTTTATTAGAATCCTTTATCTAATACAGCATCTACTAAGCAGTCAAGTCCTTAAAATCTGTTGCCTATCCAGCTTTCTTTTCACTTCCTGGGCAGATTCTGGAGTTCTTTCTTTTCTTTCTATCAAATGTGCTCTAAATACCTGTTCGCAATTTCTAGTTTCAAATAAATTAAGTGACATAGGCCAGTTACAGTATATCTCTAATTATTCATCAGCAGCCTGGCAATATGGCTGTATAGACAAGGGGTACAGTCTATTGTGTCAGAATGGCTGGGGTTCTACAGGGAGGTGCAGTCTTTGTTTCCTGATGGTAATATAGAGATTGTTCTAAAGTCATATTTTCTTTCAGTAGAGATTAAATGAACCAGTTTTTCTTTTCTGCTTTTGTAGATTTCTTGATAACCGGCTCTTTGCTACCTGCTCTGATGATACCACAATAGCACTATGGGATCTGAGGAAATTGAACACCAAAGTATGCACTTTACATGGTCACACTAGCTGGGTGAAGAACATCGAATATGATACTAATACAAGACTCTTAGTAACATCAGGATTTGATGGAAATGTCATTATTTGGGACACTAACAGGTTTGTAAGTAGGAGACCATGTTAGGAATATAATACTGTAAAACTTTATATTTTCTCTTTAAAAGATGGGGAACAAGTTAATTGTTCTGCTCTAAAGTCGGGGAGTGGGGTGTTAAAAACAATCAAAAGTGATCCCCAGGCTGAGGGCATGTCGGCTGACTGAACACTTACATCACACGCATGAAGCCAGGCATGTGCTCCTCATTACAGCATAAAGTTAGACATGATGATGGAAGCATGTGATCCTGGCACTGCAGAGATGGACACAGAAAGATCAAAGGTCAAGGTCATTCTTGGTTCCATAGCAACTGGGAGGGGAGCCTGGGTTTAATGCTCTTGTCTCCGAAAAAAGAAGAAAGCAATGGTGGTGGTCCATACCTTTAATCCCAGCACTTAGGGAAGCAGAGGCAGGTGGATCTCTGTGAGTTTGAGGGCATCCTGGTCTACAGAGTGAGTTCCAGGACAGCCAGGGCTACGTAGAGAAACCCTGTTTCGAGAAAAAAAAAAAAAAGAAATTTCTTAAGTGTAGGGGAAATATTTTTATTTCTTACGTGAAACAAAAATATTTCTCACTCTTTGACCCTTTGGTTCTAAATGTACTTATTTTATACTTTTTAAATTTTATTTTCATGCATTTTTTTTTTTTTTTTTTTTTTAGTCAGGTCTCCTTTGGAATGATGCTAATCTAGAAGCTGTTTAGAAATAATGCATAGGATCTTTTGAGTTGTCTGTGGGTTTAGATAGTGTATGGAAGAAGGAGGAGAGCTGTTGGCACCAATTTGGCCTGGACCATAGTTTCTCAGTGTCCTATAATACACATCACAATTTATATAGTAACATCAGTTGTGAAACATTGCAAGAAAATGTTTCCTTGTGGAGAAATTGTTTGCGGAGTTGATGGTTGGGAAATACTTAAAGTATGCCTTTTGCTAACTATGGTGTGGTGAATTGTTAGTATAGTTGACATATTAGAGCTTTCAGATGTTATGTTCAAAAGGAGATATTCTTAGTAGTTTAAAAAAAAATTCGAGCTGGAGAGATGGCTCAGTGGTTAAGAGCCTTTATCTCTGCTCTTCCAGAGGTCCTGAGTTCAATCCCACCAACCACATGGTGGCTCACAACCATCCGTTATGTGATCTGATGCCCTCTCCTGGTGTGTCTGAAAACAAAACAAAACAAAACAAAATTCTAGGTACACCCAATCATTTGAGTAAAGAACAGAGTTATTGTCTTTCAGCAAATAGAAACAGCATACCTTTTAAAATGTAGACATAAATGCAAGAGAGTGAAGTAGGGTGGGATGAGGTGTTAAGTTAGGAAGAAAAATTGAGTAGGAATGAAAGTAATAATTTCCAAGTTAGAAGAGTGAAAACTTAAACAGTCAGTCCAATGGAAGCATAAAAGTGGGAAGATAGAGTCATTTAAAAAGCAAACAGGCCATGGGCATATTCCTATGATCCCTGTACTTGAGAATCTGAGGCAGGAGGAATTGAAGGCTAGCCTGGGTTACATAGTAACACTTTGACTCAGAAAAACAAAAACAAGCTGGCTCTGTAATCCTAGCTACTTGAAATGTTTAGGCAAAAAAGCTGTAAATTCAAGGCTATTAGCCAATTTTGTAAGACCTTGTCTCAAAATACTATAATAAAAGGGCCAATGATGTGGCTCAGTGGCAGAATACCTGCCTGGCATGTATCTTAGGTTCTGTCTCTAATACTGAGGTAGCCAATTAAAAGATAGTGGTAGATTAAACAGTGGCTTAAACTGCCCGTTCTCTAGATGAGCCATAAAACACACAAAGCCAGTAAATAGAACAGGGAAAAAACAGCTAACTATTCATTAGAAGAAAACAGTTGTAGCAGACAAAAAGAAATGAAAGGCAAGAAGCATTATAATCAATAAAGAGGTACTGTATTAAAAGGCTAATTTTGCCGGGTGGTGGTGGCGCACGCCTTTAATCCCAGCACTTGGGAGGCAGAGGCAGGCGGATTTCT
>NW_022196900.1:6360090-6363266 GCF_008632895.1 Mastomys coucha
TACTAGAATATAAACGAATTTTTAAATGTACCTAAAAATAAAACTCACCATTGAAGTAAAACTTGACAAAATTACAAGAAAAAAATTGGGAAGAATTAAAAGGGGGGAAAAAAAGCAAGGAATTAGTTGAAAAATCAGGTCCATTCTTTCATTTTTCTGACAAATAAGGCAGACCTTTAAAAAGGCCAGGGAGATGGGTTAGTAGATAAGGCATTTGCTCTGCATGCTGGAAGCCTGAGGTTCATCCCCGGAACCCACATAAATGGAGGAGAAAACAGACTCCATAAAGTCCTCTGACTCTACACACATGCCATGATACACTCCCTTTCTCCCTCTCCCTCTCCCTCTCCCTCTCTCTCTCTCTCCCCCCACCCTCTCACACACACACACACACCATGCTTTAAAAAAAAAGTCTTTAAAATTGAGTAAGGCTTTGGAAGATTTAAAAGTATGACTTTTTTTTTTATATATAATTCTGTTCCCCCAAACAGTAAATATATCACTTCAAACAGACCTAGAACCAATTAAAGAAACAGCAACTTGTATTAAACAACACAGTAGGTAAGAAATGCTGTCACACAAACCATTTTCTCTGAACTTAGTCCAGTTAGTTAACACAGTTATTAGAAGTTTCCACATTTACATTTCCACATTGTAATTCTAGCATTTGAGAAGTTGAGGCAGGGGGCGGATAAGACAGATGCTGGACTGGCTGCATATAGTAAGCTTCCGTCTGGGAGGAAGAAAGAGATACATACAGATACAGACAGTCTCAGCATAGTGAAATTATAAGACTGAAAGTTTATAAACTTATTCAAAGAAATTGAAGGAAGTGGGGGAGAAACAGTAAAAGTTGATGTATAGAAATAATAAAAAATAGAAATGCAAAATCAGTATTGAAATGAGAATAGAAAGATGACTCAGTGGTTTAAAGAGTACTGGCTGTTCTTCCAGAGGACCAGGGTTCAATTCCCAGCACCTACATGTCAGCTCACAACTGTCTAACTCCAGCTCAGGGGAATCTCACACAGACACACCTGAAGGCAAAACACCAATGCACATTTAAAATGAGGAAGAGGAAGAAGGAGAAGATGGTGATGATACTAACAGGCACAATAATACACAACTTTTATCTCAGCAATTGGGAGGCAGAAGCAGAGTTCAAGGCCAGCCTAGTCTATATATATTGAGTTCCAGGATAGCCAGAGCTACATAGTGAGAGTCTGTCTCAAAAACAAAACAAAAGTATAATAAGATTTTTAAAAGTCTATTCTTTGAAAAAGCTAATCAAACAGAGAGGGCAAGAATCATCAAAGGAAGAAAGAAAAAGAGAAGACAGTAGTACTAGCAATGAAAAAGGAGATACGATTGAAGTATGAGTTAGATGTAGTGACATATAGCTGCTATCCCAACACTGAGCCTGAGGCAGGAAGATCATAGGTTCAGGTCTAACTACATAATGGGACTGAGTCTCAACACAGCAACACTCTGTGGCCAGTGAAATGGCTCAGTAAATAAAGGCTCTTCCCACCAAACCTGACAGCTTGAGGGAATGTGCACCACCACACCACCCCCAGGCTCACATCATAGGAAATGAGAACCTGCCTCTGAAAGTTGTCCTCTGACCTCCACATCTGCACATGTACCCACCCACACATACATATAGAATAAATAAGTATAATTTACAAGCTAAAAAGTCAGCAGCAACATGTTTACACCCATATACTTTAAAACTGACAAAATAGACATCTCATTGAATATACATTAGAAGCTACGTATGTGGCACATTCTCTCATAGTCCTACTGTTTAGAAGATTGAAGCAGGATTACAGAGTAGTATTCCAGGCCAGCATGGACTACATGGTGAGACCCTGTCTAAATCAAATCAAAATAAACAATCAAAAAAAAAAACCCAATAATAACATCAATACAACAACAAAACAGCAAAAGTTGCTGTTAGAAAATTGAACTTCCTTGGTCCTCAGATACATATCTGTACTGGGTTCTAGGTTTGATCCCCAGCACACACACACACAGTGAACTTCTGCCATACTAATTAATAAATATTCATGCTCTAAATCATACTCTGCACCTTCTGTTTCCCACTCTTCCTCCTCTCGATCATCCCATGATCTAGTAATACAGTAGTATCATCCAGAGACCCCGCTCCACTCACATCTATTCTGACTATCCAGTGTTTATACAGTAATGAACATTATTTCTGCTATGACCATTACAAAACAAAAATTGGAGCCTGGAGAAATGGCTCAGTGGTTAAGACCCTTTACTCTTTCAAAGTACTTCTAACATCTACAATGGACACTTAAAATGGCATACAACTGCAGTGTGAGGGGCATCATAGGGAGATCTTTGGGCCTTCATTGGCATCTGCACTCACGTGAGCATACCTACACAGGACATAATGTGTGTGTGTGTGTGTGTGTGATTTAAAAAAAAATCTTAACTAAATGATAAAAATTAATAAAAATGTATCTACTAAAATTTTTAAATAAATTAAAACTTATGTACTAATAAAAAAGCAGCATAGATGGTTTTATAAGGTGACTTTTACATTTGAATGAAATTGGTCAGGTTCTAGAAAAGGGATTTGTACCTCATGTATAAAGTTATTATAGTATGACTTGGGTAGCCAAACTTAACAAAGATAATGTTTCTACAGAGTGAGTACCAGGACAGCCAGGACAACACAGTGAAACCCTGTCTCTAAAAACCAAAAAAAAAAAAAAAAAAAAAAAAAAAAAAAAAAACCAAAAAAAAACCCAAAGATAATGTTAGAAGGAAAAAAGAAAATCCAGTATGCAGTATGAATGCTGATACAAATATTCCAAATAAAAAATTAAATCCTAAAAGATATTACTAAAAAATATCAAAATCAAGTTGGATTTAGTCTAAAAAATGAATAGTTGTTCTATTAATTATACTAACATAAGCAAGATATACTTATTGTGTTTTTATAAAATTTAATATTTAGTCATAATTAAAAGCAAAACAGTATCGTACCAACAACTTACCAGAAATTGAAATAGTGACACCTACAGGTTAGCTGAGGCAGGAGAATCATAAGTTAGAGGACAGCCTGTGCTACCCAGCCAAGACCTTGTCTCAAACTATTAACCAACCTCTGTAGGTTTGTTTGTTTGTTTTTTTTTTTTTTT
>NW_022196900.1:6363353-6389573 GCF_008632895.1 Mastomys coucha
TCTTTTTCGAGACTGGGTTTCTCTGTGTAGCCCTGGCTGTCCTGGAACTCACTCTGCAGACCAGGCTGGCCTGGAAATCCACCTGCCTCTGCCTCCCAAGTGCTGGGATTAAAGGCGTGTGCCACCACTGCCCAGCTAAGACCTTGTCTCAAAAGCAAACAAAAACTGGTTAAATAAAAGGTACTTAGAAACTAAAGGATCAAAGGGAGTAGTAAGAACATCTTTTAGCAACTAGGCAGTTTCAGGTAAGCAGATACCAACAGCACAGACTGCTAGACCAGGCTCAAATAACTTTACTAATGAATTTTATCAGCCAGAAAATAGAACACTTCCCAAACCAAACCTTGGAGGAGCTGGGAGAGGGGAAGAGATAATCAAAATAGATTATATGAAGCTCCCCCAAAAATAAATAACGAACCTTATCAGACTAGCCATCACAGTCTAATATTATCCTAACATCAAAAGCAGATAAACAGCTACTGACTGATAATCCCTCAGTTATTACCAGGTTGGGAGGGAGATGTGATGTGGGGAGAATAATCAGGATGCATTATATACATAGATGAAATTGCCAGAAAAGTTCATTTAAAAACTCTTCAATAAAGCAATAGAAAATCAAATTTAAAAACTTATATAAAGGGTTAGGTGCCACAATCAAATAGAACTTATTCTAGGAATGCAAGTTGGCTTAATATCCAAAAATCAATATAATGGCATTATATTAACTTCAAAACCCATCTAATCATGCTAATGAAGACAGAATAGCACTTGATAAAAATCTAACAACTTTTTGTGGTCTAAGTAGGAATAAAAGGAACTTCGTGTGATAACACCTGTGAAAAACCTGTGGCTTAAATCATAAGTTGAAAGCCTGAAGGCCCCATAAGATTGAGCAGAGCTAGCACTACTTTTCTCCACATTGTGGAGGAACAGCATGGCTGTGGAGGTGCAGACAGACAGGGAAAGTAAAGTGCATCCAGCCTGGAGAGAAGTGCTTCCATTGAAACGATCTGTGCTCTGTGAAGGAGATCTGAGGAGTCCACAAGATTCCTAGAGCCAATTCCAGCAAGTCTATAAGATAGAAGATTAACACACAAAGCCCAGTTGCATTTTTTTTTAAAGATTTATTTTATGTACATGAGTACACTGTTGATCTCTTCAGATGCATGAGAAGAGGGCATTGGATCTCATTACAGATGGTTATGAGCCACCATGTGGTTGCTGGGACTTGAATTCAGGACCTCTGGAAGAGCAGTCAGTGCTCTTAACCACTGAGCCATCTCTCTAGCACACCCAGTTACGTTTTTATATATGAGCAGATATATAAGAGTAATTAATATATAAAATCCAATCACATTTCTACTAATGAGCAAATATACAAAATTAACAAAAACCCAATTGTATTTCTACCCTTGAGCAGATACATAAGACGAATACACAAAACCCAATTATATTTTTATATATGAGTAGAAGTGATCCAAAGATGAATAAGAAAATATTTCCACCTCACAATGGTATCAGAAAAAATAAGATACTTGGGAATAAATTTAACAAAAGTGCTGGGCGGTGGTGGTGCACGCCTTTAATCCCAGCACTTAGGAGGCAGGTGGTTCTGAGTTCGAGGCCAGCCTGGTCTACAGAATGGGTACCAGGACAGCCAGGGCTACACAGAGAAACCCTGTCTTGAGGAAAACAAAAACAAACAAACAAACAAAAAAACAAAATAAAAGTAAAAGATTTGGGCCGAGAGTATAGGTCAGCAGGAGAGCACTTGCCTGTTGTTCCCGATGCTTTGGGTTTAGTTTCCTAACACAGTAAAAATCTATTGTTTACATATATGTACACATATGTGTGACATGTATATGATTTGTGCAGTAAAAGCATTTCTGAAAGAAATGAATAGAGAGATACTACATGCTTATGGATTAAAAGACTCAACATTAAAGTGGGAAACTAGAACTCATCATTAGAAGCATCATTATTAGAATTCTTTTTCCTGGAATTAATAGTTTGCCAGCTTGATTTTGTTTCATGATTGTTTGTTTTTGTTTGTTATTTTGTTTTGTTGAGACAGGATCTCTACATAGTCCTGGTTGTCCTGGTGCTGTCTATGTAGAAAAGCCCCTAGCTCAAAGAGATCTGTCTGCTTCTGCCTCCAGAACTGGTGTTGCCAAGGTGTACACTACCACACCTGGCTTAGTTTGCCAGCTTTATAAGACATTAACCACAGTTAGCCTATGACACAGCAATTCTACCCCGTGGGTATGTCTACTCAGGAAAATGAACATCTATGTGGACACACAGAGACTTGTACATGAATGTTTGTCTACAGTAATATTTTTTATAATTGCCTCCAAAAATAGAGCCAATTTGATTTCTATCAAGCGATAAATAGATTAGCAAAAGATAGTATATCATCTGGACTGGTTTAATCCCAGCACTTGAGAGGCAAAGGCCAACCTGGTTTATATAATTAGTCCAGGACAGCCAGTGCTATAGAGAGAGACCCTGTTTCAAGAAACAAAACAAAACAAAAAGCATATATAATTTTAAAAAATATATCATTTAATAATGAAAATGAACCAAATATTGATGTGACAACAGGGATAAACTCCAAAATATTTTAAGTGAAAAAGAAGCTGAATTAAAAAAATAAAAAGCTCTTCTGCATGACTATAACTATTTATATAAACTAGGCAGATAATAGAGATGAAAAGTAATTTAATGGTTACCTAGGTCTGGGAGTTAGAATGATGGTACTAGTTCTGGGAGTTGGAATGATGGTCAGGAAGACAATTAATATTATAATACTGAAAGTATTGTATAGCTATATTGTATTGATTGCACAATTTTAAATTTACTAAAAGTCATTTAATGTATACTTAAAATGAGTGAGTTTTATGATATGGTAATTATTCCTTAATAAAACTGTATGAAAACCAAATGATTAAAAAGTTGAATTTCACCAAAAGTATACAGAGTATTCAGCATTTTCTTAAAAAAAGATTTATTTATTGTATGAGTACACTGTAGCTGTCTTCAGACACACCAGAAGAGGGCATCAGATCCCATTACAGATGGTTGTGAGCCACCATGTGGTTGCTGGGATTTGATCTCAGGACCTTTAGAAGAGCAGTCAGTGCTCTTAACTTCTGAGCCATCTCTTCAGCCCAACTATTTTTGTTTTTGAGACAAGTTTTCAGGCTGGCCTGAAACTCTCATGTAACTAAAAATGATCTTGAATATCTTTCTTTTCCTCCTAACTCCACCTTCTGAGTTCAGGAATTACAGGTTTGTGCATCAATAGCCAATTTACATGCTGTTGGGGATCAAACCCACGGCTTTGTGCATGTTAGACAAGCACTCTACCAACTGAGCAATATCTCAGTACTTAAGCAAAGTTTTTAATGTGAACCTCCAGAAGTTTCTCTATGAAAATTGGGTGAGAAAATGCCCACCATTACTACTGTTGTTAGTTGGCATCATAGGTTAGATGGTGCAATAAAGGAAAAATCATCATAGATGTATATGGATTGGAAATTTAATATCATTCGCAGATTTCTCTCAAGGATTGACAAACTTTCTGCATGAGACCCAAGTAGTAAATATTTTAGCATTTGGTGGTATGTGGTTTCTGAGCAGCCACATAGGAACAATATATGAATTGATGTGGCTTTGTTCGTGAACACTATATAAAAACAGCCAGTGAGTCAGGTTTGGTCCATACTCATAGTTTTCCAGGGCTGGTGAGATGGCTCAAAGGTTAAGAGCACTGACTGCTCTTCTAAAGGTCCTGAGATCAAATCCCAGCAACCACATGGTTCACAACCACCCGTAACAGGATCTGATGCCCTCTTCTGGTGTGTCTGAAGACAGCTATAGTATACTTACCTATAACAATAAATAAATCTTTTTTTTAAAAAAAAGTTTTCTAAACCTTATAAATACAGAAAATCCTAGAAAGTCTTCAGAGAAAAAAATCAGAATTAGTAAGGATTAACCAAAATTACTATAAATTATGGAAAAGTTTGGAATTTCCTAAAAAGAAAAGAAAGAAAAATAGAAAAATAGAACTCTTATAATAACCTAGCAGTTTTTCTACTAGGTACACATCCAAAGCAGCTTAAGTCAGCTGCTAAAGGTCTGTCCTCATTCACTCATTGTACAGCATCCAGCAGAGGACTGGATTTTTTTAATGAGGTATGTACATACATAATACTATTTAGCCCCTTAAAGATTTGGGGGGGGGGACAACATAAATGGTTGGGGGCACATCTTAAGTGAAATAAGCCTAACATGGAATGACAGATTCTGCTTTATATAGAATCTAGAAAAGTAGACTTGGAGAAGCAATGACTGGAAGGGTGGTGAGTTATCTAAGGGGCTGGAAACTGGTGCAGAGGGGAGAAAGGTTGGTCGGAGGATATAAAATTTCAGTTAGGAAAAAAAAAATTGAAGAGGTATACATTATATAACATAGTAGCCATAGTTAATAACAATGTATACTTGAAAACGCATGCTACAAGGCCTTGTACATGCCTTTAATCCAGCACTTGAGAGGCAGAGTTCTCTCTGTGAGTTCAAGGCTTACCTGGTCTACATAGAGAGTTCCAGATCAGCTTGGGCTTTGTAGAGAGACTGTCTTAAAACCAAAAAAGAAAAAAGTAAAATTCCTGAAGGTAAATAAAGCAATGTATATTTTAATTAGCTAAAAAATGTAGGCATTTCAACACATACTTCAAGCTAGGAATATAGCTTAGTAGTAGAGCACAGGTTTAGCATGTACAAGCCCTGGGTTTGATTTCTAGCACCACAAAAAAAAGAAAAATATTGTATACCAGAAGTATACACAATTTTCATATATAATTTAATAGTGTTTTAATTAAAAATAACTAAAGGTTACTAGGTATAAGATAACATACAAATTGGGGCTGGAGAAATGGCTCAGTGGTTAAGAGCACTGGCTGCTCTGCCGAAGGTCCTGAGTTCAAATCCCAGCAACCACATGGTGGCTCACAGCCATTGGTAATAAGATCTGCTGCCCTCCTCTGGGGTGCCTGAAGATAGCTACAGTGTACTTACATATAATAATAAATAAACCTTTAAAACATAAAATTAATTTAAAAAAAGATAATGTACAAACCAATCATGTTCCTATTTTGTTGTGAGTGTATCCTTACCAATAGTTAAAAGGTTTTTTTATTTCGAGACAAATCTCACTTGGTAGCCAATTTATCCTTGAACTTGCTATCTTCCTGCCAAAGTTCAACTTACAGGCATAGACAAGTACTTTTGAAATAATGTATGTATGTGTGTGTGTGTGTGTTTCATATATATACTTACAGTATTCACAAATATGAATACATAATTTTTAGTTGTTTTATTTGTTTGATTGATGTTTGAGGTTTTGTTTTTGAGACAGGGTCTCTCATACAGTCCACAGTGGCCTCTAGGTAACTGAGGATGACCTTGAACTCCTGATCTTCTAGCCTTACCCTTCCAAGGGCTATGATTAGAGGCATGTGCTACCACACTCGGATATATATATATATATATATATATATATATATATATATATATATATATATATATATATATCTTGACATGGAATTTCACTGAGTAGTTGAGACTGGCCTGGAACCTAACTATAAACCAAGCTAGTCTTTAATTCAAGTCCTCTTGCCTTAGTCTCCCACTACAGGAACTACAGGTACTACAGGTGTGTTTCCATACATAGAACTAAAGTATATAACTTTACAGAAAATGGACAACCTTTATGGTAATTGTGAAGACCTAAATTTTAAGTATTCATAAGATTTAAGTAAAAACTATAGAAAAGAAGACTCAAAAACTATAATAATTTCAGAAGCAATAGAATCTCAGTAAATTCTATTCCAACTTAGTCTATATAAGAAGTTCCAGGTCGGGGGCTGGTGAGATGGCTCAGCGGGTAAGAGCACTGACTGCTCTTCCAAAGGTCCTGAGTTCGAGTCCCAGCAACCACATGGTGGCTCACAACCACCCATAATGAGATCTGACACCCTCTTCTGGTGCGTCTGAAGACAGCTACAGTAAATTACACCAGAGCTGGAGTGAGTGGGGCCGGCAGAGGTTCTGAGTTCAATTCCCAGCAGCCACATACATGATAGCTCATGGCCATCTGTACAGCTACAGTGTACTCATACACATAAAAAATAAATAAAATAAATCTTTAAAAAAAAAAGAAGTTCCAGGTCAGTCAAGGTTACATAATAAGACCCTGTCTCAAAACCAAAGCAGAGATCAGACATAAACTTATAAAAATAGGAAAAGTGAAGAAACTTGGCAATAGAAGTTTAGAAGCTGGGAGTCAGGCAGATGAATGGCAACTGACTTAGCAGCTGTAGTTCATACAGCTTCACTCAAGATGTTCAGAAAAGCTAATTCCTGGTGCTAGAGAGATGATTCAGATTTTAAGGGCCCTTACTGCGCTTCCAGAAGACCTACATTCAATTCCCAGTGTCCATATCAGATGGTTCTCAGACTCCTGTAATTACAGCTTCAGGGGATCCAATGTCATGTCTGGCCTCCCCAGGCACCTGCTCACATGTGATGTACGCACATGTACATGTAAACACAAGTAATTTAGAAATAACCTAAGTTGCAGAGGGAAAAGTTTAAAACTTCAGTTAGGCTGGGCAGTGGTAGCACACTTGGGAGGCAAAGGCAGGCGGATTTCTGAGTTCGAGGCCAGCTTGGTGTACAGAGTGAGTTCCAGGACAGCCAGGGCTATACATAGAAACCCTATCTCAAAAAAACAAAAACAAAAACAAAACCAAACAAACAAACAAAAATTTCAGTTAGTTTATCCAGAATCCTCAAAAAAACGATAGGAACTCTGGGAATCCTCACTGAAAGTGGTAGCTAAAATAGAGATTTGAATGAGAAATATTTAAGAACTTTAACTTTACTCTTCACCTCTATAGTGGGCAGTAGATCATTTTACCAGAAGTTTCTATCTCTGTAAAGAGGGTAATATAGAAAGTATTGCCATATTGAAAGATGCCAGAAACAGTTGGAGGCCTCATTGCTCTGCCAAAACCAAGGTGGCTGAGTAGTAATGCACACTAAATGTTGAAGTCAGACATTCTTAGCTTCTTTCAGTTGTTGTCCCAAAGATATTAGCACTAAGAACTTCTTCAGAAATGGCTTCACCCTACCTTGGACTCAAGAGTTCCCAGTCAGCTTGAATTCTTTGCTCTTAACTAAGTGAGCAAGCATGCAATGATAACCAGGCAATTGAGAAAAAAAAACTTTCTTTTTTGGTTTTTTGAAACGGTTTCTCTGTGTATCCGTCTGTCCTGGAACTCACTCTGTAGACCAGGCTGGCCTCAAACTCAGAAATCCGCCTGCCTCTGCCTCCCAAGTACTGGGACTAAAGGCATGCACCAACACTGTCCGGTGAGAAAAACCTTCTAATAGAGGAAACATATTACATAAGAAATTTGGCAGGATAGAGAGAGAACACAGGGAGAATAAAACATAGTAACTAGTTATCCATATTCTTTTAGATGTAATCTTGAATGCTTGAAGCAAAAGTAAGATGTAGTAGAAAGGCCCTTTAATTGACTAATACTGTTCAACCTCTGGGTAATGAGTCACAGCTCTTCATTTAAAAATTCTAAGTATGGCCCGGCAGTGGTGGTGCACGCCTTTAGTCCCAGCACTTGGGAGGCAGAGGCAGGCGGGTTTCTGAGTTCGAGGCCAGCCTGGTCTCTAGCGTGAGTTCCAGGACAGCCAGGGATACACAGAGAAACCTTCTGTCTCGAAAAACCAAAAAAAAAAAAAAAAAAAAAATGTGTTATGGTCTGGCTTAGTGGATAAAGGTACCTGTCACCAACCCTGCAACCCAGATTTAATCCTTGGTCTATAGAGTGAGTTCCAGGACAGCCAGGGCTAAAAGGCATCATAAAATATGTATGTGGCTCTCAGTTCTACTTTAAGAGTAAAACAAGTTTGGCTGATACTGGAAATCAATATTTTTGTGGTAACACTGGGTCTAATTTCTTCTGTAGGTGCACAGAAGATGGGTGTCCACATAAGAAATTCTTTCATACACGTTTTCTCATGCGAATGAGATTAACACCAGATTGTTCCAAAATGTTGATCTCAACATCCTCTGGATATCTCTTGATTTTGCATGATCTGGATTTAACTAAGTCTTTAGAAGTAGGCAGCTATCCCATTTTGAGAGCAAGAAGAACTACTTCAAGTTCAGGTAAGATTTTCTGATTAAAAGTTTCCTGAAGCATCTGAGCCACGGGGGGCAGGTGATTCTGTTCTAAGTATGTTACCAGGGAAAGGAAGTTAAAGCCATTCTTCAGAAAGCTCACTCATAGCTTTCCATGGAGGTATGATGACTTTCATGTACCTCTGACAGTGTTGACTTGTGCCTCTGGAACGACTCTTAGCTCTAAAAGCTCTTTCAGATTTCCATTAGCCAGAGAATCATCATCCTTGCCTCAGACTTAGTGATGGCCCAAGATGATACCTGTCTTAGGTATTAAGTTATAGTCACTTCAAGAGTTCTAAGTGTGTAGTCTATACTGAACTTCTGATGTTCACTCACAAGCTGATGCCATCTTGGAGCATCCTCTTGCTGGAGCCTTGTTCTTTCATTGCTGATTTCATTAAAAGTAAATGAAGTTGGAGGTATATTAATAGCTGCATCTGCAATGAAGAGACTGGCCTAGAAACACATTTATTATTAATATTGTTTATAAACAAGAACCCAAAGTGAAAAAAAAGACCTTTGGTTAAAAAATAACGTCGGGGGCTGGAGAGACAGCTCAGCGGTTAAGAGCATGACTGCTCTTCCAGAAGTCATGAGTTCAAATCCCAGCAAACACATGGTGGTTTACAACCATCTGTAATTTGGATTTGATACTCTCTTCTGGTGTGTCTGAAGACAGCTACAGTGTACTCATATACATGAAGTAAATAATAAATCTTTTAAAAAAACAAACAAAACTTCAAGTGGTTAGATTTTTTTTCTCCTGTGTGCACAGGCTACTCCTGAGCATTCCTTTTGGTGCTGAAGTGATGGCTCAGTGGATTAAGGCACTTGGCACCAAGGGTGACAACGCGAGTTCCATCCCTGGATCCCACACAGTTAGGAGGTCCAACTTCCATATCTTCTAACCTCCCTACTCATGCAACAAATATTATAGGTTTGGCTTTGGGTTTTTGGTTGGTTGTTTTTTTTCGGGTCCCCTCCATCCAACCAACAGGTTGGTTTCTAGCCCTTGCTGTCCTGGAACTCACTCTGTAGACCAGGCTGGCCTCAACTCAGAGATCTGCCTCCTGCCCCTGCCTCTTGAGGGCTGGGACCAGAGGTATGTGGATGACAGACCTCAAGCTGTTCATTTTTGACTGAATAGCCAAAAAGCTGTTCAGTCTTCTAAGGATGACTCAAGTTGTAACTAATGTCACGGGGTTACAGGGTTACTGATGTCAGGTTGCCAGGGTCCCTGTGTAAGTTAGACTGCCAAGGACTCCATGGAAGTGTGCAACTGCTAGAAATGCAGGGTGAAGTGTGATCTGTTGAGTAACTCAGCACACTCAGGTGTCTATACTAATTTTCCTCGGACTTTAAGTTTCCCTTCTATTTTAGAAGTGAGAGAAAGGCAGAGGTATCTGGGTGTTTACTTGATTTTTTTCTCTTATTTCATATAAGACTTTACCATGAAAGGTTTTAACAAGAATGTAGACCTGAAACAGAGCCAAGAGCTGTCCTGTCTTCAGCTCTATTATACTCTAGTTTACATGAGATTTTTGTCTGTATGCTTTAGAAGTTTTAAAAGCTTAAGTAGAAAATTAAAAAATTAAAAGATGATACAAGTGTTATGTTTATTTTTCAATTTTCTTTTCAAGATTTGACCACTTCAAGTTCTTCTGGTTCTAGAGTTTCTGGTTCACCTTGTCATCACAATGATTCAAATTCAACTGAGAAACACATGTCTCGAGCCTCTCAACGAGAAGGTAGGTTCAAAGCTGGGTTTACAGTCTTACAGCAATAAGTTCTGCCAAGTAGCTTTCTTTGGTTTAGTTTTAATCCATAAAATCAACTGCCTTTAGTCCTTGGATAACAAAAATCCAAAATCTTTAATGTTTTTGTATCTCAGGAGTTTCACCACGAAATAGTCTTGAAGTCTTAACCCCTGAAGTTCCTGGTGAGAGAGATCGGGGAAACTGTATCACATCCTTACAGCTGCATCCCAAAGGCTGGGCCACCCTTCTTCGGTGCTCAAGCAACACTGATGATCAGGAGGTACAGGCCGCAGTGCTTCACATTCAGCACGGCTCATTGGACAATTGTCGCTCGCCCATGTGCAAACCTTGGGCTGGGGCTGATAATCAGACTCAGTCCCTGCCCTCAGGACGTTACTACCCAAAGCCCTGCTTCTCAACTCCTGTACCTCCTTCTGCTGCTTTATCCTTTGCAATCTATTTTTCCTCTCTCGCTTTGGCATTGTAAACTGGGAAGTAACTTCCAGTATCAGCAAAACTGTTTTACTCTTAAAAGTAGAACTGAGAGCTATATACATAGTCTGACATCATCAGCTAATAGTATGCCTAGCTTCTTCATTCTTGCCCCCACCACCTAAAAAACAAACAAAACCATATGTTAAACATTACACTGAGCTGTCCAGCTACGCTGACTTAATGTGAGGTTTGGGGTTTAGTAAGACAGTTATCACCACTGCCTCCTTAAAAGCCAGGGGAAACTGAAAAAGGAAGGGGCTAAACTGATGCCTGGGGGGAGAGTTAAAAGACCTGAGGTGAGCTGGGTGGTGGTGCACTTCTTTAATCCCAGCACTTGGGAGGCAGAGGCAGGCGGATTTTTGAGTTCGAGGGTAGCCTGGTCTACAGAGTGAGTTCCAGAACAGCCAAGGCTACCCAGAGAAACCCTGTCTCGAAAATCCAAAAAAAAAAAAAAAAAAAAAAAAAAAAAGAGAGAGACCTGAGGTGTCACCACTGTGCTAGGCAGGACTCTGCAAGGAGCTCACTGCCTCTGCAGATGAAAATGAAAGAAGAGAGAAGGGCCTTTGAAGTGCAGAGGGCAGATGTACTCAGGGTTCTGGATTGTTGCTGCTCTCAAAAAAGGTGTATGTCAGAAGTCATAGCCAGTCTCAGGAACAAGAGGTCTTAAAGCATCATAGTATACAGTGACCTTAGTTTATGAAGATGAAATATGAAAGGTACACATTTTCTTAGTTAAAAGAGGGATAATATTCATCTACTTGCAACATTCCTGTAGTTTTGGCTCTCAGATGAGCTTAGAAATAAGGAATATCTCTGCAGTACTATTGGGAATCTATAACCTCACTTTGTCTCCTTTCTCCTCCAGTGGACCTGTGTCTATGAATTCCAAGAAGGAGCTCCAGTGCGACCTGTCTCCCCTCGCTGTTCCCTGCGGTTGACTCATTACATTGAAGAAGCGAATGTAGGCAGGGGCTACATCAAAGAACTTTGTTTCAGCCCTGATGGACGAATGATTTCTTCCCCACACGGCTACGGGATTCGCTTGTTGGGATTTGACAAACAGTGCAGTGAGCTTGTTGACTGTTTACCCAAAGAAGCCAGTCCCCTGCGGGTGATTCGTTCTCTGTACTCTCACAATGACGTGGTTCTGACAACAAAGTTCTCTCCTACACACTGTCAGATCGCCTCAGGGTGCCTTAGTGGACGGGTCTCTTTGTATCAGCCAAAGTTTTAGGCACAACTTACATCAAATGAGGAACTCTTCTGGTGTTTGGCTTATAAATTACTTCAATTTAGGTGAAGTATTTTCTTTTTTAGAAGATCTTATAAGTTTGGATCAAGATCTTGGTTCTTATGGGTCAATGAACATATATATGTGTGACCCGAGTACTTGGCCTTCCAGTGTCATCTGGGCATCTCCATTTCAACCACGCAGCCCTATTCTGTCAGCATTCCTTTGCTCCTGTCTGTGCCACTGAGCTTGGGTTTTCCTGGTCATTTTGCATGTGGTTCTTGTTCTCCCCATCCCTGTCTCCACTGTTCCTCCCTGCCTTCTTCCTCTTTTTTGATTTTGGTATGAATTTTATGGACACTTGGCAGGAGCCTTGGTTGGGATGAGAAAACCCATGGCACTAGTATTAAATAAAACCCAGAAGTTGGATGTTGGCACACTGGTTATTGACAAAATTCATCTTCATTTATCAATATTCTTGGCCTTTAAAATTGTTGTCAAATATTGAGCACAGTAATGACATTATTCTCAAAACTGTTAGAAACTCTTGCAACAAGATATCTTTTTAAAGTTTCCTGTTAAAATTATACACTTTATATCTCATGTGAGATTTTGTTGTGAAATTCTAGAAAAATATTACAACTTCTCTTTGTAATTTATTTTATTTGTATGAATTTAAAATCTCCAGCATGTGTCTTTTCTTGGTATTTTGTTCCGGTCAGCAGCATTGGAGAGGAAAGGAGAAGTCCTAAGCTTGGTCATTTCTGTTGTACAGAAGACTTATTCATTAGGTTGGTGCAGTATCTGGCCAAAGAGTGAGGAGATTAATGTGACTTAGATTGGCTATGATTCTTTTAATCACACAGATGATGTGTTCATAGTAATGGAGTGGAGGAAAATCAAGTAGAGATTTTATTGTGTTTGTTCCTTCAACCGGGATGAGTTCTCAGTGTTAGAAAGAAGGGAGCTGTAGTCCTCTTTAAGCTGCTGTCATAAACCTAGAGTCAGTGACCTGAATGACACTGCTGTCTTGTGTTGGTTATGGAAAGTCTGGGAGACAACGCGTAAGCACAGGCTGCTCCAATCTTGAACGGGCAATGTCCTGCCAGGCTCTGCTACATTGGTTGGTTGGTTGACTGACTGACTAACTGATTGGCACTATGGTGAGATATGTTAGAAGCTGGAATAATTTAAGCCGTGCAGTAATAGCCTTGTTCTCTTTGGTTACATGCCCTTTAGGCCATTGCTTCTCTAATATTAGGATGAGGGCTGGTAAAAAGGGCAGGACTCTGGGCTGGACCTTAAGACTGATGTAGTCAGGGAAAGGACAGGACTCTATGTAAATGGAACCTCAAATCTGCATACAGGTGGCCTCTAGGTTGTAGTTTAAAACACAACTTGAAATGATATTTCTTTATCCATTTGGTGCTTAATATAATTCCTACAAGATGTTTCATCTATTTAAATATTAATAATCAATAGTAGTAATTTTAGAGTAGAAAATAACTTTAAGCGATATCCAATTCATTGTTGGACAAATGAAAGAAGTTACATGATTTGCCTATGGCCATACAAAGTTAGTGGTAAAGCCAGGGCTTCAATTCAAGTCTCCTAATTCCTTGCTCAGGGCAGTTTCTTCTGTAAATGCTGGCTTTTAAAAACATCAATGATTGTGGACATTTTGTCTTTAGGTTATATTATTGTAAATAAGATGATAGGATTGAAAAAGGAAGGCATGGGAGTAGATGCTGAGAGTTTCATCCACAGGGAAAAAGTATTTCAATACTTACAGAAATTTAGCAACCCAAATATATGAATAAACACAACAGTTCTCTCTGGTGCCCATCAAACAGCCGTTCACACACCTGTAAGAGTTTGTGTCTCACTGAGAACAATGTTAACTCTGGGACAGTCTCTAAGAATCAACACTTCTTACCATAGATGTTGGAAAAGCTGGAAATTTTGTAGTCATTGAAAAAAACAACCAAGCACAATGAAAATCATAGACTTGCTTGCCATAGCTTTGAAAAAGGGGGTTTTGTTTTGTTTTGTTTTGTTTTTCCCAAAGAAGATAGTTTGGGAGGAAAATATAGCAATTAAGACCTTCACAATTAAAAACTATTATGTATAGGGATTAAATTGATACTCAAAAGAAGATTCCATAAATGGTACCAGTTTGTAAAGAGTTCTATGTCAGATGTTATACCCACATGTCACCTAACTCAAGCCAGGGATCCTTGAATCACTGTTGTTGAATACCTACTATGTGTTGAAGAATGTGTCTGCTTTAATATACCACTGGCCCCTACAAAGACCCTTACAAGGTAGGTGGAATGAGTGTCAAATTATGTTGAAAGTAGCAATGTGTTAAAAAATGAAGTGACTTGCCTGAAGCCACAGATGGCAGTGGTGGCAGCACTGGATTCAGACCGAGGTTTGCCTGTTGATTTTATTGCTGAGTCTATACTTACTCCTCTACCGTTTTGCCCCTTAGTTCATGAAGGATGAGTTACACTGGTCTGCTAATCTATGTGCTTGATATCTTCTGCAAATTTTTATTACAAAGTTGGCCTCGTTCCCTTGAGTACTGCAAGAGCCAGCAAACTTAGCAGGGATCCTTTGCCCTCCCTGATGTGTAGTAAGGATCAAGACAAAATCAGATGGTACTAGCCAAGGAATTGAATGGCCTTAGAAAACCTATACTATTGGGAAATGTTACATATCTTAAGGTCCCTTTTTGTTTTTGTTTTTGGCTTATTGAGACAGGGTTTCTTTGTATAGACCAGGCTGGATTCAAATTCACAAATGTCCACCCGCCTCTGCCTTCCAAGTGTTGGGATTAAAGACATGTGCCACCACAGCCTGGTCTGAGAGTCTCACTTCACTAGTCTAAAACTCTGGATTTTTTTTTCCTGTCTTATTTAATCATTTTTATTATAATTGGCAGAAATATATTTTAATTGATAATGGAGTTAATACTGTTGGTGAGTAAGTCATTTTTCTAACTAAAAGCTTCCTTTGGAAGAGTCTGTTAACGGAAATGCTATGTTGAGTGACTTGTAGATGTATCAAATATATAGTAGTTGCTTATTTTCAATCATGAAATGAAGAGCTAAAGTAAGAAACTTCTACTTTAAAAAAATGTGATCACAACTTGGGGGCCAGGGGAAGCATATGCCTTTAATCCCAGAAGTGGAGATGCAGAGGCAGGAGGATCCTCTCTGAGTTTGAGGTCAGCCTGGTCTACATAGTAAGGTTCTGGGCTAGCCAGAGTTATACAGTAGACCCTGTTCATTAAAAAAAAGAAAAAAAAAAGTCTTTTTTTCCCCCTCAGAACCCAAAGCATATGTATATTTTGTTTTTTTTTTTTCTCCTAAGAAGGCAGCATAGCAAAAAAATTAGGAAAACAACACAAGGAAAATATAAATTTCATATTCTTTAGTCCTACATCGAGGACCAAATCATGTCATACAGTTTTTAAGGCTGTGTCCTCTAGAAGGTGAGAATAATGAAAATACATTAAGAATCTTTTAGAAGGCGGGTGTTTCCTCTCAATAGAGTATGCAGCCAGTGTCCATAAATGTCTGTTATGCTTGACTTTTATTTTTATTTATTTTTTGAGACAAGATTTCTCTGTGTAGCCTTGGCTGTCTAGGAACTCACTTTGTAACCCAGGCTGGCCCACAATTCAGACTTTCCCTTGCCTCTGCCTACCAAATGCTGGCATTAAAGGCATGTACCACCATACCTGGCTTTCATTTGGCTTTTATGAAAGCAGGAGACATGGCCTGATAAATTTCTGATGACAATCATCTTTATTCTGTGACCACTGGTCTTGGGGTGCTGTAAAAGTCCACTCAGTAACACCTTCTGTTGGTCACGAAGGAATCCATATATGTGACTTCTGTTTGGATAACTAATGCATATCTTTTAAGTGCCAAAATTTTGAATTTTCAGTTATTTTTTTGATGCAAGTCTCCTTAGGAATGGTAGTCTACCTCCCTGCTTTTTTAAACAGTATGCTCAGTCTAATTTACTTCATCATGAAGTTATATTCATGATGTTTTATTCCAAATACCCAATGAGGTCTGATACACGTAAAACATTTCATAGAACACAAAGGGCTATAACAAATGCGAGGAATGTCCCTTAGTAAGTGATTCCCTCAACGATGTTATTATTTCCCTCATTATTAGCTTTAAAAAGTGTTTCATGTCTGCAAAGTAATGTATTCAATCAGTTTGCCTGTTTCTAACAGGCTCCCACTTTCTTCTGTGCTGTCTTCAAGTTATGGGCTGTGACATGAACTAACCAGTTCTGGTCAGTACCTACAAAATAACTGGACAAAAGCTCCCAGTTAAAGGTGGAGCTACTTGAACCAAGTAAGGGAAGTAAGTATACTCAGGCTGCTGCTGGATTAAGAACTAGCTGAACTGAAGTAGTCTGGTGATGACTAAGGCTCTGCCTCTGCAGGGGGTCCTTCATGCTTCTAAGAACAAAGAAGAGTGCAGAAGAGGAAGGAAGGAAAAGGAAAATCCAGGTAGGCTGAAGACTCTGGGAGATGGCACCAAACAACCATTAAAATGTATTCTTGATTACTATGTTAAAAGTCAGTTTAGTGACACTGTAGAGTAAGACTGAAGTACATCCTCTAGAAAACTCCAGACTGCGTCAGTCCTGAGAACTGCTCCCCTTCAAATGGTAATGGAAGTCAGCACCAAGAGGAAACTCTCCAGTTTGCCTGTACGTTGCTGTCTCGAGTTGTAAATAACCTGAGAGAGGTTTAATCAAAAGTCCCAAGGCCTGGAGAGATGGCTCAGCAGTTAAGAGCACTGACTGCTCTTCCAGAGGTCCTGAGTTTAATTCCCAGCAACCACATGGTGGCTCACAACCACCTGTAATGGGATCCAATGCCCTCTTCCAGTGTGTCTGAAGACAGCTACAATGTACTCACATAATTAATTAAAAAAAAAAAAGTCGAAAGGAGTACATCTCATGTAGACATCTTTTGAATGTATGTATATATAAATGTCACTATAAGTGATGCTTACCCCCAAGAATAATAAAGTAACATTCAGGATTTAGATCTGGTCCCAATCTGTACTTTCCCCTATACAAAGAATAGGGGAATTTTATTTTAAATTTGGCTACATCCTTCATTTCCAAACTCTGTTATTTTTTTTGGGGGGGGGGAGGGACCAAACTTTAGGTTTGTATTTTTGGCAAGCTTGAAATATTCTAGTTAATTTGCTGTCAACCAGAACACTCTCTTAGCAGGTTCTAAGGTGCTGTTGGTTCTTCTGCTAGACTGTGCGCTCCTTGAGGGCAGGGCTATCTTTATTCTTGTATCCACGGTGCCTGGGGTAGTATCTGACAGAGTAGTTGTTCAATAAACATCTGTTGAATGAATTAAACCTTCACTACGTGTGGCCTCAAGTTCTCACAAATCCAGATGTAATGGAAAATTATTCAGCCTCAGGTTGTTTATGGCTTTATATATATATAATTACCAGGCTAACATCATCTGGGTATTCCTTAGTGGTTTTAAAAACTAAATTAGGACTCTACTTTTCATTGAACATGGATTTGAATACCTAGTGTATACCTATTCTAGTTTAGGTACTTAGGGGACAGAGGTAAAACTACAGTCTCTATAGAAGCATATGAAATAAATGTCAGTTCAGGACTGGGGTTTCAGGGCTGTGGAGTTAAGAGAGGCTCCATATTTGCATCATGCCCTCTTGTGAACACAGCTTTACATTTTCATGTGGATCTGGGCTCACAAATAAGTAGCTCTTACCATCTAAGTAACTATGAGTTACACACCTTTACCCACCTTTAAGTAAAGATATCCATTCTAAGGTAGCTACAAAGTGCATGGTTTTGTACCTTAATTCATAACCTATAATTAAAGCTACTTCCAGGAGGTTTTTGGTATGTGAAATGTTCATTTCAGAATAGAGAAGCTTTCTAAAAATGTAAACGGCCTTTCTCCCATTGAATTGTTTCCAGCCTTTGAGTGGGTAAACAGAATTACAGATGACAACTATACACACCTACATAAAATCTTCAGGTTTTATTAAACCTTTAGAAGTGCATTTTGGTACATATATCTTTGATAAGGTATAAGGTATATACCTTATAATGTAATTTTAAGAAATAAATGCTACTTGCAAACATTTGACACACTTGTGTGTGTTATTAGTATGTTTGAAATATAGAATATCTACATTTCATAATAGTGGCTTGAAATAGTTTGATTTTACCACGTGGATATACATTTTTGGATCAGGATTGGAGCATAAAGCAATAGAATAATTTGTTACAGATAACTTTTCTGATCATACGACTTCCAGAAATCATGAATTCATGCCAAATTTTTGTTAATGTGTTTTTCACATTTGTTTGTTTGTTTGTTTGAGAAAGGGTCTCACAATGCAGCTCTTACTGGCCTGGAACTCACTGTGTTGACCAGGTTGACCTCAACTCACAGAAGTCCACCTGCCTCTGCCTCCTAAGTACTGAGATTAAAGGCATTTGCCACCAGTACAGTACTGGCTCCACATTTTGATTATTTACCAGTTATATTAATCTATTATCAATTAAAAACATATGCAGAAGAATAAGTATAAGATTTAAAAGTCAAGGTTCTAAATTTCTTCCTGTCCTAGAGGTAAGAGAATGATTTGATCAGTGGCCCAGGCCTGTGCTTCCAAGCACCCTGAGATGCAAAGATCACATGGGCTTTGGCATTAGGAATCTGGGGCCAGGGGCTGGAGAGATGGCTCAGCACTTAAGAGCACTGACTGCTCTTCCAGAGGTCCTGAGTTCAATTCCCAGCAACCACATGATGGCTTACAACCATCTGTAATAGGATCTGATGCACTCTTCTGGTATATCTGAAGACAGCTACAGTGTACTCAAATAAAAATAAATAATTCCTTAAAAAAAGGAATCTGGGGTCAGCTTATGTGACATAGCGTGGCCCCATCTCACAACTAAAAAAGAATGAGTTTCATTCAATTCAGAATATTTTGCCAAACTAGATGAACTGATTTAACAAACTATAGCTCTAATGTTCACATTACCTCTTTTGCTGACGTGTTTGAAGAAAAATAGGACTTTTTAGAGGTTGAGGCAAGAGGGTCACACATTGGAGGGCAGTCAGAGTGTTAGGAAAAAAAGGCAAGGATTCTTCATTCTAATGCATATTAATCTAACACATTAATCTGATGCATATTAATCTAATGCATATTAATGGTATATGTTAGCTTCCTATTAGTGCTGTAGCATACTCTCATAACCATAGTGGTTTAAAGCAGTACAGAGATGAGATTACAGTTCCAGGCCCAAAATGGTTCCTATGTAAAAGGCAAGGCATCAGTGGGGCTGCATTCCTTCTAGGGACTCCAGGGAATCTTGTATTCTTTAGGGCACTGTCTCTCCCCCTGCAACTGCAGATCAATGACATAGTATGTTCTAACTCTGATACAGAATTTTGATAAATATGACCAGCATGTGTGGGGGATTATCATTCTTGCTGTGTACTGAGTGTTAGCATAGTATCATGTACTAAGCTCAGTACTCAATCCTTATGAAGCAGGTACTGTTATCTTTAATAATTACCTAAGTCACATCCCTAGTGAGTTAGATTTAGATCTGCTTTCATGAACTGATGGCTGTACTGTTAACTGGATTCTACCCTCATAAAACATTGTTATAGTTTTTCATACAGTAACAGAACTTCATTGTAGCTTTGCTATATAGTTAAGTAAAACTTTTCTAGTATCAGGACGAAAATGTGGAAAGATCTGAATATTTGTTTAAGATCAGCAATGTTTTCAGTTGGTGCAAGTGTTTTTCCCTGGGAGATATTTTTCTACTTAGGTTGAACAGCTGTTTCTGCTTTTAAAACTAGTAACTTCTGGGTTCCATCTGACCAGGTGTTCATGTTCCTTTATTTGTGAGACACTATGTGTACTTGGTTTCTGCATCCCAAAGACTACATCTCAGAGCTGAAAAGAACAGCCACAGTAGTGTTATTCAAGGGCATCGGGAAGTCGGTGGTTGCCCAGCATGGAGAGTACACCCAGTTCTATGGCAGTATTTCCCAGTGAGCATGGGGGAGGGGAGCACAGAGAGACTACACATTTGTATTTACATCATAGGTCATTTTTAGCTGTAGCATCAGTTTTGGAGCTAGGGAGATGGCTCAGTGGATAAAGGGCTTGCCATGCAAGCATGAGGATCTGAGTTTCATCTCCAGCATCCAAGTAAAAATTCATGTGTGCTGGTCTGTGCTTGTGAATCCCAGACCTGGAAAGACAGAAACAAGCAGACCCGTGGGGCTCACTGACCAGCCAGTCTAGCCTAAACATAGAGCCCCCAGATCCCAGTGAGAGACCCTCAAAAATAAGGTGGATAGCTTAAACAATACCCAAAATTGACTTCTGGCTCCTAGTTCCAACCAAGTTCTCATCCTTGACTTCCAAGTCCTGTAGAATGCTCAAAAAACCCAGCAGCACTTGGCCCTGTGGCAGTTTGGGTGTGCAGTGTTCCCTAACCCATGGCACACTTGGGAGGTGACAGAACCTTTAAGCCACGAAACCAATTGAGGGGTGGATGTTCATTTAGAGAGTGGTTTCAAAGGCAAGTTGGGGACCCAGGTCACTTCCCTACTTGACTTTCTGGCTGCCACACAGTAAGCATTTTGTTCTGCCATGTGACACCACAACTGCACAGGTATTCTGCTCCATAGGCCCCAATGAAGTCACCAGACCATCAAGTAGAGCCTCCGAAACTGAACCAAACCAACCTGCCCACCTTTTAAAATCTAAGTATTTTATTACAGTTCTTCACTGTGTGGGGTAGGGAGTGTGCTGTGCCATGTGTGGGAAGGGCTCAGTTGTGACCGTCAGCTTCTGGACACTGAGCCCTCATCATCAGGCTTGGCATCAACACCATTACCTGCTGACCGTCTCAGTGGTTCCCTCTCCACAGTTTAAATTTATTTTGTTCAGCAATGGGAAGCTTACACAGGCCCCAAACAGCCTTTTCTTGCTCTCGCTCTGTTATGTTGATTAGCTCTGGCTTTATTCTCATCAAGGTAATTCTGTCTTTGAAGAGCCTTCATACTCTCTGGCCTGTCCCCCACACTGGAAAATTCTGATCCTTCTGAATACTGAGGTAGACCAGCTGCCTTCTCCATGTCCCTCCCACAGCAGAGAGCTCTAATACACAGTAGGAACATCTAAACAAGTTAAGCCACGGGTGTTAGCCCACAGCTTAATTAACTGCCTTTGCCTGTCTAAAAAACCCCATCCCTCTTTGTTACCCAGTTTGCTGCTGCTACTGAAGGTCTAAGGACCATAGTTTGTGAAACAGAGAGACAATTAGGGTTAAAATGTGTGTGTGTGTGTGTGTGTGTGTGTGTGTGCCTAAAGTCAGTCAGAAAACTTAAAAAAAATTGTGTGAGATTTTTATTATCATTATTTGTGTAGAGATCAGAAGACAACTTTTGGGTGTGTCTTAGGGTTTTACTGCTGTGAAGAGACACCATGACCAAGGCAACTCTTATAAAGGACAACATTTAATTGGGGCTGGCTTACAGGTTCAGAGGTTTAGTCCATTGTCAAGGTGGACGCATGACAGAATCCAGACAGACATGATACAGAAGGAGCTCGGAGTTCTACATCTTCACCTGAAGGCTGCTAGCAGAATACTGACTTCCAGTCAGCTAGGATGAGGGTCTTAAGACCACACCATCAGTGACACACCTACTTGAATCAGGTCACACCTACTCCAACAAGGCCACATCTCCAAATACTGCCCACTCCTTGGGCCAAACCAGTATACCTTGACATGGTTAGGTGTATGTATGTATGTATGTATGTATGTATGTATGTATGTATGTATGTATTTTCCAAGGCGGGGGTCCAATTCTGCCTCTTGTCTGTTAACTAGGCTCTCTACTTAAGCCCTAAACAAATAGGGTTTTTTTTGTTTTGTTTTGTTTTTGTTTGTATTTTGTTTTGTTTTGTTTTGTTTTTTCGAGACAGGGTTTCTCTGTGTAGCCCTGGCCGTCCTGGAACTCACTCTGTAGACCAGGCTGGCCTTGAACTCAGAAATCCACCTGCCTCTGCCTCCCAAGTGCTGGGATTAAAGGCATGTGCTACCACTTCCTGACAGGGTTGTTTTTGTTTTATGAGACAGGACACACTCTGTAGTCCTGGCTGGCCTGAACTAGCTACCAAAAGATTGGTCTTCAACTTGTAGCCATCTTCCAGCCTCTGCCCCTCTAGAGTGCTGGAATTATAGCCATGAACTACTACTCCCAACTCAAACTCATTTTTCTTATATAGCATTGGGGAGCTAGAGAGATAGCTCAGCAGTTAACGCAGACTGTTTTTCCAGAGGACCAGAATTCAATTCCCAGTTCTATATAGCAGCTCACTATATAATTCCAGTTCCAGGAAAAGGTCTGGCGCCCTCTTCTGGTCTCTGTGGGCACTGCATGCATGCATGCACAGCCAAACATCCATACACATAAAATTCAAAACAAAACAAATGTATTTCATTGAAGGAGTTCCTAGCATTTCTTAAAAACTACAATTCCTGACAGGAAAACTATGGCTCTTACTCTAGGGCCTGCTGATCAGAGTGGGCAGACACTCATATTGTGGAGGTTTTAAGAAAGAATAAATTGAAAGTACACCACTGAGTCCCTGCCTTGCATGCATGCACAAGTCCTAAATTTGATCCCCAACACCAAACATACATAATTAAAAAGACAACTGTCGCAATCTAAGGGGAGCACTCCGGGCTTTGGTGGAGGGTGTGTACCTTGGCTTGTCATTCCTGGAGAAGTTCCTAGTCTGGATGACCCTTTCCTGTTAGCATCCCCCGCTCCCCCATCACCTCATGGGTGCCTTGCCAGCATGCCAGAAGAACAGTATGTCCTCCAGATCTACTACGGATATTCACTACTTTGAAATAAATGACATATTATAACATTTTGTTATTGAAATGCTCACAGCAAAGCTGGAAGGATTCTACAGTGACCATCCACTAACCAAGATTCTCTGCCAACATTTAACTTTCTATCACCCAATATCATCATCCCATTATCCCATTTAATTTAGACATTCTGAACTGCTCACATATATACCTGTCCTTCTACAACTCAATACAATTAGTGTAATTTCAAAATAAAATTTACAGAGGCAGGCGGATCTCTGAGTTTGAGGCCAGCCTGGTCTACAAAGTGAGTTCCAGAACAGCCAGGGCTATACAGAGAAACCCTGTCTCAAAAAAAACAAAAAATAAAAATAAAAAATATTTACATATGAAATACAACTGTTAACTATAACAAATATTAACTACACATTAGCTTAGACATATGTGCCTGTGAACTCCAACTTTTTTTTTTTTTTTTTTTTTGAGACAGGGTTTCTCTGTGTAGCCCTGGCTGTCCTGGAAGCCTTGGCTGTCCTGAACTCACTCTGTAGACCAGGCTGGCCTCGAACTTTCAAACTCCAACTTCTTAAATAAAGTACTCAGGCCCCTTCCCAGTCCCTGCTGTCATTCTACTGTAGTGGAGTTCCCTCAATACAGATTTGAGTAGATAGGGTGGCCCTTATATACTTCCTCTGTCATTCATCATGACTAGACATAAAATTTGTACTTTTCAGTTATGTGACTGTGAGTTTAAGTAAATCTGTTAAATATTTAACTTTTGAGGGGAGTAACATAAAATTTTAAGTCTAATCTTGTTTAAGTGGGGCTGCAAATTATGTAGACCTGTGATTTTTAGAAGAAATTCCTAAGCAATTAACACCTTTGAAACAAGGGAACTATGATAAAGACATCTGGAATGAGACTCTGCCTCGTGTCAGGGTGAAGAAGCTTAGTGGGTCCAGTGGCCTTCACACAGCCTGTCCCACAAGCTCCTGATCAGGAGCAAACCCAAGGATTACAGATGGACCACGAGTGCAGCCCTCACATGGTGGGAAACCATCCTCATTTCATAAGAGCACTGCTGACTCAAGAGTGGGCCAAGCAGTTTATTTGACATTGCCAAGTCAGATGTCAACCTAGAGAAAAGGAAAAATGGCTGGCATGTCCAGGTTGGGTAAAGTGATTTTTATGATCCTAATTACATTTCCCTGTTCCTTGAACATCGTCTGCTTACCTTGAATGGCTCTGCTCCAAACTCCCCATCCTCAAGATCCTTTTATCTGACACACAAGTTTAGTTCCACAGCAAATTATAACATTTTATTATTTTTTGTTTGGTTTTTCTAGACAGGGTTTCTCTGTGTAGCCCTGGCTGTCCTGGAACTCACTCTGTAGACCAGGCTGGCCACTAACTCAGAAATCCGCATGCCTCTGCCTCCCAAATGCAGGGATTAAAGGCGTATGCCACCACCGCTCTAACTTTTTAATCCTAAAGAAACTAACAAAATCCCAGTGGAGCCTGCATGGCTGCCAGCCATGGAGGAAGGGCCTAGTGCCGCTTGTTTATCTGTGATGCACTGATGAGCTCTCAATCCACCTACTGAACATGGATGACAGTGTTTAAGATCCCCTCCCTGTCACCCCTGCACTCAATTTAATTCAAAAGAGGTTCTGTTTCCTTCAGAATTTGTGAGTAGGCAGCTTATGTTCTGTGTTAAGGGTAGACTCTCAATGCTCAGAATGCTTTGCCCTAAAAAGGCAGTTTTACAATACTAGGCAGCTACATGAAAATTTCCTAAACAAAATCATAAATTGAAATGCTAAAACTGGGTCTCCTGGCTCGCCTAACCATCCCAGGACCTCTGCTTTTTCCAGAAACAGGAGTAACTTAAAATTGGATGCTCATTTCCCCGTTGCTGATAGAACACTGAACAACCTGAGGTAAGAAAAGGCTTACAGTCCACCATGGAGGGGATCCAGCATAGGAGCCCACACCTGGAACCCCAAGTGGAAAACGGGAAAGAGTGCTGCTAACTGGCTTGTTTCCAGGCTCATAGGCCTTTCTTATATAGTCTAGGCCCACTTGGCACCGCCCATTCCTCCTAGAGCAATTAGCAGTCAAGAAAATATCCCCCTTCTTAAAGGCAGAGGCAGGCAGATCTTTGAATTCCAAGGAAACACGGTCTACACACTGAGTTTCAGGCCTGCTTCAGAAAATGGAAATGAACCATCCCTATAGACATGCCCACAGGCCAGTATTTGATGGCAGCAATTCCTCAGTGGAGACCAAAGAAGTGAAAAAGGACAACTATCCAGACCATTTACCCTAGGAAGCATGGTTAGAGAGGAGCCATTATAGCAGAAATGACTGACAAACTGAATCACAGTGTGATGTGAGGCAGTGCAGTACAGCAGAGGAAAGCTCTTAACAAGGGCTTTGCAGTAAAAGTTAGATCTGTTGCCCTTGTTGAGCCCTCAGGATTGCTGAGCCAGTACACTAAATGTACCAGAAAGACTAGTAGGCTAATCACACACACACACACACACACACACACACACACACACACACAGATTGCTAATTGTAAGAGATTACCCAACCACAAAACACCAAATTCTATTCCAACATCCCCAAAGTTTAACATTACTTAAACTCATAGTCACAAAAGAGCACTGGGAGCTTTGTGTTTAGCTACTTTTAATAATGAAAAGAGAAAATATATGTAGACCCACCCAATTTGGCAAGCAAAGAGCATTACATTCATACAAATAACATTAAAAACTAAATCTAGAGAGAATATATTCAAGTTTTTGATATGCATTTATTTGTATATGAGAAAAAATACATTTGACAATAGGGAATCCAAGTATGAATGCCTTGCTGCAACAGTCTGGCCCAGCTGTGACTGCACTCACCCAGTTCTTACCACCCTCAAACCAGGGTTCATTCTCCGTTAACCACTTACATGAGGCCAGCCTTCTAAACCTTACAAGTTTATCTACATTGTAATTGAGCTTAGGAATTTCAGGTACCCACGTATAACTATTTATGTACAATTCTGCTTTATTGCACAGAGTCACAATATATAGCAAGTGATTATATGACCAACCACAAGATAAATGTTGATAGGCACAAACATCTGTCTCTAACCACAAAGGAAGCAAAACACCAATTTGCCATACCGCAAAGGCTGTGTTGACTCTGCTGCAGTCCTGAGGGTTCACAGCACTGGTGTGTTAAACGCAAAACTTGGTTTCCTGTGGCCTCAGATAGGAACATGGGACACTTGTGTCCTGCACTCATGAGCCACACATGTAACACAAAGGCCACTTTAAAGCTTTTCATAGAGTTCTTTAGTCTTTTTGCCTTTATAAAAAATATCACTGCACTAGTTAAGACTATTAATTACATTCTGACAAAAAGTTCAAAGTAGGTTACAAGCTCTGAATTTTTTTTTTTTGTCTACCTTAAATTTATCAGAGACAAAGCCACCTCTGTAATATACTGCAATC
>NW_022196900.1:6389700-6406259 GCF_008632895.1 Mastomys coucha
CTGGTCTACAGAGTGAGTTCCAAGACAGCCAGGGCTACACAGAGAAACCCTGTCTTGAAAAAAACAAACAAACAAACAAAAGTTAAAAAGCACTAGGAAGTTTAATTTTGCTTTAAAATGCCACATAATTAAGACAGCAAAGCCAGAGCATTACCCTTAAAAGCCTTGTGAATGTCACAGGAGTGCTTTGCAACTAAACCTTAACCGCCTGCCCGGAGTGTAAAGAAAACAAGACCAAGTGTAATCCTGGGTAACTCACCTCCCTGTGCTGTCTCTGGGCAATGCTGCACTCAGACATGGGGGTCAGGAACCAAGGCGCCATCTCTCCTTAGTCAGAGTTCTCACCTTCAAATTGCAACTGAAGACAGTACTACTCAGATGTATCTCGGACAAATTCTTGTCTGCCGAGTCTTCACATTTGTCCCTTAATGTCCGAGCTGCACTATACAAACTCTTCCATCAGTGTCGCTCCAAAGCTGCTGACCTCCATTACTGCCACCCCAATGTTTATGATGCTCCCAACTTTCACAGCCAGACGATGTTAGCTTTATTTAACCAGCTTTAGTGTAGTCAGAGGTAAAGAGCTGTTTTGGATTACCTTCCCCAGACACTTCTCTCAAACTGCAGTTGAGGGTCTGATTTCAGTTTGTAGGAACACACACACACACACACACACACACACACACACACACACACACACACACACGCAATTACCCAGAGATGAAAAACTGTTAGGGAGAAACCTATCCTTGGGGTTGGGGATTAGCTCAGTGGTAGAGTGCTTGCCTAGCAAGTGCAAAGCTCTGGGTTCG
Organism: Mastomys coucha; assembly: GCF_008632895.1. Taxonomy (NCBI): domain Eukaryota; kingdom Metazoa; phylum Chordata; class Mammalia; order Rodentia; family Muridae; genus Mastomys; species Mastomys coucha. The sequence continues at coordinate 6,390,513 of NW_022196900.1, forward strand.
ATCCTCAACTCTGGTAAAAAAGAAAAAAAAAAAAAAAAAAAAAAAAAAAAACAAAAAAAACAAAAAAACAAAAAAACAAAAAACAAAAAACAAAAAAAAGGACAGGGGAGGCCAAGTACAGCAGCTCATGCCTTTGATCCCAACACTCAGAAGGCAGAGCCAGGTGAGTTCAAGACCAGCCTGACTACCTGTTGAGAACCTGTCTCAAAATAAAATAAAACCAAGTAAAACCAAAACTGGGGAGGCTGGAGTGTCGCTGAGTGGGATAGCATTCGCCCAGGATATGCAAGGCTCTGGGTTCAATCCCTAGCACCATTTAAAAAAACAAAGAAACTGACTTGCTTATGTCAAATCCTGGGAAACAAGCTTACCTGTGGTGTTTACAGATGGCTTAAGATTCTCAGCTACTTCCCAGACTGATATTATTTCAGTTGAATTGTGAGTTGTGTTATAACATTTACCCAGAAAATAACTATGTGACTCGTTGGCCTGATTCCTGCCAGTTAAATCCTACCTGAGCTTCAGAAGTCAGTGCTGTTACTTAGAGCAGACACTCCTAAATGGCACGGTGGCAACCGGGCTCCTAGAGTGTCAGAACCCTGAAATCTTTCTTTCCAAAGAAACAGGAGGGTCAAATGGAGCAGAAGCACCGTCCACTCCTTACCTCACTCCGTAGCACTGAGAAAGCAGAAAAAAAGGAGGCCTGGGGTTGTATTAAGACTCCCAAGATAAACCTTGATGGAAGTGTTTATTTGTTTAAAGTCTAGTACCAGAGAACAGGACAGACATGACAGTTACTATACTCACAAGGGATGACGTCCTTACTAGTCGGCTATGCCGACACCAGTAGAACAGAGAAGTGAAGCAGCAGAGCAGAGCTTGCGGTGAACACAGTGAAGCACACAACAGAAGTTAACGAGGGCACTCTATCTTTTGGCAATGAGTTCAGTAAAGACAGCACAAGGACATTCTGGAAGGGCTTAAAGTCATATTCAGAATGAAACAGAAAATGTTCAAAGCTAAGCTAAACAGAATGGAAGCCTTCATTAGCTGCTTAATTCTACCAAATCTGAACAGAAAGTCTGGATACTGGCTATCTCAGCAGCACTTAGTTTCAAAGCTAACCCCAACAATTCATCATGGAGCTACAGCCATGGCCCTGAGCGCCCTCTCTGCTCCAGTCCTCCATGCAGAGTTGGGGCTCTAATGACGATGACCCTCTTAAGAGCAGAGACGAAATAAATGAGGTGAGAGTGAGCCTGAGAAGCCCTGGGCAAGGAGCACATGCTCTGGCTGCTGACACCACAGTTTCTACCCAGAAGGCCTAGCAACCCTTCCGGGAGGAAAAGACATCTCTCAGCTGTCAGCTGTCCTGAAAGGTCACCAGGTACAGGCTGGTTCCCGGGCAACAGCCTAAAGCTCTGGAGTAATGACCAAACCCTAACCCTGACCACTGAAGCCTGGACTCTTTTCTTGTCCATGCTTTGTCCATAAATTATGGCTCTGTCTTAATGACACCAACCTGTATTTAAGCCAATAGGAACAAAGCCAAATTGCATCTTCCCTGGGTCTAGTTAGATGAGAATAACATCTCATATAGTGGCCTTATCATACAATCTTTAACAAAAACTCGTAAGTTGCATTGATTATTCCCCAGGAGATGAGAGAGCGGTGGTAATTCAGATGTGCACCTCTGAAAAGATTGATCAGTTTCCTGTCCCGCTCTATCCAGATTGTCTTGAAAACCATGGGGAAAGACTGGAATGGCCCACCAATCTGGGACTGTATCCGAGCTTTTACGACATTCACTGGGAAGCTTAAGAAGCCCAGCATGGCTCCGAGCACACCTCCACAGATGAAGTCGTTGACCAGGTGTGCGCTGTGTGTGGTGGCAGTAGGCAGGTGCTCCTTAATGGGCCCTCGAAGGCCAAAAAAAAGGACATTGCTGAACCCATTTCGGAAAAGGATGGGCACCAAGCCTCGGTAATACTCTGCAATCCCATGGCTTCGGAGTGCCCGGAAGGCCTGGTAAGTGTTTGTGAACTTATCGTGATGCTTGTGGTCCTGAAGCAAAGTCTGAACCCTTTCGAATGGAGTGAGAATGGCTTCTGTTGTCCCAGCGAGCAGCGCGGCCACGCTTCGGGTGGCAAACTCGGGAGCGCTGCTCACGTGCTTGCGGAGCAGGCGTGACAGGTCCTCATACAGACCAAACATAAGTGCCAGCGTGGTCGTCTTCTGCATCAGAGGGGGGAGGATTCCTCGGTACAGATTGCGGAAGCCATCCTTCCTCAACTGCAGGATTGCATCCCGGGTTTTGATGCCGTACAGTTGCTGCCGGAAGAGGATCTTCTGGACAGGGTAAGTGATGGCCACGTTGTTGAAGGCAGCGCAGCTGCCACAGAAGTAATGCTTTATGTCCCCCACATCTGCAATGTGAGTTGACAAATCCTGGTTTGAAGAGGTCAACATCTGGGGCCTCTTGTCATGCGCTTCTGAGTCCATCATGGTGCTTCCGACCTTTCCTCTCTGGGGAAGAGCTTTTTTAACCTGTAGATAATGAATGATCAAGGTGTTACAGAGAGCACAACTCAGGAACTCTGCCTCAGTCCCCACTCCAATTTCCACACTGTATTTTCCCTTTAAAACTGGACCAGTAATACTCTATTTTTAAATAAAAAAATACCTTTCTAATTGTACATATTAATGCGATTCAACGTGCTGTTTCTACATACATATTAGTAGTTTGTTTTCTGTGGGGTTTTGTTGTTGTTGCTATTCATGTTTTATGACAGTCTTGATCTGTCTGTCCATCTGTCTGTCTGTCTGTCTCCCAGGCTAGCCTTCAACTCACAAGCTTGAGTTCCAATGTCTAGCTTTAGATCACTGGCTGTTTAGAAATATTTCAGGAGTACTAGAGGAATCCTGGGTCTTCTCTTTCTGTAATCATTTTCACACAAACAACCCTTACAACAGACTGAAGAAACAGACAGAAGGCTCCATCTATGTGTTAGCCAGACAGGAAGGAAGTATGGAAAATTATAAAACACACGGGAGGCACAGAATATGCAAGTTATTTTTCACAAAAATGTGATATGAACAGGCCATAGGTTCATCACTGCTTTATTAACAGTAATTACTATTTCAAACTTGTTTTAATCCCTAAAATTGAATGTCAGTCCATGTAAGTGAAAGCTTTCTGAGGTTCACAATAATTCTTAAAGGATTTTTTTTTAAAAAAAAAAAAATTTATTTTTATTTATGTGAGTACACTATAGCTTTCTTCAGACACACCAGAGAGGGCATTGGATCCCCATTACAGATGGTTGTAAAACACCATGTGGTTGCTAGGAACTGAACTCAGGAACTCTGGAAGAGCAGTCAGTGCTCTTACCAGCTGAGCCATCTCTCCAGACCCTCTTAAAGGAATTTATAAAGTACTGAAAGGGATGCTAAGATCACTGACCCAGTTTCTAAACACTGGCTATTCTACAGAATCAGAGAGCGCCATCATCCTACCAAAACAAGACCCTCAGTTCTCTCAGTTCTCCCCGGAGCTACCAGACTCAGAAGCTCAGTGCTTCTGAGGGGAAGTGGAGATGGGGAGTGTGAAAGATAAAAAAGGTCAGCCTGCAATCTACATAGCCAAGCTCCAAGCCAGCTAGGGCTTCAAATGAGACCCTGTCTCAAAACAGAACAAAAACAGCAGAGTCCTCCCAAGAGATACACCAGCAAAGTATGCCATGCATTCAACTTGTATTCACATTTATTTAGTGCCTATGAAGTTGGCCTTTTGCAAAGCATTAGATCCCCCAAGACAATAAAGCCACGGACTAGTCAGAGCCTCTGTCAAGTAAGCAAGCCATCCACAGTGCATTAGTGTCTGTCATCCTGAGTGTCTGTGGGTGCAGCTGCATATGTGGGATGAGCAAGCTGTCCACAGTGCATTAGTGTCTGTCACCCTGAGTGTCTGTGGGTGCAGCTGCATATGTGGGATGCGAAGGTCATAGAAGAATGAGGTTACGGTATACGATGCTCTGTGTTGCCGTATACTTAATTCTTCAAACTACAAAGTTAGCCTTCTAGGGTTTTTTTGTTTGTTTTTTTGGTTTTTTGTTTTGTTTTGTTTTTGAGATAGGGTTTCTCTGTGTAGCCCTGGCTGTCCTGGAACTCACTCTGTAGACCACGCTGGCCTTGAACTCAGAAATCCACCTGCCTCTGCCTCCCAAGTGCTGGGATTAAAGGCATTAGCCACCACTGCCCAGCTATCCTTCTAGTTTTATATGTGAAAAATAAAAGGAACCCCAGTGGTGCTCATTGCTCAAGACACTAGTAACTGGCAGGGCCAGAGTACTCTGCCAGGGACCCTCGTGTCCACCCTGCTACTGCACCTGGCGATGACTCTGGGTCACAGGCGGGTTCGCCTGATACTGAGATGGAGATCCAAAGATACAGATTTGCTCTCCCCGAGAGGAAGCAGAGTCTTCATTTTATGTCTGTTTCCACAAGACGTAACATTCCCTCCAAAAACAGGGCTGACAAGATGGCTCAGAAGTATAGGTGTCTACCACCAAACCTGATGACCTGAATTCGATCCCTGGGACCCACATGATGGAGAACCAACTCCTACAAGTTGTCTTCTGACTAACACAATGTGAGCCACCTCAACACAAGATAAATAAAAATGTAATTTAGAAAAATTAAAAGAAAACTAACAATAAATAGAGTAAAACAGCTGGCTCTAGCTAAGCCTGGAGCATTCCTGGAATACCATCACTCAGAAGTGGAAGTAAGATAACTCTAAGTTGGGGGCCAGACTGTTTATAAAGCAAGATCCCACCTCAAGATAACCCTTACATCCCAAGGACCACCCCAGAAACTACCTCTTATTTGGGGACAAAAAAGTAATCTGAATATATTTTAGATTTTTAGGTGTTTTTGTTTTTGGAGACAAGGTTTCTGTGTGTAGCTCTGGCTGTCCTGGAACTTGCTCTGTAGACCAGGCTGGCCCAGAACTCAGAAGTCCACCTACCTCTGCCTTCCATTGCTGGGATTAAAGGCATGCACAACTACCATCCAGTGACATTTAGTATTTGTAAAGTGATTCTGTTTATTTGTTTTGTTTTAAAAGACAGTTTTTCTCTGTGTAGCCCTGACTATCCTGGAACTCACTCTGTCGACCAGGCTGGCCTTGAACTCACAGAGATCTGCCTGCCTCTGCCTCCCGAGTGTAGTGCTGGGATTGGGTGCTAGGACTAAAAAGATGCTTTGACATGCTCTATCTTGTTGTTCACCTATGTGCAGCATGTGCAGCTGCACGCATTTGCTGGCAGGGGCCTGTGCAGGCTAGGAGAGGGTGGTGGTGTCGGAGCATGCCCTGGAGTCACAGGTGGCTGTGGACAGTACAGGGGCTGGGAACTGCTCTCTCCAAGGGCAACAAGTACTCTTACCATGGAACTTTATCTCAAGGCCCTTGTATTTTAGATGGACTAATTCTTCTACAGTAAGAGACCACATTTACCAACTCAGCAGTAAAATAGCAAATATCCCAATTTTAAAATTAGCACATGTCAAAATAAAGACTATGTACAAAATGGCTAACAGGCACAAGAAAGATGGCCATCGCTGGGCAGTGGTGGCGCACGCCTTTAATCCCAGCACTTGGGAGGCAGAGGCAGACAGAACTCAGATTTCTGAGTTCAAGGCCAGCCTGGTCTACAGAGTGAGTTCCAGGACAGCCAGGGCTACACAGAGAAACCCTGTCTCAAAAAACAAACAAACAAAAAAAAAAAAAAAAAAAAAAAAAAAAAAAAAAAAAAAAAAAAAAAAAAGAAAGAAAGAAAAAAAGAAAAAAAAAGAAAGATGGTTATCTTTATAAATCATGGGAGAAATACAAATCGAAATTATCACTTTCTACCCACTTGAATGTCTAATATCAAAAACAATAATAATGCACCAACACAAACACACACACAACAAATAAAACCAGGGACCAGGGAGATTGTCTTAGCAGGGAAAACCTTTTGTCAGCAAGTCTGAAGACCCCAATTTGATGCCTGGAACCCACATAAAGAGCTGGCAGGCAGAGACTGAAGAATCTGCTAAGGCCGTGGTTCTCAACCTTCCTAATGCTGCGACCCTTTAATACAGCTAGCTCCTCGTGTTGTGGTGACCCCAACCATAAAATTATTGTTGCTACTTCCTAACTGTAATTTGTTGTTATGAATTGTAATCTAAATATCTGATATGCAGGATATATGATACTTGATCCCTGTGAAAAGTTTGTTCTACCCCCAAAGCTATGGAGAACCACAGGTTGAGAACCATTGCCATACAAGTTCACATAGCCTGGAGTAGCCATGCTGAAACACTAAAGAGCACACGCATACCTCAGAAACATGTTGGGAGGCTTCCCAGAAGTGGTCCTCTGACCTCCACGGCACAGCATCACACATGCATGCACACACGTGCAAATATATTTTTGAAAAAGACAACAAAGACCCAAGAACCACAAAGCACAAGCACCGGCAGGACCATGACTGGAGGCCTACACACTGGTAGGACTATAAAATAGTACAAGGCTCTAGGAAGCAGTGCAGTGCTCCCTGTAAACGAATATACTGTCAAGTGATGAGCGTCCAAGCTGTGGGCATGCAGCCAATGTCACCACTAGACATGCTCACAGCAGCACCACCCAAGATATGGAAAGTTATCAATCTAAGGCACATTGCAAAGCCTCCAATGGGAAATAAAACAGGTCAGACAAACTCTCTAGGTCTGATTTGAACAAAAACAAAAGCCTGTTAAATTCTTCAAGATTTTCCTATATTACCAAACTATGCTGCTAAGCACTGCTAAAGTCAGGACAAAAAAAATGTTCAAGAGGAAAGATGGCAGAGCTCAGGCCTAAAGAAGAATCAGAAACTGCCTGTAACAGGATACAGCACACAACAGTTTCCCTCGCTAAACCAGCTTAGGGGGAATTCTTTTTTTTTTTTTTTTGGTTTTTCAAGACAGGGTTTCTCTGTGTAGCCTTGGCTGTCCTGGAACTCACTCTGTAGACCAGGCTGGCCTCGAACTCAGAAATCCACCTGCCTCTGCCTCCCAAGTGCTGAGATTAAAGGCCTGCGCCACCACTGCCCGGTTAGGGAGAATTCTTTAGTCTCCTGCCCCCGCAGGAACTTGAGTTCTAGCTCTTCTCGTACACCTACAATTGGAACTTATCTTGAACTTAGGTCAAATGTTCTCAGGTAGCTATGAAATGGTCAGAGATCCTGGAATCAGAGCCTGAGTAACACACGAGAGCCTTAGAACCCACCTACTAGCTGCCTGAATTAAAAGCCCAGCTCTATCACATGTGTACCTGTAAGCTTCGGCAAGTCAGAGTGACCTTGTTTAGAAGACAGGGACGTTACCTATCTGAGGCTGGCTCAACTCACTGAGTCACTGAGTGAACAGAGAGCACCCTGGAGAGTGGTGTGGAGTACAGAAGGTGCTCAACGAGACTGACCTTTTTTTTTTTTGACTGAGACTGAATTCTTAATGTTCTCTTCTGAAGTTACTGAGGACTGAACCCAGGGCTTTGTGCATGTTAATCACATTCACTGATTGCCTGAGTCCCTAAGGAGAGTTAAGACACCCAATATACACGGGAGCACTGGCTGCTCACCTTTGTGACTGACTGTGTGGCTAACACAGAAGCTTCTGCTCACTGCTGCGTTGCATCAAAAGAGCACAGTGCCCCTTATGTCACTAGTCAGTGAAAATTACTTAAGGTGCAGTACCTACCAAACACATAGTAAGTTCTTCTGTACCACAGGGCTGATGTCACTCTCCGTGCACACAGAGGAGACAGGCATAGCACCTTGAGTGGAGCTGAGTCAAAGCCCATCCTGCTAGCCTTAGAGCAGGGGGTGACGCCTGGCTTCACCTAAGTCGAATTTGCCGGGATCTATCTCGGTTTTGGCTTTTGGTGTGCAACAGGCCAGGGCCCAGCCACTGAGGGGCATTCCCCTCCATTCCGTGGCATTCTACGGTACACTTCCCACCATTATTCCTGAGATCCCAGTTTCTGATTTTTACATCAAGTTCCAGTGTCTGGGGGCTGCAGAGATGGCTCAGCGGTTAAGAGTACAATAAGCCATCTCTCCAGCCCAACTACAGTGTTCTTACATATAGCAATAAATAAATCTTTGGGCCAGAGCGATCAGAGGTCCTTTAAAAAAAAGTTCCAGTGTCTGCTCAACTGGCTTTAGAAGAGTAAATCTGTTGTCTCTTATGCTGTGGAACAACTTCAACACTGCCAACATTGTTTGATCCTTTATTTTGTTTTTTTGAGACAGGGTTTCTCTGTATAGCCCCAGCTGTCCTGGAACTCACTCTGTAGACCAGGCTGGCCTTGAACTCAGAAATCCGCCTGCCTCTGCCTACCAAGTGCTGGAATCAAAGGTGTGTGCCACCACTGCCCAGCTTCCACATTAAGTTTACAAGGCTTTACCTGTGACACTTGAGCCCGGCACTGAGGATGACAGCTTTCTGGTAACTTTCCCAGTGTTTTCCATTGTTAGCCTTCTCTCTTCTGAAGTCAATTTTGATAACTGCATTGCCTTAAAAAAAAAAAAAAAAGGAAAAAAATCTGGTTTAATTTCTATATTCTTATAAAGTTTGTTTTTAAAAGATATGTTTGTGGGGGCCGAAGAGATGGCTCAGAGATAAGAGCACACTGAACTGCTCTTCCAGAGGTCCTGATCCAATTCCCAGCAACCACATGGTGGCTCACAGCCATCTGTAATGGGATCTGATGCCCTCTTCTGGTGTGTCTGAAAATAGCTACAGTGTACTCATATACATGAAATAAATAAATAATAAATCTTAAAAAAAAAAAAAGACATGTTTGTATATTTGCTCCTTTCTCTTGAGCACAGCAGCCTGTTGTTTAATGTCCCACTAGGCCCAACAAAGTACCAGTTAGTTCTTCAATGACTGCCTACACCCTTACCGGCTTACTTCCCCAGTCCCCAGAAAATTTCAACAATACCTAATGTGGATGCAAGCCTCTATAGAATATCTGAGACAATACTATTTCCCTTTTTTTATTTGTTACACTGTGTCTGTGTGGGTAAGTGCCTACAGAGGTGGTTGCAAGCACTACCTGATGTAGTGCTGTGTGCATCAGTCAGGACCTCTGGCTCTTCACCTCTGCAGCCTTTCCCTCTCTTAGCATAGAGGCTTAAGAACACAGTGAACAATGCTCCACAGGCACTGAGCCTGTTAGTGATTAACCGTCTAGTCTTCAACAGCCATGAGTTTTACTCTCCAGCAGACAGGCATGAGGGAAAAACTTTCACTAGTTTAAGACCAGGCCTTGCTTGTTTGGCCCAGACTGACCATAAACTCGTGACCATAAACTTGTAAGTCTCCTGCCTCAGCCTCTAAATGCTATAATTATAGGTACTACCAGGTCTGTCTAAAAACTGGTTTGCTTTTTTTGTTTTGTTTTGAGACAGGGTTTGTCTGTAGACCAAGCTGGCCTCAAACTCACAGAGAATCACCTGCCTCTGACTCCTAAGTGTTGGGATTAAAGGCAAACACACCATACCCAGCTAAAAACTCTTATTAGTACTATACCTGACAACAGAAGACTAATGTTGGGCTGGAAAGATGGCTCAGTGGTTAGGAGCACTGACTGCTCTTCCAGAGGTCCTGAGTTCAAATCCCAGCAACCACATGGTGGCTCACAACCATCTATAATGAGATCTGATGCCCTCTTTTGGTATGTCTAAAGACAGCTACAATATGCTTATACATAATAAGTAAATAGATAAATAAATAAATAAAAATTAAATCTTTAAGCCAGGCGGTGGTGGCGCATGCCTTTAATCCCAGCACTTGGGAGGCAGAGGCGGGCGGATTTCTGAGTTCGAGGCCAGCCTGGTCTACAGAGTGAGTTCCAGGACAGCCAGAGCTATACAGAGAAACCCTGTCTCGAAAAACCAAAAAAAAAAAAAAATCTTTAAAAAACATTAATGTTTCCCAACTTAGATTAAGTAAGATTTTAAAAATTAAAACCTGGGCAGAAATGGCTGATACTAACTATGTAACATCTTGTTCCATTTTTTACTGTCATAGTTAATGTTAAAATCAACAAAAATCCCTGGTGTGGTTGCCCAGGTCTTTAACTCAGAACTCAGGCAGAAGGATCTCTTGCGTTTAAGAACAGCCTAGTCTACATAGCGAGTTCTATGACAGCCAGACCTGCCCACCTCCCTATCCCCACCCCCAAATCTCACAAAAACTTTTTCAAGACAGGGTTTCTCTGTGTAGCCCTGGCCGTCCTGGAACTCACTCTGTAGACCAGGCTGGCCTCAAACTCAGAAATCCGCCTGCCTCTGCCTCCAAAGTGCTGGGATTAAAGGCGTGTGCCACCACTGCCCCGCCCTACCTAACATTCTAAAGTCACCATCAAGCAGCTGCTTACAGCTGTGGTCCTGAACAAACTCAAGCTATCAGTGTATTTTCACAATCACTTTGCTCAGCTCTGGGACACTCAGCAACACTGCATCCCTGCTGTGTGTCCAATCCTCAACACTACAAACAAAGGCCACATTTGCTTTTCACTTCTACCCAATTAGTTCTTCTGCTCCTTAACACATTTTTGCAAATTAAAACTGCTCCATTCAATCTGTTATGGCTGTAATAATGGGTCTTGCTGGTCAGCAAAAAGAAAACAGCCCAGGTAGTCAGTAACTTATTAGACCTCTCTGCAAACTACCATAAGAAATTTTAGGGGGCTAGAGAGATGGCTCAGCAGTTAAGAGCATTGACTGTTCTTCCAAAGATCTTGAGTTCAAATACCAGCAACCACATGGTGGCTCACAACCATCCCTAACAAGATCTGACCTTTTTTTCCGGAATGTCTGAAGACAGCTACTTACATATAATAAATAAATAAACACACACACACTCAAAAAAAAAGACATTTTAGGAATTATTTTTGACCTCTTACATTATTAGATATTAAGTGTCCTATACAGAAAAAAAAGTACATTTATTTATTTATTTATTTATTTATTTATTTATTGAGACAGGGTTTTTCTGTGTAGCCCTGGCTGTCCTGGAACTTGCTCTGTAGGCTAGGCTGGCCTTGAACTCAAGAGATCCTCCTGCCTCTGCCCCCTAGAGTGCTAGGATTAAAGGTGTGAATCATCACGCCTAGCAAAAAAAAAAAAAAAAGTAATGTTTTACACACCTCCTATATTTCAGACTTAACAGCATTCCTGTCAGCTGTACCCCACCCACCAGGGTGGCATGACTAGCTCCACTTTTTTTAGTTATGAGCCTAGCTTTTAACAGCTGAGCCATCTCTGCAGCCTGTAACAAGTTTCTTAATGCAGCAACAAGAAGGAAAGAGTGTGCAGTGTTCTGATAAGAGCTTAGAATATGGGAGCAGGCAAGAAGGCTCATCAAATAAGGAGCTTACTGCCAACCACTCAATATTACTAGAGAAGTGGAAGAATTCTGGAAAGTTGTCCTCTGACCTCCACTCAAGCACCTTGGCACATGAGAGCCCCCCCAACCCATATATTTTTTTTAAATTTAAAAATATGGCATGTTTGATTACTACACTCTAATCACTAACTAAACTCTGATGAACTGGTTCCTTTGCAATTTACTATACAATGTATTTACCATGATCATACTAGTATGCTGTAAGGCACCAAACCTATCACAAGGGAGCGAAATCCACTTTGATCCAACAAGGGTCAAACTTCTGTGATGTAAGAAACAGTGTAAATTCTAAATACTCAGTGTAACTTTTGGCCCACAGGGCTATGCAAAAGCCAGATATGACCTTAGTACAAAGGTCTTTGGGCAAAGGGTGACTGTAATTCTCAAAAGATGTGAATTCCCACTAGTCAGCAAGTCTGAGTCACCACTCAAAAACAGGGTTAGGCAGGGTTCAAGTGCTAGTTACAGCATGATTTTACCACTGCAAATACAAAGCAACATCTGTGACAAAAATCCACTATCTTAGCTTTCTTCTGACAATGGAGACTAGAGTCAATTCTTGTTAGAAGTGTCATGTCGCCCTAAGAAACGCTAAGGGTGACAACCCTGGTTTGTTTCTCATGTGCCCTGGGCCCGAGTCTTCAAATCCTTTCAAAGCAAACGCGACGGAAGTCCATTTTGGTCTGATCACTCCATATACAGTTCATTCTTCTGTTCAACAGACTACAGGTAAAAACAGACAAAACAAGAAGATGGGCACTAGGACCAGCTGGGCAGCCTGTAGGAGCCAAGACAAAGGTTAAGCTAAAAGTCGTAAACATGGCTGAGGTGCTGACACCTCAACCTAAGCTAGATACAACAATCCGCACAGAATGGAACAATTGTCGCCCGCCCACCCGGCCCAGCTTAGACTGTTTACGGCGCGATGAAACATGGTGTCTCAGAACGAGCATTCTCCAGGCTTCCATTTGCCCACCCCGTGAGGACCGACAGGCGCCGGACGGAATCGCCGGCACCACGGGGTACCACGGGCCGCCGCGATCCCGCGGGGCGCAGACAAAGGGAACCACGGGCCACCGCGATCCCCCGGGCCTGCGGCTTCCCAGCTGTGGGCGCCTCCCTTCCCGAGCGCGCCGCAGCACCACAGGCCCCTGGGCCGGAGCCGGGCCGCAGCCTCCGGGCCCCGGACACGATGCGAGCGCAGGACCTGGAGCTCGCCAGCCGGCGGCCCGGCTTCAAGCCTCCCTTCTCTCGGGCCAGAAACTTGGGCCCACGGGCCGCCGCTCCCCACCCCACCCAGGACTCACCCACGGCCCGGGGCGCAGCCCGCAGGACGGCTGGCGAGCGAGCCCGCGCCCGCGCAGGCGCAGACAGGCAGGCAGGCAGGGGCGGGGCGTCCTCGAACCACGTGACCAGGACGCCGCCTTGCTCCGAGTCTGGGTAGCAGCCGTGGCTGCCCTGTGTGTTGAGCCGGGCCTAGGAGTGACTCTTGTCACACCTTTTGTCAGGCCGCCGAGTGGGAGTGTCGCTCCTTTCCCCCTGCTTTAAGCTGAAGTTATACGGTGGCCTCATTGTGCCATAAAACAGCAAGCGCGTCCTTTAGCGTGTAGTCTGTAGAGATAGGCAAGAGAGCTGCTGATTAGGTGATCTCAAAGCTTGGTGGGAGAGCTCTTTGTCACGGCACTTCATAGGACTCCTGTGTGTACATGAGGTCATACAGCTAGCCTCTTTTTCCTTAGATGCTCACACAGTTTGTGGGGTCTTGGAAGAGCACCATGCTATAAGTTAGGAGAGCCAAGTCAGAATTATAGCCGTGGCATCCCTTGAGTGACTTTAGGCAAGTTGTCTCTTCTGTGCATGGGTTCTTCGGTGTTGTGACATTTTAACAATGATTCTGATTTGCAGAGCCACAGGCGACAAATGTCAGTGGATAGAAGGGACAAGGTCAGCCTTCGTGGGCAGGCTCTTTGGCAGCCTCCTGGATGTGAGAAGAGCATGCTACTTAGAGCTGGGATTATCTCACCGTTACATACCATCTCTAGGTGGGTGACCCAGCCTGCTCAGTGTTCACAGGCTTCTGAAGCTGTCAGAAACCACGCCTCTCTTCCTAGCTCACACAAACAGGAGCGTCAATATTGGTGTTGCAAAGCATCCTTAAAGAAAGTTTATCTAAGCCCGGCAGTAGGTGGCACATGCCTTTAATCCCAGCACTTGGGAGGCAGAGGCAGGCAGATTTCTGAGTTCCGAGACCAGCTTGGTCTACAGAATGACTTCCAGGACAGCCAGGGCTATACATAGAAACCCTGTCTTGAAAAACAAAATAAAAAACAAAACAAAAACAACAAGAACAAAAAGATTTACTATAATGTTAGTGCATGTATATAAGTATCCAGAGAGACCAGAATAGGGCTTCAGGCTCCTTGATCCTGGAATTACTAACAACTGAACTGTCCCATGTGGGTGTCAGACTCAAGTCCTCTACAAGAGCAGTATATGTTCTTAACAACCTAGTGACCAAACAACCTCTCCAGCACCCAGCCCTCAAGTCCTAAAATAAGTTCATGATTTTGTGTTGGGCCACACTGACAGTGTTCTCTGCCACACAGACAGTCATGGCCCTTGAAGCCGTGGGTGAGTCCTGGGTGGGGTGGGGAGCGGCGGCCCGTGGGCCCAAGCTTCTGGCCGGAGAGAAGGGAGGCTTGAAGCAGGGCCGCGCTCGCATCGGGTCCGGGCCCGGAGGCTGCGGGCCGGGAGTGCCATGGGGCCTGTGGTAGTGCTGCGGCGGCGCGCTCGGGCAGGGAGGCACCCACAGGTGCCTTGGAGGGAGCAGGTCCCTCCAAGGGTGTTCAGAGTCTGATGGACTCAAAGCCTACAAATGCATAACATGAGGGGCTTTCCCCCTTGAGAAGGATCCAGGGGCAGATTCATAGGGTGAGAGGTGTTTGAACTGGACCTCAGGATGATCGGATGGAATATGGGCCAGTAAAGGACATCACCTCAGTAGTGGGAGAGAATAAGACAGTAAATGCCAGATAGCAGGCCCGTCAGTGTGACCCTCCTGTGTCATAGGCACAAGGGACAGGTTTTTGGATCACAGAATAATAACAAGGCCACATTATGATTTAGAACAATCAGGCAACAACTGGGGAAAGGCCATTTAACTCAAAATTATGTTTGCCTTGGCTTCTGTGAATTTCTATTCAAATGTATTATTCAAAAAGCAAAGAAAGCAGGCAGGTATCCAGTGTATTCATAAGCATAAATAATTAACTTCAGATTAGAATGGAAAGGTTATTCTCCTGTGGGGGGAAACATAAAGAGAAGGGAAAGCCTGAAATTAAACATACAGTCAGAGGTGTCACTGACTCAGAAGAGACTCCATCCATCCCTCATCACCAGAATGCTCATGTCTGGAGTGGAGCCAGCACGTTCCTGTTGTGCTGCAAGCCACAGTGCAACCATCTAGTTTCTTGTCAGAGCTTCTAGGGACTTTATTCTCCGTTCTTGAATATCTGTGAAGATGAAAGCCACCTGTTTTTAAACCTAGAATTCACTATCAGGTTAGCTCTCCATTTCCAGCCCCAATTTTTTATCCTTCTATCTTTTGTTGGGATCCTAAAAGTGTTCTGCCTCCACAGGGGCCTCAGACAGCGTCCTCTGACCCAGGAATGTTCACATCATTGCTCAGCTTAGGAGCCTTCCCAGACAACCCATTTCTTAACTTGGCACGCAGGACAGTCCAGCGTCTGGCTCCTCCGCCTTTCTGTGACCTTCTCCCTAGCTAACCTTCTGGGATGCAGTCCTGTGCTATTGCTCATATTTTGCAAATCCTTGTGTTCTATAAGCCTTGTCCTTGTCACCATCAAAGTTTCACCCAGCATGGTAGCCTGACAAGGTCCTGTTGCCTCTTCCACCTAAGGCTTTCCCTGGTCACCTTGGGCAAAACTGACTCCACTTGCCTTTCTCTTCCCAGAAACAGAGAGATCAGAATGTTAGGTTACCCATAAAGGTGTCGCTTTCCCACAGACAAACCACAAGGACAGAACATTCTGACTCATTCTTGGCTCTTCACCTTGAAAGTTTGGCTCCAAAGGGAGCATAGATGTTTGCAAATAAGCTGGAGGTGATGGCTCACTCCCTTAATCCCAGCACTTGGGAGGCAGAGGCAAGCAGATCTCTGTAAGTTCAAGTTCCAGGACTCTGACAGGGTTATACAGAAAATCCCCCGTCTCAGAAAAAAAA
>NW_022196900.1:6406754-6408499 GCF_008632895.1 Mastomys coucha
AAAAAAAAAAAAAAAGAAGGGCTTCTAGGAGCTGAAGGCTAACTTGGTGGTGCATGATTTCCAAGCACACTTTTTTTTTTAAAGATTTATTTATTTTATGTATATGAGTACACTGTAGCTGTACAGATGTACTGTGAGCCATCGTGTGGTTGCTGGGAATTGAACTCAGGACCTCTGCTTGCTCTGGCCCCACTTGCTCCAGCCCAAAGATTTATTTATTGTTATATGTAAGTACATTGTAGCTGTCTTCAGACACACCAGAAGAAGGTGTCAGGTCCCATTACCTATGGTTGTGAGCCACCATGTGGTTGCTGGGATTTGAACTCAGGACCTTTGGAAGAGCAGTCAGTGCTCTTACCCCCTGAGCCATCTCCCACCCCCACCCCCAACACACTTAGGACTGTGTATCTGGATCTTTGGGATGCTGCTCTGCTCATCATTTTAAGCACCCTTTACCTCCCCACCCTACTCCCATGCTTTCTAGGAATCTTCCATGTGACCCCAGGGCCAACTTAACAGTCAGTCCAGCCAGAAAGTGGTGGCGCATGCCTTTAATCCCAGCACTTGGGAGG
Organism: Mastomys coucha; assembly: GCF_008632895.1. Taxonomy (NCBI): domain Eukaryota; kingdom Metazoa; phylum Chordata; class Mammalia; order Rodentia; family Muridae; genus Mastomys; species Mastomys coucha. Next base: position 6,407,327 of record NW_022196900.1, read on the forward strand.
CAGAGGCAGGTGGATTTCTGAGTTCAAGGCCAGCCTGGTCTACAGAGTGAGTTCCAGGACAGCCAGGGCTACACAGAGAAACCCTGTCTCGAAAAATAAAACAAAACAAAACAAACAATCAAACAAAAAAAAAACAAGAACAACAACAACAAAAAAGACTAGTCAGTCCAACTTAACAGCTAGCTTTATGCAAACTGCTGCTCCTGAGTAGCTCAGCTCAGATCAAGTCCCCTCTGGTCATCCCCCAATAGAGGGGTCACTGACCTTCTTCTCTGTTCTGCTCACATTTCCCAGGCTGCTATAATCTTTGGGGCCTAACTCTGCCACTCCCCTTCACACCTCTAGGCTCTGTCCCTCCCTGAACTAGGAAACATGCACATTTTGTCCCCTCTGCCCAGAAGTAAACATCCTGTCCCTTCTTCAGCCCTCAGTTCCAATAGCCTCCTGTCCCTGCTGTCCCTGACCTGACCTCACTCCCCCAAGCTGCAGAGTCCTTCTCACTGGCAGCCCTTCCTTGGAAACCACATGTCCCAGACTCTACAGTCTGTTTGTCCAAATGCTGAGGGGGTCAGCTCTGAGACCTGTTCCTTTTCTTGGTTCCTTTTCAACTTTTTATTTTGAAAAGCTGGAGCTGGAGCCCAGGGCCTTGCACAAGCTCGGCTGGTAGTTTCCCCTCTGAGCTGCACCCAGGGTCCCTTCTTGCCTTTCCAAGCCTGTATTTGTAAACAGGAGTCAAGATTAACTCCTCCTCCGCAGAGAGACTGTTCTGTCTGTTCATCCACTGATCTCCATGGGGATGAGAGCCCAGCAAATCAATGATTTTTTTCCCCAAGGATTTCTGAGTTTGAGGCCAGCCTGGTCTACAGAGTGAGTTCCAGGACAGCCAAGGCTATACAGAGAAACCCTGTCTCAGAAGACCAAAAAAGAGGGGGAATGTAGCCCAGTTCTAGACTATTGGCTTAGTATGTGCTTAACCCTAGTACCATCCCCATACACTGCAAAACAAAGCCCAACCCCGACCCGGAGATTCAAACTTGACTGCTTTGCAGTGGTGTGACCTTGACGTCAGTGGGGAATCCCCCCGTGGAGCAATTCGGCCTATGGGAGCCAGGTTGGTATTTAACTGGCTCCTGGGATGATTGCTTGCATAGTAGAAGCTGAAGAGATTTCTTA
>NW_022196900.1:6408509-6430601 GCF_008632895.1 Mastomys coucha
AGCAGACCTGTAATCCCAGTAGTCAGGAAGCTGAGGCAGGGTGATGAGAACTCACGGTCAGCCTTTACTACAGATCAAATTCAAGGTTACCAGACACACACCAATGTATTGTCCCAGTCCCAAGGCAGAGTAGGTCAGAATTTCTGAGGGAAAGTCCAGTCAGCTGGCCTATATATTTGACATGTGCATCCAGTGATCTTTAGGTAATTTGGGGGAATCATTAACTCCAAATTGACATCCTAAGCCATGATAATGACTGCAGGTTACTTAGGAATCAGGAATGTCTACGTGAATGATCTCACAGACCAAGAGAGAAAGAGTGCTAAGGAGATATGAGGTGGAGTGCTGCCAAGCATACAAGAGAGTAAAAGAAGCAGGCCCAGCTGCAATCAGGGAAGACTACCTGGAAGAGGCAGTCACAAAAGATGGCCAGGACTTCAGCAAGATGGCCTCAGGAAAAGCCTAGCTTAGGAAGAAGTGTGCCAGGGAGGAGGCATCAGGCTGCACCTTCGGCTGACCTTGTTCCATCCTTCAATGTTGCTTTTCTCTCAGGCACACCTAAGGGTCAAGCTTAGTCCCAGAAAGTATGATGACCTCTGAGTAGGGTCAGGAGACACCTCATTTGGTATCCGAGTGACACAAACTTGTGAAATACAAACAGGTTTTTATCTAGTAAAAGGCCAGTCAATACCCAGCAAACATTTGCACAATGCTCTAGGGTTTCCAAGCAGTTACACAATGACGTTTCCCTCTGATGTCACATGTTTTGAATGTTGGGAGAAATCCCTTGACCCCTGTTTATCTGGTAGCGGTGGGGCGGGGCTGTCCCACCTCCATGGCCTGGGGGCCAGATCACAGAGGTACAGTGCGCCAGCAGTACCTGGTACCTCACACTTCCCTGGTACTTAAGGCCCAGGGTGAAGGTGATTCCAAGGCAAGTCGCCCTTTACCCCAGAGAATGTCACCTGAACCCTGATGCCCCAGGGAAGCTCGTGGTTCCTGAGACCAGCCTCAGATCTGAGTGGAAATTGCCAAGCACAGGACTCCTCGGGGATCTGTAGCATTACAAGAACCACTCGGGGGCCTTAGGATCAGGCAAGCTGAACTAGAGATAGCATAGCCTTCAGTGAGATCGGGCGACAGGGCCGCAAGTTCAAAACCAGGACCTTCTAGATGTACAGTTGGGTGAAACCTTTGCATCTACAGCTGGATATGTGGGGTCCCTCCTGAATGGGAGAAAGAGACATAAAAAGAAAGAGAGAGAGAAAGAGAAAGAGGGAGAGAGAGAGAGAGGGAGGAGTGAGACACACAGAGAGAAACACAGAGACAGAGACAGAGAGAGACAGAGACAGACAGAGAGAGACACACACACAGAGAGAAACAGAGGGAGAGAGAGAGGAAGGAAGGAAAGAAGAAAGGAAGAGGGAGGGAGAGAAAAAGAGGAAGAGAGAGAGAAGAAAAGGAGAAGAAGAAGAAGAGGAGGAGGAAGAAGAGGAGGAGGAGGGAGAGGAGGAGGAGGAAAAGGAAGAGGAGGAGGAGGGAGAGGAGGAGGAGGAGCAAGAAGAAGAAGAAGAAAGAAAGAAAAGGAGGCCATGACTGCTCCTAAGGGGTTGAGGTTTTTATTAGAGACACAAAGGGGAGCACAGTCCGAGACAGAAGCATCTGGGAAATTCAAAGCAAACATGACCAACAGACTGAACTGGGCCATGTGAGGATGTGGGGAGGGGTGGGGTGGGGGGAGTGAGAGAGGAGGAGAGAGGAACCTGGAGCCAAGAGGCCAGGAGGGAGCCAGAAGACCGGGAGACCAGAAAAACAAGGAACCAAGAGAGCGAAGGACCGGTAGCCAAAATGACTGGGTTATTATATAGGGAAGGGCTGGGGGAAGGGCAGCTAGGCCCTGGGCTGGACAGCCTAGGGATGGTTGGGCAGACAAGATGACTCTGGAACAGGTGTTGGGAATGGTGAGAAAGCTGGCTGTTGGACAGCTTTGGTTTCTAATAGCCCATAGGTAGTGTTGTCCCAGGTTTGAGACCTAACACTTGCTGGTGCTCAGGTTTGGGGCACCTGGGGAGACTGTCCTAGAGGCCTCCACCGAGTTGAAGGAGCCGGCTGTCCTTCTTCCTCTTGCTCTTGTGGGACAGTGAGGCCCTGCAGTTCCCACCAGACTACCATGCCTTCTGGACTGCGTGCCACCTTGCTCTGAGTTTCCACTGTCAGGTCGAGCTTCTGCTTTTTCTTTGTCCCTGAGACAAAGAGACTCCTGTCATTGTCTGAGACTCCTTTCTCTGCCCTACAGAGGCCTCAAAGTGTGCAGGGTCAAGAGCGCACACAGTAAGCGTGCCATACATGGGACCCTGATTCTCAGTCACTGACCATCCATCCATGCATTCTCCTGGCCCCTGTGTGCGGGGGCTTGACATTTTAGTAAGTAGGGGAAGATAAACACATAAGGAGCATGATGAAATCAATGAATATGATTTTAATATTCATACAATGAAGATGCAGGGAGTTCCTATTTATATAATAGAATAATAAAGTGTTGAGAAATATATTATTAACTCCTGGGAATTATTTAAATTGTAAACACAGGTGCTTACTACTTAGATAATAGGTAGGCATACATACATGTGTGTGTGTGATAATAGCTAGGCATACATGTGCCATAGTGTGTGTAGAGGTCAGAGGACAGCTTAAGGAGGTGTTCCTCAACTTCCACCATGTGTATTCTGGGCATTGAACTAAGGTTGTCAGGGTTGGTGGCAAGCACCCTTACCCACTGAGCCATCTTGCTAGCATTTTTTGCTTTATTTTGTTTTGAGACAGCAGGGTCTCTTGTAGGCCAGAATCACCTCAAATCTGCTGCATAGCTGAGGCTGACCTTGATGAGCTTCTGATCTTACCTCCACCTACGGAGTGCTGGGATCACAGGCATGAGTTCATGTGGTGTTGGGGACAGAATTCATCGCTTCATGCATGCTAAGCAAGTATTCTACCAACTGGACTACTCCCCCAGGCCCTTCCCCTTTCTTAAAGCCTTGAGTCTCCAGTAGCCCAGGCTGACTTAACCCAGGATGTAGCTAAGGATGGCTTTTAACTCCTCACCCTCCTGCATTCACCTCCCAAGTGCTAGGTGTGTGTCATGCCAAGTCGGCTAGGAAAAGTGGTTTTAAACAACAAAGATGGGGTGTGGGGGTATAGGGTTGTGCTGCTCTGAGCCTGCATCTCTAGAAGGACCTAAGCTGTCCCTGCTTCAGCTTGTCAGTCATCATCCAGGGGAGAGCATCTTTGATCTGGAAAACGGACCCCACACTCATGATTTTGAAAGTCTCTGTGTCTTGTAGACCTTCTAGTCATTGAGGTTACATGGCTGCCATGGCCTGGCTGATGAGGACATTTGAATGTGTAACACTCCTGATAACCCTATGGGCTCTCTGACTGGCCCACATAGCTGCAGAGACAGAGGCAGAGTGTGAGCCAGGCAGGGGTGGGTGCTGTGTTCCCCAAGAATAACGGCTCTCCTCCCTCCTCGGCTTCTGCCCCCATGAGGGCACAGCTCTTCTGAGTGTCTCCAGGTGTCCCAGCCCTGCCTCACACTGTCACTGGGCAGAGGAGCTATTTCCAGATGGCACACACAGAGTGCAAGAGGCACACACAGAGCTGGCAGCCTAAGTGATGGTTCTGGTTCACCGAGTACCGTCCCATACTGAGCACTGTATTCTACCAAAGCCTTAGCTGGGGACAGTCACCCCCACAATCTCTCCCACTCAGCACCTGCTGGAACTTTAGTTCTCTTTGTTGGGAGGAAACTGCTAAGCCTATTGTCTCACGCTTTAAGCAAACTTGAGTTTTTAAGGAAAAAGTCTTCAGATGTGATCACGAACAAAGCTTTTGTTTAGAGGCACTTTCAAACATTCAGTGGAAAACCAACTGATGCTTCCCAGGAGGACAGAAACAGCTGGGGATGGGTCTACTCTCTGACCCATAATGGCCTTCTGTACATTTCTCTTGGAATGAAAAAAAAATAACAACCAACCAAAACCAGAAGGAAAAAAAACCCCAAACAAATAAAAACAAAAACAAAAACAAAAAAACCCAAGCAGAACTATGGGTGGTAATTTGTGAATGAAGATATTTCCTCACAGGGTTGGCTATACAAAAACTTGAATATAAGTTAAATAAATTAAAACAGTGTATTATCACAAGCCTGTGGGAAAGAAGCCCATGTCTTCAGGGATTTAGTCACAGAATGGAAAAGGACAGGACTTTAAGTGGAAAGTAAAGGGATGAAGCCTGCGATGGTTTGTATGTGCTTGGCCTAGGGAGCGGCACTAGTAGGAGGTGTGGCTCTGTTGGAGTGTGTCACTGTGGGTGTGGGCTTTAAGACCCTCATCCTAGCTGCCTGGAAGCCAGTTTTCCACTAAGCAGCCTTCAGATGAAGATGTAGAACTCTCAGCTCCTCCTGCACCATGCCTGCCTGGATGCTGCCATGTTCCCACCTTGATGATAATGGACTGAACCTCTGAACCTGCAAGCCAGCCCAGATTAAATGTTGTCCTTATAAGAGTTACCTCTGTCATGGTGTCTGTTCACAGCAGTAATACCCTAAGACCGTGCCACAAGCGCAGAAGGGCTCCATTTTGCTTAAAGTAAAACAATTACACCTGTGCCTGGAAAACAGGGAGCTTCTTTAGGTCAGGAAACTGCTCACTGATGGTAATTGCTGTCCTCTTTACGTTTTTCTGAAATACAAATTTAGTTTGGTGAGAACATTTGAGTTTTATAATCAGAAGTCTGGGAACTTGGGAGAAGCGCCACATGAAGATGTTATGAGCTGAGCTGTTTCTCAGGCTGCTTGCTCTCTCCCCCCAGCCCTGTTTCCCCTCACCCCTGCTCTTCCCCCTCATGCTCCCCCTCAGTCCTGCTCTCCCTACCTCAGCCCTGCTCTCCCCCTCAGCCCTGCTCTCCCTACCTCAGCCCTGCTCTCCCTACCTCAGCCCTGCTCTCCCCCTCAGCCCTGCTCTCCCTACCTCAGCCCTGCTCTCCCCCTCAGCCCTGCTCTCCCTACCTCAGCCCTGCTCTCCCTACCTCAGCCCTGCTCTCCCTACCTCAGCCCTGCTCTCCCCCTCAGCCCTGCTCTCCCTACCTCAGCCCTGCTCTTCCCCCTCAGCCCTGCTCTCCCCCTTCAGTCCTTCTTTTTTCCTCAGCAAGTGAATCCTCACAGCTTTGTGAGGGTTCCCTGAGGAGCAGGGGCTGCAGTGGGGGCCAAGCAGCCTCTCAACTCCACTCAGGACTTCCTGTCCCTGGGGTGCCGTCCTCCCTCCTGTAAGAGCCAGCTCAGATAGCTCTTCCTGTCTCTCCAGCTAGAACACCCGTCACCCACCCCTTCACACTGCCAGCCACTCCTCTGTTCACTCCACCACCTCTTCCTCCCAGGGGTTTAGTTTCACCTCCATTTTGCTTTTCTGAGGCTCAACTGTAATGCAGACAAGAGGCACATGAGGGCACCAGAGCCATGCTAGTAATGGCCACCCAATTAGCCTTCTATGGAAACTGTTCTCCAAAGCAGAGGGATGGTGGTCATGGTGGTGGTGGTGCAAGCCTGAGGGGTTCCCACTCAAGAGGGAGACGGTGAGGGGGAAAGGAAAAAAAAACCAAACCAACCAACCAACCACCACCACCACCACCACCAAAACAGCTCACAAACTGAGATGAATCCTTCAACCTCACCCCAGCTTCCTAGAATGGCACTGGCCAAAGTGAACCTCCAAGCTATTGGTGCAAGGATCCTGGAGGATCCACTTGCCCCGAGGCTCGGGTAAGCCTTGGCCTCTCTGGTCCTTATTTCCCTTCACCCTCTGCTTCTCTGAGGAAGATGCTCATCTCTTGCCCCAGCAGGCCCCACTGATCTGCATCTGTTTTATGCTCTGTGTTTGTTACACACACACACACACACACACAATTTGTTTTGAGATATAGATATGTATATACACACACATACACACATATATGTATATATATATACATATATGTGTGTATACACATAAATGTACACATACACGTATAAAAACAAAAACAAGCGAACAAACAAAACTCCTCCAGATAAGAAGAGTCAGTGAGGTAGTGAGGCGAAGTACTTTCCTTCCCCTTAGGACTTCCTGGTTGCCTATCAGTAGCACCTGGGTCCTGGCTAAGCCCTAGAACATTTTCTGTCTCCAGGTCCTTGTGCCAGGATTTGCCCTTTCCAGACCAGCATTTCCTCTGTCTGCATGCGCATGTGTGCATGCTTGGGGACCACCATTGTGCAGAGGGCGAATGAGTCCCAGGGAGGTCTTTTTTTTTTTTTTTTTTGGTGGGCGGGGGGAGGCAAGGCTACATACACTCTTGAGTAGGAAAAGCAGGTGGGTTCTCCCCTGGGAGGTGAGGGCCCCTGTCACACTAGGGCCCTCAGTGCTGCCCTGTATGTGATAGAGGGGCTTTCTTGCTTCAGAAAGATTCTAGGCTGCAGAATGATGCTAGTATGTCCACTGTGTCAGGGCAAACAATGGGAGTGGCTCAGCAGCAGAACACTTGCCTAGGATGCTCAAAGCCCTAGGTTCTATCCCAGCAATGCAGGCTCACTCGAGAGATCGTGTGTGTGTGTGTGTGTGTGTGTGTGTGTGTGTGTGTGTGTGTGTGCGTGCGTGCGTGTCCCACACACACACACACACACACACACACACACACACACCAGCATCCCTAGCACTTCGTAAGATCAACCTTCTATGGAGGAAATGGCTCTTCCTTTTGTCCCACCCTGGTTATTTACTTCCAATGAAGCCCCAGGAGACCCAGAGTATTGCTATAATGGTACAATGGCACCACAGCGGCCTGTCCAAGTCTCTTGTTGGTTCTGACACTTGATACCACTACCTGGAACGACCACACCCCTCTAAAGTCTCTTGGGAACTCTTGCTGCTTCTCCAGGGCCCACCATAACTGTTGTATAAACAGACCCAGTCACCGACGAATTCCTGCCTCCACAACACTGCTATTGCCTGGACTGTGTTATTTCTTGTTTGTTTTTCCCATGCAGGAAATCCCCCAAGTCCAGAGGTGGGGTCCACTCACCTCAATATCCACCAGGGAGCACTCAATGGATGTCAGCTGAGTCAATTAACTTTTTTCCATTTAAGAAGTTCCTAAGGGACCCAGCTTCCTCATCTAGAGGGAACTAGGTTCCTTCTCTCCTGGAACTGCCCCTTTGAGGGATGGAATAGCTCAGCTTTGGCAGGCAGGTAACCACTTGCAAAGATTCCTGGGGCCTAGGGTTGTGTTTGAGAGAAACTAAACATGGAACATGGGACACAGGGTGTGTGAACAAGGCACATGTCCATTCAAAGTGTCACATAAGATGGACCTCACAAGGTAGTTAATCATCCAGAGTTAAAACTCAACAGGGTGTATTTCAGCCATAAGGGGGCCATTAGGGTCCCCAAAGTGTGTGCCCTTGAGATTTCAACAGATTTGCTTAGGAAGTGACAGTTTGCTGGACTATACTGAGTCACCTGAGGCCCCTCCCTTTGGGGGCATCCATGGGTCAACTCGAAAAGCCAGCCTGCTTATCCCTGTATTTCTGATGAGCTGTCCCCTAAGGCCACTGGGAGCACTTCTCCTTCTTGGACCCTTGGTCAAGTGACACCAAACATCTGAATGTCTTGGTCCTCTGAGACTGAGGTAAACTAGAAGGGTGTCTCTGCTTTTGACACGAGGCCTTTCTGCTCACGGTCACCAAGGGCCACCAGCCAGAGATGCTCAGAGCCTGAAGAGTTCGGCCATTCCTAACTTCCCTACTAAGGGTTGCTCAGAGAGCCTCTTCAGAATATGCTGGAGGACCAGCATGTCAACCCCCACCCCCACCCCACCCCACCTCCAACTCCACCCCCAGCCCCTAAGAATGCCTTTCTTTCTGCAGAAGCCATCTTGCTCTGCTGGGCTGCCACAAGGGCCCTTGATTCCTCAGTGCTCGAGGACAAGCTGCTGAAGTGGCCTGGACATTGTGGCCAATAATGAAGCCACAGAAAGAAGGAAAAGCAGCTCTGTGGCTCTGAGCAGCGAGGGGCCTGTTGGTGGCTAGAGCTCGTGCTCTCAGACAAAAAGCTGAGATTGTGTGTGTAGCAGCAGCTTTTCTTTTCCTCCTCAAAGAACTCCAGTTCATCCACCCTCCCCCCATTAATTGGCAGCAGATTAAAAAAAAAAAAGCCAAAACAAAAACCAAATCAACGCCAGTACCCTGAATGTGAGGGTTTCTGAGATGGAAAAGCCCTTTCAATTGTTAGATGTCCAAGAAAACATGAATACATGCTGACAGAGGAAGCAGGCCACAGTTAGAGGAAAAGGGAGGGGTTCATGAAATTAAGGGGAAAAATTCCTTTTAGCATCTCCCATCCTGTAGGCTGGCCTCCTTTGTATGCCTCAGTTCCTACGGAGAGCAAGAGGCTGGGTCTGGGGGAAACTTCAGGAAGATGAAGGTGGAATTAGGAGGGGGGCTAGGAGTCACCTAACAGAGCAAAGGCAGATGAAGGAGAACCCCTTGCCCTTCCCATAGGGCCTTTTTGAGACTGTTCTGGTACAGGCCTCCAGAGAGGACCCTGTGGCTCAGCACACTTCAGGAAATGCCCTGGAGGCCCAACTCTGAACTTGCCAATGTTCAGCATCGAGTGGGACCTCAGGCCTGCCTCCCACATCCAACTGCCAGCAGGCCCCAGGCCCAGGTCCTGGCAGCAGCTTGCTCATTTTCCTCTTCCTCCTCCATAAGGGGACCCAGGTCACTTCAGGTGCTTCCCTCACCACTTCCCCTGAAGGACATTTGGGGAAAATATAAATCAGGGAGAGACAGTTGTTGAGGCTTCAGTCAGCTACAGGAGGCATGGCAGTCAGTAGGGGGTTGGGGACACTGTGGAATAGCAAAGGGAAGACGAGGCAGGAGGTAGGACGTACAGGGAAGAAATCAAGGAAATGGCTTGGCTTCAAGCTGCTGAAATCGATGGCAGCTACCCAAAGGCAGCTTTTACTTCTGTTCTGCTCCACCTGAAAGGCAGCTTTGGCAAGTCTAGACTTGCCTCAGGCCTCTGCCTCTGAACACTGGGCTTGAATTCATGGCTGGAGATGGCCAAACTGTCATTTACTGTTCTCTGCCCACATGGACTGGGGACAATGGTCATCAACCTTCTAGTTCATCCAGACTGTCTGGGTGGCTTACAAAGGAATCTGGGAGAGGCAGTAGAACCTTGCTGGAACCAGTTCCCTTGCACTGTTGGTCAGCCAAGGACAGCCAAGCCTTTCCTGTTGCCCATGGACGCAACAGAGCCAGATGCAATGGTCAACCTTCATCGCCATCTTGCCTGAATTTACAATCACCTAGGAGACATACCTCCTGATATGTCTGGGAGGGTGCTTCCAGAGCAGCTTCTCTGGTGAGGGAAAGACCCACCAAGAATATGGCCATGGGCCAGGTGGTGGTGGTGCCACACCTTTAATCCCAGCATTTGGGAGGCAGAGGCAGGCGGATTTCTGAGTTTGGGGATTTACAGAGTGAGTTCCATGACAGCCAGGGCTACACAGAGAAACCCTGTCTCAAAAACAAAAAACAAAACAAAACAAATCAAAAAAACCCAACCAACCAACCAAAAAAAGAATATGGCCATGGATTTGAAACAGAGCAAGGTAGGGTATACAGGAGGGTTTGAAGGGAAGAAAGACAATGGGAAATGATACAATTATAATTCAAAAACTAAGAGGAGATGATGATGGTGATGGTGGTGTACTGTGGCATTATCCCATGTGCTGAGGTCCCAGGATGAATATAGGCCGTTGAGGCCTAACACTCCAGCCATTGTGGACCGAACCCTCAACTGTGAGAAAATTAACTCTCCTTTAGTTGTCCGTCTTGTCACAGAAAGGTAACTGACACACCAGGTCTGTATGTGTGTGTGCACACATGGACTTTCACCCATGAGGTGACCAAGAGGGGTTCTATGTCCCCTGAACCTGAATCAGGAACTCATTTCACCCTAAACAAGGTGATGGTGAGGCCATTCAGAGCAGAGCCTGCTGGGCTGCTGAGAGCAATGTGACCTTGGGGGCCACCTCTGCTCCCCCCTCCCCCGCCCCCAACGAGACACCTTTCAAGGCGGTGTGACTGATGATGTGGACTCCTGGGCACTATGTACCTGAGGGGTTAATTCAGACCTGCCATTTGCTGCCAAGCAAGCGTGGAAGCTCGGCAGACTTTGAAGCCACATGACTGGAGTCTGAATACAGGTCTGGCTGCATTCTCACACTGACTCACTCCTGTGGCCACACTGCCCCTCCTGCCTAGTCCATAGTGATCCCTCAAGGGCCCAGAAAGTTGCCAAAGCCTGACTGGAGCTCTCCACTCTCTCTCAGGCCTTGCTATACCAGCCGACAAGCCCAGGAAACACATCTTGCTTGGGAATTAAACCAGCAGGCCGGCATTCCCCTCTGCAGATATATATATTTTTTTAATTAAGAAAAAAAGGCTAATGATATATATTAAATGACTATTTTATTTACACACCCTATCATATTCATAAATAACTGCATCTTCTTTGTCCGCACAGTGGTTCCTTGACATCTAACGGTTACAGAGTGTACATCTAAAAGTAGATGGGGGCTTACCCTGGCTTATGACATCATCTCTTTTGTGTACACTCAATATGCACACCCAGTGACACAGACACAGACCAGGCGGGGTGGCTCCCAGGTCCTCCTAGGCTCCCAGCACCAATGGGGAAACCTTGCCCATACACAGGTGAGTTCCTGACAACAGGAGAACAAAGAGATACAGGCCAGGGCTCCGCCCCACCCACTGCTGGCCCCGCCCACCGCTGGAGCAGCTCCACCTTTGTTCACCCTGGAAGGCATCTCTTTGGATTGCAAATACTTTAATTCACAGAAACTCATCAGGAGGGGGTGGGGTATAGGGACTGGGGTGGTGTGGCAGCGGGCTGCCCCTCTTCATCCAGGCCTTCTCCAACCCTTCTAAGACATGCAGTGGTGTGCTAGTACCATACACACAACACACACTGGACACCGCTAGCAGCACAGAGAACTGGTCGGTGCCCTGCCAGCTCCTCCAAGTAACAGGCTTGGTCACAGAGCAGGGGGAGGCTGGTCTTTTCACAGAGTCCGCACGGCCACGGGGTAGAGGAGGGACAAGTGTTCGGCCCCTTTGATGGGTAGCTTCCTGGTGGTGTAGTAGTGGATGACTTCCGGGACACTGTCAAAAGGGGGGCTGTTCTGACCCAGAACATACTTCTCTTTGGTCTTGGCCAGTTTCATGTGCATGAAGCCTTGGTTGCTCCTGTGAACGAAACACAGAGGTCAGAGACTGTGCTAAGCGGGAGGAGAAAGGAGGCTCTGTCAGGGCACCGATCACACTTGCTTCTGCTCCCATAAGCACATGTACTCCCCAGGAGCTAGCCCTGGCTACTGCTGCCAGGGTGCAAAGTCTCTCAGCTGTCTAGGACAATGGGTCCTAACCACACCTAGGAGCACTGTCCATTTCTGCATCTGACTGGGGCCTAGGGTCAAACCACCAATAATGTAAAGTTTTCCACCCAAAAGCTTCTGGGGACTTCAGGGGTGGGGGTGGGGGTGGTAAAAACCACCCCTGTAACAAAGCAGGGACCCGTTTACACCTTGCAGTTGTCCAAGATGCTCCTAACTGACAGGTGGTCTTGGGCCAGTGTAGTATATAGCAATGGCAGGCAAGATATTCTGTTAGATAGAGGGTAACTCTGTCTCAGGGAAGGGGCGACCCACCTAGGAACATTTCCCAGCCTCCCTTGGGTACAGTGAGCCACATGACAAGCTGCAGTCAATGGAAAGTGGTAGAGTTGTGCTTGCTCTCCACCAAGTATGTCTTAGGTAAGCGCTCTTCGCCAGCAGTCTCCCAGGAACCCCAAGGCAGAGTTCCTTCCTTCACAGGACTGCGGCGAACATGACGACTCTCTATCTATAACTCAGTTTTCTAAGCTGTGACAACATGTGCCAGCCCCACCCTCACACTATTTCCCCAAGAGCCTGTGCAAGAAGAGCAGGCCGGGTCTCTAGGCCCACCCTGCCTGGTTTCAGATCTGTCCAGGGAGAACAACTTTGGTGAAACCCGAAGGAACAGCAGTAGCGGATCCCAACTGCTGGGAGCCCATGTGTCCCGGTAAGCATAGCTCACACTGTCAGCATGCCAGGTAGGCACCGGTCATGGATGATAAAGGCCAGCGTCTTAACTTCGTGTCCCAGAGGACCTCTCCCATTTGAGGTCCTAAGATCCAGCCACACTCTGGTTCACTTGAGCAGGCTGCCATCCCCTGCCTTTGTGCAGGCTGCCTCTTCTTGTTCATGCACCCAAACTCAGGGTTTCTGACTGAGAGAGTGTGCCACCATCTCAGAGCCCATCCCTGGTAACTTGTGCACAGACAGCTCTAGGAACCCAGCAGCCAGGGCTACCGAGGGAAGCTAAGAGTCCTGCATGAACTCTGATGGCTGTGGTCTTCCTGAGCCCCAATTCCCTTTCTGGTCTCTATATTCTAATGGGAGGTCTTAAACTTTACCTGTCCGTTGGGTGTAATGTACCCCTCCTCCAAGCCTGTTATGTTCTCCAAATGGATAGAAAAAAATGTGTACTGATATATAGGAGCAGAGCAATGTGTCTGCGCACAATGTCATACTTAGAGATGTAACCCTGGGCTTCAAAGATATCAGCAATTACATTTCAAGAGAGAATAATTCTTGTGAAGAACTAAAATTTAAATCAAGTTAAGACTGTGGTATTCTAATTACAGAGCCTGTGGCAAGCTCTGCTCTTCAGCAAAGGGTCGCTGCACCCCAGAATCTTCTCTGTGTTGGGGGAGGAGCGCTTACTCAGGCACCTGCAAGGGTCAGCACCTCACACAGAAAACAAAACCCAGTGAAGCCAAAGGCTCATAGGATGTAGGGCCCACAAATACCAGTCAGCTGGAAAAGGACCTGGAGCTGCAGTGACAGGATATCCAGAAGGTATCCAGGAAGCTTGCGCAGCCAGTCTGGGATGCTGAGCAGGCATACGGGCAATACCAGGTGTGACCACGACACACCACACCCCACCCTCCCACCCCCGCAGAGCAGAGCTGGCAGTGAAGTTGATGGAAACCGAGCAGCCTAACTCTGTGATGGGTCCACAGTCACATCAGAGGGAGCAGAGGATTTCTAAGACAGAGAGGCCACCATATCGGCTCCCATCACATCTCGAGGGGGTCTGGGTAAGGAACTCACAAGGTTAAGCGTTAATATGAGATTCCCACACTAGATTTTTGTGCCACCCAGTAGGCAGCAGGGGTGGGAATGGCTCTAACAGCCACAGGTGGCTTGACGTCGCCACAACAATAGGTAGCAAAGCCTAGGCCTCTCCCAGAATACCCTCCAGAGTAGCAGGAGGGACTAAGTAGATGCAGGGCTCTGTGCAGGGACTCCACACCCCTGACCAAGTCTAGTCAGAGACCAGAGACGCAGGCCAGAAGGCCATACACAGAACGGTCCAGGCACTGAGACGGGCCGGTTCCAACCAGTGAAGCCCCCAGCCAAGAAGACAGGGTGGTAACCCACCCCAAGAGGTTCAGTCAGGGTGGCCTTGGACTCAGAGAGATCTGCTTGCCTTGGTCTCCCTAGTGGTGGGATCAAAGGTGTATGTCAAAATACCCAGCTCGGGCAGGGCATTATTGTAGCAGCTGAAATCAAACTAGAATAGAAGGGAAGGTATTCAAATCTCCACGGGCAACAGATGGACGCATCAGACAAGGGTATGCCCAGGGAGACGGTGACTACTCATAACAAGATGGTTTTGCAGTGAGAAATAGCCTGTGGCTGCTATACCTTCACTCCTTTGATACATTGGAGGAAACAGGTCAGAGAGGCACCCAGCAGGGGGGCTGCAGATGCTCCCAGAGCTCTGTGCTTGTGTTCAGGGCTAGGTATTCAGGAGCGCAGAGCCCGCTTCTATGCTCTTCAAGGAATGGTGTAGCAGCAAGGATGGCACAGTGGTTCCAGGACAGCACCCTTCCCAGGGAGCTCTGACAGGCTCCTGCCAACTGTTTCTTTGTTGGCTCTGTCTCCTTTGATAGGACATCTTTTGAGAGCAAAGTCACAATTAGGGGTGTCTCTGGCGGGTGACCTGTCTAATGAGTCTTGTAAGGCCCAGGGAGGCAGGGTGCTGGAGCTGTCAGGGCACTTAGATCACTCATTACCATCACAAAAAGCACCTCCTTGTCACTGCCCCCCATCAGCAAGCATGCCTGGTGTGTGCTGGCCTAATAACAGGCCCCACCTCGCCTCCTAATCATGAGCTTTAATAAAACATCACTCAGCCCACAGCTGCCCGCCGCTGAGCCAGGGTGCGAGGCCTCACCTCTCGCTTTTAGACCTAATTGCTTGATGCATATTTCATGAAGAATCCTGGGTAATAGTTATGTTAAATCGTTTCTTTTCATGATGAAATGACTTAAAAACACTAGCATATAATATTTATGTGGGATGAAGGAGGAAATAGCCCTACGGGACTAGCATAGAGAGACCAGCCACAGGAGTCTACACACGAGGAGTTTCTGCTTTGCCTTGACTGGAAAGGTGATGGAGAGATGCTTTCTTGAGCCAAGTGTTTCACATCCTTCACCTCCGGACCACTCATGGTCCCCAATGGCAATTCAGAATTCAGAATATTAGCATTTAACCCACCAGGCAGAGCCAAGCTGACATGACTAGTATCACCTGCACATGGGGAAACTGAGGTTCAGAAAATCATGTACCTTATCTCATGAGGAAAGATGGGGTTCTCTCTTCCCCCAGGGACATAGCCCAGGCTGGCCTCACACCTGCTGTGTAGTCAAGGATGACCTTGAGGCTCCTGAGCCTCGTGCCCTCTCTCAAGAGCTGGTATTAGGTGTCTTCAAACCTATGTCTCTTGGACTCAGCAGCCTGAGCTCCCTTCTCATCCCTCACTCAGGCCTGCAGCTAGCACTGTGACCCCATCTTCTCTGATCAGTCACCCAACTACATGAATTTAGGGGGGGGTCTTAGAATTTGCCTTGACCCAAGAGAGGAAACTGCTTTGTGAGACCCCAAGGTTGGTGACCCTATCTGCTCACTGCTTCCCAGCTGAATGTACTCCCTGTTCTGGACTCCCAGCACCGCCTAGACTGTGCCCAGGGTACTCCGGGTTTGCCATCCCTTCCATTGGCTGCCTAGTCAGGATCTCCCAGAGCAGGGAATTGAGGTCCCCTGACTCCTCCCCAGCTGTAAGCTCTCAAGGGTAAGCCCTGGAGAGTGAGCCCAGGAAAGCTCCTGTGGGGAGGAGGGACCTCTGTAAGGACAATCCTGCAAGCTGGGTATAAAGACCCATGTCTTTCAAACCATGACTACAGTGGGCCAGACTCCTTCCTTGGAGTTCAGAATTCATGTGTGGGCTCACATGCATGAATCACAAATATAAGACCAGTTTTTGCTTCCTAGAGGGTGTAGGTTAAGCCTCAGTCAGGGCACTCCTATGCTGGGGTCCCAAGGGACTGCATTTCTTCTTGTTAGGCCATTTTAAAAACATGTGATTCTGACCACATAATCCAGACTCAGGGGCAGATTAGTGAAGGAACAAAAAGAATAAGGCTATGCATTTTAAATGAACTCAACAACCAAGGGAGGTGGAGGGCGCACGATAGAGCAAGGACTGCTTCGAGGCCTGAGAGGGTAGGCTCTATGTTCAGCTTGCAGGATGTACCATCTGCCCATGACAGACATTTGGGCTACCTTGACGGGGAGCCATCCTACCTCTGAAAGCACTCTGCTTTATGACTCGGACCTCTGTTCCCCTCTCACTTCTCCAGCAAGGGCTTGCTATGTGGCCCAGGCTGGCTTTGAACTCATAATCCTCCCTGCCTCTAAGTGCTTGGATCCTATAGAAACAAACCCAGATGTCCCCACCTACTCTGACCTTGAGGAGCCTCCTACTAGGACTGCATCCTTCTACAGAAACCTTCCCCTCACCTGGAAACCAGGTGCTCCACCAGTATCACCAGTATGGCTGCCCTGCAGGGCTTTATATACCCTCATAGCAATTCCCTAGTCAGTTCAAGCTACCTGCCTAAGTGAGACTGAAGGAGGGAGTCATCTATCTCTCCTGTGACACCTTAAACTAAAGTGGCCTCTGTGACAAGATAATCCGACAGCATCCAGTAGATAAGGCCTCAGGGTTTGGGAGAAGGAGGGAACAGCCTGGTCACCTGAGAAGCCTGGGAAGATTGTGACTGCTCTCTCGATTCATGACAAACGCAGGAGACTGGGAGTAGACAAGGATGCTCACTGCACGGATGGGAAGAGCAAGGGAGAAGCGATTTGCTGGGTCACAGGGCAAGGACCCTGGAGCTTCCCAAGTGTTGTGGACAGGACAGCATCCTTCGCTGTAGACTGTGCTCTCCAAGTACGTAGCCAGGGACCCTAAGGGCCCCTTCCAGTAGAGATGTCCTAAGAGTCCAAATAGGTGGGTGGACAGCAGGTCAACTGAGCTACAGGGTGAACACCTGCAGCCCACTACCTCCGAGGATAAGCTGAGGCTTGTCCATGTGGTGAACAGTGTATAAATGTAAGCCCTGCTGAGCCAAACAGCTTGATTTATAGTCAAATAATTACACTTCCAGTAGATATCAGCAGGGATCAGGCTTACGGAGGCGCCTAGAGTTCCTCAAGCTCTGAGTGACAGCCCAGGGTGAAGGCCTTCTATAAACCACAATGCAGCGATGCAGTGCCATCTTCATGGAGACAGACAGACAGGTGGACATAGAGTAAAAGGCTTGCTCTCACAGACCCCAGCAAGACGACACCATGAAGGGTGATTTTCTTAGGGACAAAACTTGTATGAAGTGTCATCCTAGAAGTTGTTAATGACAAGCCTTGGGCAGGAGTGAGCCTCTCATTTGCTGAGATATATACATAGCTGTAATCCTCCTCCGGTCAATGTTTCCATGCATCCCGATTCAAGGGTGAACACATGAAACCTCCAGGAGAGCCGGTGGGGGCAGCTGTGACTGTCCCAAGTGCTGACCCAAGTCACAGATGTTGGTTCAGTCTCTGATCCTGCCAATGCCATGAAAGACAGCCTCCCTCTGTCCCTGGCCTTCAAGGTCCCCTTTGCAAAAGGTGGAGATTCTTCCACTGATGCAACTTCAATTTTTTTCAAATCCTATTTTTAATGATGGTTCTTAAACACTTTAACCTCCCTTGTAGCCCACTATCCACCAGAGGTAGTGGGAAAGAAAGGGTGGGGGGAGTGGAACTGTGTGGAAAGGTTCTTTGGAGCAACTCCCATCTGTGTTGTCTGGAAATTGGCAGTTCACCCGTTAGCAGGCAGCAGCAACTCAATCCACTCACAAACACCTCACAGATACACCAGCAGTCCAGTTCAGTAGTCGGGTTAGCAACAGCAGTGACACAGCCTAACAGAGACAGCCAGGCCTCAGCCTTGGTTCAAGGGGCAAGAGGGACCAACAGGGACACCAGGAGAAGTTCTCAGCTATGCCTCTCTCAGAGAAGCGAAGATCAGCGAAGACTCGAGACCCACAAGTGTTACACAGCTAGCTGTACCAGCAAGCCAAGCCCTGTCTCTGTCACTCTGTGGAGTCCTATTTATACCCTCCAAACATCATGTGTCTCCACGTGACTTGCCTCAGCACATGCATCCAATATGCCCAAGTCCTTGGAAGTGGCAACAAACTGCAACGCACCACCAGAAGTTTTTTGGTGTGTTTCTCTCTATGTTGTTCCGACAAATGCAACTCTACTATACAATGTAAGGCGGACAAATACATGCATGTTGTTAACAAAGAATCTTTTATCTCATGTCCTTTCATATGCTTGCTTTAGCAGAACATCCTCTCTCCTGTGTCTCCTTCAGCAAATGTTTGAGTCTACTTTAACAAAACGTTCCTTCATGTACTTGGCCCCAACAAAACACCATCCAACCAACTTTCCAAAGAACCCTTAAGTGTCCACACTTCATATGGGTACTCTCAGGACAGTGAGAGATGCTGCTGCATGGGATAGGCAGGGAAGAATGGGGACACCTCTGTCATGCACCATCCATGTGGCTCTCTGGGCTTGGAAAGACAGACACAACCAAAGCCTGGGCCAAAAAGGATGGACAGAATCCATCCAGGACAAAAGGATGGGTCTCTCCCAGCCCACAATGCCCTTAGGAGATTGAGGTTCTCGACTGGGCCCGTCACCCTACCTTCCCTGAGAAGGATCTGGCAATGTCTGGAGAGTCCAGAGCTTAGCATCTAGTGAGGAGCTAAAGATGATTCTAAGTGGACAGTAACACACAAAACAATCCCGTAGCCCAGAATGTTGACAGTGTCAGGGTAAAGCCACACTCCTTAGTCACCGGTACAGGGATCACACCTAGCTGGTCTCTCAGACACTTTCAGGATAAACAAATGTGATTGCCTGGATAAGGCAAGGCCATCTGGCTTCTTGGTAAAGGCTCAAGACATGACAGAGGACTTGCCAAACAGCCTGCTTCCCAAGGCTTCTAAGCTACTTTCAAGAACCAATCCTGGCACCTATCCCTCCTATTTCCATAACCAAATCTCAGGGACTATATTTCACAGGACGGGGAACATTCCTGGGTCTGGGACCTACATAGGTGGGACACAAGAGAGCTATAATCCAGGCCCTAGGCTATCCAGCCCTGAGTGTGAGGCCCATGCTGCCCCTCTGAGCAATACCCTTTGTGTTCACTCTCACCTGAACAAAGGGGTTCTCACTACCTGTTGTAAAGGCTGTCCTGAGCGCTTGAGGTCTGAGCTGACAATGAAGGGCAGGCAGGCTCTCTTCTGCTGCAAATGCAGGGCCAAGGGCTGGGCCCCCAATATGGGCCTCACTTCCCCTGCTGGGCAGAAACTGCCACCCAGCTGCTGTCCGTCTGGTCTGTCTGCTGGCTCCAGTCTATATGGGCCCCGAACCAGCATGTACCCCCAAGCCTATTTGTTCTGTTGTTCATAGACAAGCTGGCAGCCTCCAACCCAGGATGACCAAGTTGCCCTCTGGCTACAGGCTCCTTAGTTAGGCTGGGTACCGTTGGGCAGAGCAGTGTGTTTACTGGCCTGAGAATCACTTCTCCACATCAAGTCCTGCTCCATGACACTGGGAAAGCACAGTTTGTACCTGGCTGGTGGCGCAGACCTGTAATTTATGTAGCTGTTTGGTAGGATGAGACAGGGGAACTGCAAGCTCAAGGACAGCCTAAGTCGCAGGGTGTCACCTTAGGTAAATTTAAGAGCCCGTTTGAAAAAAAAAAGTAAGTAAAAGGGTATAGTTCAGGGGTGGAACATCTGCCTGGCATGCTTGAGGACCAAGGTTCAGCGGGCACGCCCTGTACTGCAAAACCAAAAATTCCCGCTGTGGTATGAGGGATCCACGTGAGAACAGGCGGAGGGAAAGCAGAGTGTGCTGGGAAATCCTAGAACCCCAACGTTTGGGAGGCAGAGGCAGGAGGATCAGGTGTTTGAGGCTGGCTAGGCTACTCAGTGAATTTAAGGGCCAACCCAGGTCACCTGAGATCCTGTTCCCAAAAGCCAAAGAGGAGAGGCCTCCTCCCTATTAATTAATACAGTTATCAGTAAACATGACTTCTACAGGTGCTGGAGTGCTTGCTGGGAGTATTCCTGTATTGAGAGCTTCTGGGAGAGAAGACACCACTGGCAGAGAGATGCAGAACTTGGCAGGGGCTGAATCCTCTGCTACCACTGTGAGCTGTCCAAGCCATCAGTGGTAAAGACCTATGACCTATGACTTAGCCCTATGAGACCAAGTAAGTAGCAGGAGGGGAGGAGAGGGAGCAGCCACTTTCCACCACTCCAGCCACTGTCTGGAGTCTGGGTTAGGTTGGACTCAATACCCTCAATACCACCAGGAGGTGGTTTGCTCCTCTCTAGAAGTTCAAAGGCACATGGTGGACTGCCAACAGATCAGACACATGAACAACAGTGATTCCCAGTGGGGGGAAAAATCCTATCTGTCTTCAGGAACCAGGTGGGCAGTCCCTCTGAGTCCAGTGCTGAGATCTGGCCTGCCGGGTCCTGGCCTGCTCCGTCCTCCCAAGCCTCACTTTACCAATGTATACAACTGAACAGGGGACCAGATGACTACAGAAGCCGTACACATACAGATTTAGAAGCCCCATGTATGATCAAGCACACGCCAAGAAACGGTTCACAGGTACCCAGAGTCCCAGGGCTGTTTCTTAGGGCAGGCATCTAAAGACAAGTCCTATGCTTGCAGCTCCCTGGACCTCTTTAGAGCCAGAATCTGCCTTTAGTAGGTTTCTCAGGGGATTCTGAGCCATTGTGGCTTGAAAACCACCTTCCTGGTTCCATCTGAGGAGGAAGTGCCTTTGTGACACACAAACCTTTAGAGTGAGTGCTGCATGCTCTTGATGCTCACCTGCAGCGTTGGTTGGGAAGCTCAGTCTCCAGCCAATTGCCCTGCCTTCCAATCTCGGCTCTACCATGCAAAGTCTACCCCCACTCAGTATTCCTATTACACCTAGCTGGTGGCAGCTCCAGGCTTTGGTTCTAGCAGGCCTTGGGCAGACTAATCTGCCCTGGGAAGTGACTCCTGGGACGCTGCACAGGAGGTGACTCCTCTCCAGCTGTCCTTAGAGGGTGCAATGAGCTCCCCTCTCACAGCATGTACTCCTTGTTTACAACCCAGGTGGCCTGCCTGGTGTCCCTGGGGGGGTTGCCTAGCTAAGCCACTGCTCCTGACATGTGCACATAAACTCCATCATTAACGGTGGGTGCCTGCTGACCTCCTGAGGGCAACTCTCTCCTCTCCATCCTCTCAGTCTCAAAGGACAGGATTCTACTGACCTCAAATAACCATTAGGTGCAGAAAGTTCTCGCCTCTCAACCCAAACCAAAGGGCACATGTTCAAGACTGCTAACGAGCAAAAGCCATAGCTTAGCTCACACTCAAAGATTGACAAACTATTCCAGAAGGCTACGGTCACTTCTCAGTAGTCTCTGTTTTGGAGGGCAAAATCGTTCCTGTTGGACATTCATTCTGGCAGCTGTCTGACAGCCTCTTTCCACAAGGTAGAAAATTTTCTCAAAATTAAATCTCTAGCTCTCTGCTCCCTAATGAAATTGATTTCTGCCTTGATACACAACAAAGCCTCCATTTTATTATTTGGCCAGGGTTTGGTCACATTAATTATGGTCTTTCTTCAGCATGGCTGCAAGTAATTAGTTACAGTTGCTCACCATCAGAACTGGCTGCCTGTTAGAACTGCCATTCCCACAAAATGTCAACCCTGGATGGTGTTTTGGTTTGGAACCATTCAGGACAGAAAATATTACTGCCACAGCCTGAAAAATCAGAACCCAGAAGGGGTACACTGCTCTGTAGAGGCAGAACATACACACTAGAAGCCCAGATCACAGTCTAGGTCTGAGTGTCTTTCATAACTCACGCACAATCCAGCTTGTAATCATGGTCGCTGGCATTATTCCACCTCCGTCAGAGGACACTGTTCATGGCCTGTTCCAGTTGGTTCCAAACACCAGAGACCAGGTACTGTACAAGGCTCCAAGGTACACAGCAGGAGCCTCACTTCATAGAAGGCTGTGTCTAGCACATTGCTTGCTCTTTGGCAAGCTGAGATGTGGTGACTGTGCAAAAGATGCAGGGCTATGAGTGCTGGGGGCCGGCACGGCTGCAGGTAAATAACCCCCCCACCAAGTCTCCTGAGCCATTGATCTTGAAAGGCAAAGTGGGGGTGATCCGGGGAACTGCTCCCACTGGGTGGGAGCGCCAACCTCTGCATCTTCTCTTTTCAAATCTGTTATGGTTTGAGTCTGAAATGTGTCTCTCCCACAGGCGCGTGTTTTGAACACTTGTTCCCCAGATGCATTGGGATGCTATGAAAACCTTGTGGTGGGGGGAGGGGGTGGCGCTGAGCTGGAGAGGGAGGTCACTGGGACTCAGTCTTTGAAGACTGCGCCTGCCTTAGTT
>NW_022196900.1:6430682-6439862 GCF_008632895.1 Mastomys coucha
CCCCCCCCCCCCCCAATCACACACTGAGCTGCTCTGCTCTCTGCCGGGGTCTGAAACCACGGAGACAAAATAAGCCATCCGTCCCTGCAGTTGTTGCTTTCCGGTGCTGTGGCCATAAGGGACAGGAAAGCGAACACAAACTCTGTGTATCCCACAAGGCCCTGTCCATATGCCATCACCCGCAGGAAGCCCCCTAATATCTCACCAGAATCCTTCTCTTCTGCCTGCTGGTTTGGATCCCCTACCTTAAGCATCTGGGATGAGAACGTGGCATGAATCCCACACTTGGAGGCCATCAGCTACATGTGGATTTTCAAAAGGAAAACTTTCAAAAGGGGTGGGGGAAAAAAGATACTCTATTTAAAGCATTTTTAGTAAGTCAGCTTTGCCAAATCCAACTGACTCTGATGGTCCTCCTGGGTGAAGTAATCCTAAGAAGAAACAGAGAGGGAAAGCCCAAGCATGATTAAAGAGGCAAAGGCTTTGTAGGTGGGGGGCGGGGAGGACTGCCCATTGGGGGGCTACCTGGACATGAGCAGGTTTAAGGGGAAGTGCGAGATGTGCATGCATGCCAGGGACCCCCACCTTACTCACAGCCACACAAAGGCGAATGGCACGGTCCAGCTTTGAGCTATGGCAGCAAAGGTGAGGACTGTAAAACCTGCTTCGTGATTTTATAAATCTGCCTCAAATACCAAGAACATTTATGAGGAAAACAGGAGAAGGAAACAGAGCTGGTGAGGCTCAGAAGGGTCATAACCTTGCAGAGTTGGGAGGTGGGACACAACTGTGACAAGCTGCTGGCAGAGTCTATGTGTCACCTCCTGACTCTGACAGGGGTCTAGGGAACAGTTAAATCCTGTCTATAACCTGGGGTCTTACTGTATGCTGTGGCTTTGAGATCCACCAGATGCCTCGATTAAGGCTGATGGGGTTTGCTGTGGGAGCCTGGAATTGTTTACCACGGTCTAGGAGAAACAAAACCCTCTACCATGCACCCCTCCCTGAGGTCTGCACCCAGGCTACCGTGACCCCATGCATCTGTGCAGCATCTCCACGTCACGGATGAGCACAATTCCATAAGGTTCCCATGTCCTTATGCAAGGACTGAGAGGTGCAAAGGTGGGAAGCCACCCGGTAGGGATGCCTGACCTGGCTCCAAGGCTCTTCTTTCTCATGCAGGCACACTCTGCAGCTGTCCTCATGGCTTCTCTCCCTATAGCATCCCATGGGATGTCCCTGAAGGCCCCCAGCAACCATTTCCTGGATGGCTCTGGCAAAATTTCATTAACTACATTATGCTTAACAAACTGGTATGAGTGTGATTAGAAAGAAATGTTCTGGTTTGGAGAGATCAGCCCGTACCTCCGAAGCGAAGTGTCCAGGCCATGGAATCTTCCTGCTGATGAATGGGCAGTTGGAATGCCTCCCCTGGTGGCTGAGCCACATAGGCAGATGAAGCAGGCTGATAGGAGATAATTAAAAGCCTGCTGGAAATGTAATCGGGGTGGGTCAGATGCTGGAGAGGACCTGGGAGGAACAAAGGGAGGATGGAGCAGGCTGGGGGGGGGGGGGGGGGGGGGGGGGGGGGGGGCAGACAGCCATCACCTCCTGGCCCAAATCTTGAGGACGGGCAGTGCAAGGCAGAACCAGCACACACCGCCTTGGGAGCTGCACAATTGGAAGGAAGCAGGGAGGTAGGTGTGTGTGTATGTGTGTGTGCCTGTGTGTGTAAAAAACAGAGCCCGGGGTCAGGCAGACCTACCCCTAGTTTCACGGCGTATTGGAGCAGTTTTCTAGCTAAGCTTGGCTTTTTCCACCATAAAGAGGGAAGAGGGTTGCATCTCCCCACTGGTACTGAGGACTGAACTCAGAGAAGGAAGCAGACCGCCCGCCTATGGGTTAATAAGCCCCAGACCTTTTATGTCTTCAAGTTTGACATGTCACAACTGCCTGGGAAAAGCTGCCAGAGGATACCTGACCTGGGTCCTGCTAGGAACATCTGGAGCACTCCTGGTGGTAAGGAAGGGGGTGGACCCCACAGGGCAGAAAGAATGTCAGGCTGCATTAAAATCTGAGCTTCACTCACAGCTGTGGAGTCATGTGACCTCTGCTGACTGCAAAAATGAAAGCTTTCTGGTGGCAGTGGCACAGAGGGGGAGCTACACTTTAAGTGTCCACCCCCTTTCTAGTGTCCCCAATGTCCCACTTCATGGTGGGATTTCAGTAATCCGGAGCTATTCAATGCTGGACACGTCCCACCTGCTTTGCTGGGGAACGCAAACTGTGGTCTGTCTGAATCCCTTTCCAAAGGAAGAGCCAGGACTGCTACGCCATCTACCCAGGGATAGGGCAGGATTCGAACCCATTGTTCTGAACCGGCCTGGACCTTTTCTACCTACCACACTACCCCAAACTGTTGATGCACAGGCTCTGGGGCCTGCAAGGTGGAACGCTGAGGGCACTGACAGGTAATGTCTGCTGGCTGGCAGACACAGCTCATGCATCCTCCCTTCTGGAGGCCATCTGCACACTTCAGACTCAGCATTCTCTCCCAAGCCCCTGCGGAAGAGCGCTAGGGTCTCTTTGCCTAAAGCTGCACTTCTTAATTATAATACTTTTTTTTAACCTTCCAGAAGGAGAAAACACAAGGCACATTAATTGAGTAGAATATCATCTTTCCCATTAGTGATCCTGAAAGGATAGGGATCCTTCATGTATTGAGAGCCGCACTGTCTACCTCTGCCCAAGCTCACCTGTTTCAAATGCCGACTAAGGTGCTGGGTGAGGGTGGGGAACAACATCCTGTCTCTGAGCCTTGGTTTCATTTACAGGGTCTCTTTCTGTTGTCGACATCCCAAGATACCAGCTCATGGGATCTTCACCGTTCCTGTCCAGCCATGCTACATGAATGAGATTCTGATGGGAGGGAAGCTGTGATTCCCAAAGCATAGGATGTGGTGGGAGAGCTGGAGAGGAAGCAGTGCAGTGAGGAGGACAGGAAAGAGCCTGCCACTGAGACAGTCGTCACTACAGCCACAGAGGAGCACAGGTCAGAGAGGTCAAATGATGTCTCCAAGCTGGCACAATCCAGAAGAGTTTGACCCTAGCTCTGTGAGACTCAAGTTCTCAGTTATGGGGGTGCAGGGTTTGTTCTAGTTACAGTCACATACACCTTTTTTTTTTTCATTGAAAGCTTTACCTATTTTTATGTGTATGGATGGTTTGCCTGCATGCCCAACTGTGGGCCACATGCATGCTTGGTGCCCAGAGAGGTCGGAAGAAAGCATTAGATCCACTGGGACTGGAGTTACAGAAGATTATAAGCTACCACATGGATACTCAGACTCAGAGTCTTAACCACTGAACCTTCTCTCCAGCCTCCACTGTGATAGTGTGGATCTGGGCACAGTCTACTTTCCCTATAACCTTCGGCTTTCCAAAGATTACAAAGACAGCCATGCAATACACAGCAAGACTCTGGCTCAAGGTATACACGTGTGAGACATTTTTATTCACTGTCTCTTCATTAAAATGCCCATGAGACATGTCACAGATGAGAGAAAACAGAAGCTCAGGCAGTCTGCTGTAGTTACCTGGGGAACTGGGGCAAGAGCCCCGAGCCAGGTTGGTCCAGAGCTAGATAGAGCATTTGGCCTGCACAGGGCCACCTCTCTCCTGGAGAGGGTGCTGGATACCATGCATGGGAGAGTGGCACTTCCTCCCCTCCAGGCTCCTGCCTGCTGCCCCTCACTCCTTTCCACCCTCAACTGTTCTAATCCTCATTAGGACAGTTTCCTTCCCTGCCCAGACAGGGCTATTGCTGCTGTCTCCTGCATCCCCCGTCTTTCAGCTTACACCCAGCTTAGCAGCTCACAAGACCACAAGACATACAGAGACAAAGCCCAAGGTCCTGTGATCAGAGTGGGGTAATGTGGGGTCCTAGACAAGTAGTGATTGTGTTTGGCTGGATACTGTACACAAACTACCTTACTTGGAAAGTTTGCCCTTACTCTCAGAGACTTGTTAGGGGCCAGAGAGATGGAGAGCCAGGATGAAGCTACTCTAGGGGACCATGAAGGGAGCTCAACAACTGCTGAGGAGCCCAGGTGTGACCTGGAGGGGGGGAGCCTCAGTCAGAGCAGTGAAACTTCTGGAGCCTCCCCTGGTTCTTATTTGGTTTTGTTTTAGGGCCCAGGGTATTGAGCCTGGGCTTTATACAAACTAGGTAGGCCCTACACCACTGGAGGCCCGGGCCTGGAACTCTGATGTCGGCTCCGCAGAAGGGAGTGAAATCTGTGCTCCCCACTGCTGGATGCAGGGCTTCGCTTCTTCTCACCGCCCCCCTCCCATCCCTGCAAACATTTATTATTTCTTGCTCCTGGCTGTCAGCAGCAACAAACTAAGATTAATCACTCGCCCGCCTGGCTGGTCCCAGACATGCCTACTGTTTGAAAACTCTCTCCTTCACCGTACAAATCAATGAGGGGAGAGAAGAAAAAAAAGTACCCCTAACTGAAATACATCTCCTAAGCTCTTCCTGGCCCACAACACCCACCTACTCTTCTCTCCAGCCCAGGGAGGATTTACTGGTTGGTACTGGACATCTAGCAGCTGACACAACCCACTGCTCCAGGCAATACAAAGGGATGTCCCTAAGCAATCAGAGAGGCCTTCCTTCATACACTGCCCACCTGACACTGCAGGATGCAGGGGTCTTCCTCTGTCCTCAGATAAAGCCCTTGTGGTCCACTGCAGGTCCACAAAGCTGGAAGCATGTGTGACCAAGCCTCAGGCCATATTATCATTTGTTTGCAGTGTGGGAATTGAACGTAGACCTCCATGTTTGTCACCCAGTGCTATGCCCACCCCACTCCCAGTCTTAAGGATACTATTGTGCCATGTGCTACTTTCGGGTAGTTCTGAAAGGCTCTGGAAGAACAGGGTGAAACAGAGCTCAGCATGTCCTCAATGCCTACTGTGTGTCAGTGCCACAGTGGACCTCACCTGCCTAGCCTACTTCTTACCCATAGGCCTCCTGTCAAGGGAGGCCCATGGGAGACAACCCACTTGCCTGGTACCAGATGGCTGGTGAAAAAGATTTGGAACCAGAATTCCATCCAAGGTGCCTGATTGAGCTTTAACCCCAGGGTGTTCTCATGCTACCGCTAACCCTTTCACAGCAGGTCCCCTGCCAGTGCAAACACAGATGACACAGGGGTGGCAGCATGTGGGACCCAGGAGGCCAACGCTGTGGCCTTTCCCTTTGGCAACACTCATGTCTCTAGTTCACTGATGATTCCAGAAGAGGCTCAGAGATCATCACAGTACTCCCCCCTGCAGGGACTCCTCAGTCCTCTGAGATAAAGTCCCATCTGCTACGCACACTCGTCTACTCCAGTTACATCCATAATATCGGGGATAAAATCCTGATAAAGGATAAGAGGCAATAAGACCCCAAAAGGAGATCTGTGCCTCCTGGATTTCAGACAGTCGCTGGTATCCCCTAACTCAGACGTGTTCCAGATCAGTCTTTCCAATCATCAACACGCCCTCATAATTAGGCATAAAGCTACCCCAAGAAATGATTTGTAAATGGTTAAGATTGGGCATTGTCTCCCGGCGGACACAATGTTTCCAACTATCCTAGTTTAATGTTTTAAGTACTAGAGAGTAATTGAAAGGTTTCTCTCACTCTAGGACATTAGCTGAAAGTGTTAGATCCGGATTCCCCTCTGCCTGCCTCCAGCAAGAACCAGAGAATCAGCATAAGAATACCTCAACAGGGAGGGCTCCACCCCTCTTCCTCCTGCTTCACACCTAGCTACCAGACTCTGCTGACCTTGGTGTGGGGGTCGCTTGCCTACCTGACTTCAGTCTAGCACTAGGACTGGGAGAAGAGGAAGGACTTGGACTTGGACTAGGACCAGGAGAAGGACTAGCACTAGAACTTAGACGGGCTAGGACTCAGATTCATGCATCCGCATTCCCCCGGGCCCAGAGCACTTGGGCCCGGGGGATACAACACCAATCCAGAGGAGATAGCTGCTGCTTTAGACCCAGTATGTTTCAGATAGCCTCAGATGTACCTCAACTATTGAGCTGCCAGATTTACCATCTCTCTTTTGCAATGACTGTAAAAGTCTGATGCCATTTCTAAGAAATACATTTAGATCTTATACTTCATGTGTTGTCTCTGCCGTCATTTCTTCGCCTACGCCTTGTCGACCTGACTAGGACCCCCGTTTCTCCCGCGGGTTGAGGGAGGCTAAGATCGGCCGGTCCGTGGCACCCATCCTTTAGCCAGGTGACCCGGGATGATGTCACGCCTGGGCACAACTCATTGTGGGATTTGCTCTTCTAAGCATGCTTTGTGCCTGTTCCTCCTTTATGGCCCACCCTTTAAGGCCTATTGTCCTTCCAATCCCGCTCTGGTCCCTTCCCTCCTGTGCAGCCCAGGGCATTTTTCCAAGCTGTAAGCTCTAATACCTTTAGAATATTTCCCAGGTGCCTTGTCTTCCTTGCCAGGCTGTGAAGTCCTGCAGGGATGGAGCTCAAGAAGTAAGTGGGCCCAAATAGGACAAAGCATGCAAGCTGAGGAAGGCATCTAATGCTCAGGCGGAGTTGGGGGCATGACAGAAACAGGCCAATCCCTGGTAGTAGGCAATCCATCTCTAGGGACTTGAAAACCAAAAGCTTATCATGTGAGGTCTCTAAGGGGCCACTTGCCCCAGTGTAGTGGGAAGAGGTGGGGCTTGGTCCTTATCAGCTTCCTGCTAAGGCTTCAGAAGTGTGACTGTGTGTGTAGCCCATCCCAAGCTCCACAGGAATGGTCCCCATCCCGCCCCAGTAGGGCTCACCCCATCCCCACTGCCCCATTAGGACTCCATCACCTGGACCAAACTTTGCTGTCTTTCCCCTATCTTCTCCAGATTCTCTTGCAAAAACTTCGGGAGAGCCCTCACAGTCGCAAGTGCCTGAAGAATCCTCTGAAGGAGACTGCTCCTCGATCTTCACCCTCATCCCTCCCCCAAGGCCCGACTGCCTTTCCAGGGAAAGCAGAGGGAGTCAGCTTTTGATATTTTCTCTCCAATGCCAAACCCTCAAGCTTTGCTGCCTGGCTGGAGAAAGTACCCTGCACGCCCAGGACCCATGGTGGGAGTGAGGCTGGCTAGTCCATGTGTCATGCTGACGGTGGCAAGAGAGGCATCTACAGCAAGGCACCACGAAGGATAAAGCCACTTGGAGGCTCTCTAACAAGCATCAAGGGTGGGTGTCGACCATGGCAGGGGAGTGATGACACGTGTGAATGTGACGGAGGATGCAGTATAGACACTGGGAGGCACAGGGAGCTGGAGGGGGCAGAGAGGCCAGACCAAGCAAGTCACTGCCTCCCAGGTTATATCCATTGTGAGTCTCTGGCAGGGCTGCTTCCTCACTTAGATAAATCCGCAAGAACACTTCCACAGCTGACGCCCTAAGCCCTCTGATCAAATATAAGGGAGTGTGTGTATGTGCATGCGTGTGTATGCACAAGTCATAACTCTGCTGACAGATGAGGACAGAACTCCAAGCCAGTGGCCTTGTCATAACACACCACATCTTTGCCTGGCTGTACCATCTACTGATGCCCTTGTTGCCCAGGGAACACTAGGTTCTCTTAAGAGCCATGTGCTGGGCTGGAGAGATGGCTCAGTGGTTAAGAGCACTCACTGCTCTTCCAGAGATCCTGAGTTCAATTCCCAGCAACCACATGGTGGCTCACAACCATCTGTAAAGGAATCTGATGCCCTCTTCTGGTGTGTTTGGAAACAGCTACACTGTACTCATATAAATAAAATAAATCTTTAAGAGTCATGTGCTGCTTCTGCCTTGCAGCTACTGGCCCCTGGGGATGGTGACCGCCCTCTACAGGTCACCTCTAGGTGCCCAAAGCTCTCTGTGCTGTCCTGCAAGCAGAAATTCAGTCAGAATGAGCAGAGTGTGAGTCCCTGCAGCTGGGCCTGGCTATCTCTCTATATAGAGTCCTATAGTCCAGTGCTGGGTACAGAGGGTTCCCACAGAACTCTTCCAAGGAAAGAATGGAACAGGTAGAAGGCCCTGTCTCAGGGGGATAGATAGGCTACCCCATAGACCTGTCTCACAGAAGGACCCGAGGCCAACATGAAAATGGGCAGAGGCTGAGAAATGGCATAGCTGGAATTCCGATGTCAGCTTGCACCCTGTGTATGTGTGGGGATGCCGCTCCCCTGCCTGACCACTGGCAGCAGGCCGGAGGACGTGAGAAACCACATACTGCACCCTGGCTGGCCAAGGTGGTACTTTCCCTGGCAGCAGTACTCACAGTATCACAACTGTTCTGCTTGTGGGCAAGGGTCACAGAACATGGCTGTTCTGGAAGGCACCTCTCTTTCTTCAATGAAAGGCTGCCTAGGTGAGCACACTCCTCTAACTGTCAGGGGTGGTGCTCTAACAGCTCTACACAAACACAGACCCAACCCTACAAGAGTGGCCCATATACAGTAGTTCTGTGCAATGAGATCGGATAGGACAGGTACAACAAACCAGACCTCTGCCTGGGCACAGTGCTCTTGTCCAGCATGCTCGATGCCACTGGCTCGGGAAGCGCAGTTCATCTAGCCAGACAGACAGGGACACATGCTGATGGACCCAGAAAAGGGAAGGGACTTGCTAAGTTAAGTCATACGGTGAGCAGTGTGTGGAAGGGCAGGACAGCTTTTACAGTCTTGGGACTACAAAGTCTCTTGATATACCCCAACTGGCCTACACCCTGCTGTTGAGACCAGGTTGGCCTCAAACTCAAGAGATGCACTTGCTTCTGCCTCTCAGGTGTAGGGATTAAAAGGATGTGCCTCCATGCCTGGCTAGGACAACAGGTTTCTTAACTTGACTACAAGCAATCTTCAAGGTTACTACTTGGGTTTAGGGGAAGGTATGTCTCCATGCAACAAACTTGTAGGCTGGTGCCTGACAAGGCCCCGTCCTGTTACGCATGGCTTCAGGTCTTTTGTAGTGGCCTCTCCATAGTCCCCAAATAATGGAGATTCAAGGAGCAATATAATCCATGAAGAACTCAGAGAGAAAGATAAAAGGGGAGGAACAAGCTAGGACCCCAGTGCCCTTGATTGGCCTTAGGCTGTCTGGGACTCAGGGATGGAG
>NW_022196900.1:6439903-6456294 GCF_008632895.1 Mastomys coucha
CATGACAGGAAGACCACCCTGCCAGTATGGGTGCAAGGATTTCTCAAAGAAGTGCGGCCAAACCTACTCTCATCGTGAGACTCCGGCAATGACTAGGGCAGCGGGGAGGGCTCCATTCCTACCCAGTAATCTGGATGTAGGACCTGGGTTCACACCCCAATTGCATCACTAATTCTGTGCCCTCGAAGAATTCCTCTTTCCTCTGAGCCTCAAATCTCCCACTTCTACAATGGATTCTGGAAGATTCCTTGGATCCCATCTAGCGACAGCCCTGAACAATGGAACACTCCAGCAGGAGGGGGAAACAAAACAAAACAAAACAAACCTCTTATTTCTAAACCTGTTCATTTTAACAGCTCAGAAGGACCTGAGCAGCTGCAGAGCAGCCATATCAGTGGGTGCCCTCTCAAACTCTGTGGGGTATATGAAAAGAAGATCAGTCCAGAAGCCAACCTGGGGAATAGGAAAGGGTTCTCACAAGCAGCTACACAGCACCATGAAGGCCAGACAGACGGTCGGTCATCCATCACCTGCTCTCTGTGAGCCTCAGTTTCCCAGTCTACAGAGTGGGACAACACATTCCTCACCAAAGGACTGATGTGAAGCTGACGCTGGGCAGGATGCACTAAGAGCCAGGTACACGCCTGGGCTTGAGGAGCACAGGCATTCCTCTCGGCTAGTGGCGGTACTTGTGAAGCGAAGCCTCTCCTCCCTGGGAAAGCAGAGGTGGAAACCACACCACTTCTCTGTGTTCCCAGAACGAGACCAAATTAAAAACCAAGGTTGAGATAACTGGGAGGGACAGGCTTCTTGGGGGACCTGAGTGTGGTCTTTCTGTGAAGACTCATGCAGGCACACTGCCCTGTGCCAGGGTACTCACTTCAGGGAGAGGGAGTAGTCGTGTTTGCTGGTCTGGCTGTTGCGGACAAGGTAGCTGCATTCCTTGCAGAGTCGCAGCAGGGTCTCAGCATCACTTCTGCTGATGGCTCCGTGATACCATCTGGGGAGAGAACAGGAGTGCAGTCAGGAGAGAGGGCCCCAGGCTCCCAGAGTGACCTCCTGGGGCAGCTGCTGGCTCCAGTCTCCTGTGAGGAGGTTCAACAGCTGCTCAGCTACTGTCTGCTGCATGTCAGATCCTGATGGAAACCCCTGGGTCCTTTCCCATGAAGGCTCACGTTCCGTGCAGTCCAGCACCAGATACTCTGTGCTCATCAAGTTGGCCCTGTGGAGACAGGTGCTGAGGAAGATGAAAGTGAAGCCAGGCCACATGGCTGGGACTATTTTAGGCATGGTGACCAGCCTGTGGGGACAGGGATTTTTATCAGCGCAGACCTAAGGAGGGGGGAAAAAGACGGTCCGAAGAACAGCAGCTAGAAAGTATAGGTGTGGGCTGGGGAGATGGCTCAGTGGTTAAGAGGACTGATTGCTTTTCCAGAGGCCCTGAGTTCAATTCCCAGCAACCACATGGTGACTCACAATCATCCACAATGGGATCTGATGCCCTCTTCTGGTGTGTCTGAAGCGAGCAATGGTGAATACACTAAAAAAAAAAAAAAAAAGAAAGTGTAAGTGTGAAAGGGTCATAGGCTGGAAAGCAGTAGAAAGATGTGGGAGTTATGGGGGAGACAGGAGCAGGCAGCACAGCCCAGGGGCTCCTAAGTATTTCTCGAAATGAAATGGGCTCCTAGAGCATGCTGACAGGAAGCCTAACATGGGTGGGGCACAGGGCAGCTCTCTAATCCGATACAGAGTGGCTGGAACCAGCTCCTGCCAAACGGTCCTGGCACTAGCTGGGCACATGAGAATCATAGCATCCCATTTCTGAGTACTACGTGAGCCAGAGAGGAGGGAGGAGGAGCATGTGGTGCAGAGGGCATTACAGCCCCGCTGGCCAAGGGATGAGATGAAAACCGTGTTTCTGTGACTGGGAAAGCTGGAGACAAAGTCTCAATGGGACAGCAAATGCAGTCAAAAAAACTCCTTTGTGTCTATGCTGGGCCCATGAAAGAACACTGCAGCAGAAGCAACCGTATGTAGGATGCCAGTTGTGTGTCTGTGTATGGGGGTGGGGATGGGACATGGGACACAGGGATAAGACACTATGACTGCCAACTGCCTCTCTTTCTATGGTTGCACAGACAGAACCATGGACTGGAGATGCTTAGACTGCCATAATGAGAACATTTCCAGAGATGCTTAAGGCAGCCATGGGGAGAAACAGGCAAACTAAAACAAGGTTGGTAATAATAGACCTGGTGAGACCAGGCTCAGGAGGGGGGGCCTGAGTGACACACCCCCAGCAAGCTGACAAAAAGCGGTTTATTAAGAACACAATTTCCAGCCAGTAGACAGTGAACGGTCCTCGGGGAAGGTAGGAAAGGGTCTCTACGGAAGTGCTGTCCACTGTCTGCCCTCCCTGAATGCAGGGGCTGGAACAGAGATAGAGAAGGGCCTCCAGAGGCCTCGTTAAAGGTAGTCCCTGGTGGTAAGCAGGATAGGCTGCCAGGTCCTTTCTTGACTACTTCATGTTGAAAGAAAGAAGGGGCCTGGAGTGAAGGATCAGAAAAGAGGGGCAAAGGGCACTGGATCAGGAGCCTGCCTGTAGGGAATCTGCAGAGCACAGGCTACCCTGGGTGGTCCTGTGGGGGGTTGAGCCTACAGTTGCGGGATCTGAGCAGAGGGTCACCCTGGGAACATGTGGAGATGCCAGCCAGGTCAGACTGAAGGGATCAGGGGAGACTCAGTCACTTGCAGCAACTGGATGGGAACTGCTTTCTCCAGTCTTTACTCACTGCACCCTTGATCTCATGGGGCTGACACACAGAGGGAAGGTCGGCAAAGAGTGACAAGAAGCCATTCCTGACAGAACACATGCTCCATAGGAAGACAAGAGCTGTGAGGAACTGTGACAGGCATAGAGAGAGGCACTTCTCTGGCATGAATGGTCAGGGAAGTCCTGGAGAAGGACATTGCCTTTGAACCTGTAAGAACTGGTGAGAACTGGTAAGAACTTACCATACACAGAAGCAATGCTCCTGGTAACAGCACCAGCATTAGCTATGGCTCCCCTTATAAAGACCAACTCTGCACCAACATCAGTCATCCCTCACTTTATAAAGACCCACTCTGCACCAGGTATGTGCACTGGCTGGGCATAAGAGAAGTCTAGGAGGATGTGACAACAGAAAGAATGGGGTCTAGGGTATGAGGCTGGGCCTCAATGTCCCTCTGAGCAGCAAGGGAGCCCTTTTACTGTACACTAACTTGCTAAGCAGCTGATGCACCTAGAGAAACTCTCTCGTCCAAGAACTGATGTGTTAAGAAACCAAGGGAGCTGGGGCTTCATCCTGGAGTAATGGAGTCGCAGGACACAGGCCTGGCTGAGCAGGGAGTCGGCATCATGGTCAGGCCTAGCACAATGCTTGGAGAACAGCAAGGGTGGGCTCAGACTGGAGAGAGAGACTAGGGAAACCCAAATCAAGAGTGTAAAGGCCTGAGCTGATGATCAGCCAACGTATGTAGCACAGAAGCCACACAACAGCTAGAGGAGAGATCTAATTTACACTGAGGGCAGGTTTAATTTAGACTTTAGGAACTAGGATGAAAAATGAGAGGTGACGGAACACTTTGTAGTTCATATGGCCAGCTACTGAGGGTCAGGGTTGCAGCATGGTGTGAATAGACCAGGCATGGCCAGGAGTCGGGAACCTGACCTCCCAAGAGCCTCTGTCAGGGCCAGTGATCAACTGTGTTCTTACGATAAAGACACAGAAGAGGGTACAGCAACTGAAGGAAGCAGCAGTGAACTTACATTTGTTTCTCCAGTGGGATGGTGGGATCCACTCTCTCCCCCAGAATCCCACAGAACTCAGGGCTCCCATGCTTGATGGGCTTGAAGCCTCCTCCCGGGGCACGGAGCTGGCGCCGTCGGTCCCGAGAAGGCGATGGGGAAGACTGTCGCTTCTCGTTGCCATTGAACTGGGCTGAGAACAGAGAGGAGAGGAGGCACTGTCACCTGGGGCCCAGCCACACCTGGGGCCAAGCCACACCTGGGGCACCAATCCCAGCTGGGGCAGCACAAAGTGGTGCAATTTTCTGCTTGGCTCTTGACACCACGCAAGATCGAGAGAGAGAGACTCCCAAAATACTGGATTTTGCTATGGCTTAAGTGTGTCCCCCAAAGTTCCTATGCTGGATGAGTCACTGCTGAGTAGAAGGACCTGAGGGGACGTATTTGTATTGTGGGCACCTTAAGAACGAATGCCAAATTCTCAAACTAGATCAGCTACCATGAGCAAGAGGGAAATCCCCAGAGCCCCCAGTGTTTCTCTTCCATATCTGCCAGATCATTCTTCATCCTCTTGTCTCAGGCCCTTGGAGTTACCTTCTTCCTTGGAAAATCCTACTGAGCTCTGTGTGGAGCACACTGCTCCCTGAGTCTGCTCTTCTTTGTTTAGAGACTGTGCATGGACAGCCACAAGTGAACACACAGCAGAGTGTTGCATAATGGGACAGGTCCTCCCATGTAGACCATAGACTAAGGCTGTAGAGCAGCAATTCTTAACCTGTGACCCCTTTGGGGCAAGTGACTGTTTCACAGCTGTTGCCTAAGACCATCGGAAACACATATTTACATTACTATTCATAACAGTAGCAAAATTACAGTTATGAAGTACCAACAAAATCCTTTTATGGTTGGAGGTCAGCACAGCATGAGGAACTGTACTGAGGGTTGCGGCATTAGGAAGTTTGAGGAACCCAATCTCTAAAAAAAAAAAAAGATGTGTGTGTGTGTGCGCGCGTGCCCATGCCTTGACATGTACCACATGTGTGCAAATGCCTACAGAAGGAGAGTTAGGTGCTGGATCCAAAGCTGAAGTTACAGTTGTGAACCACTCAGTGTGGGTACTAGAACCTAACGGCAGCCCTCTAGAACAGCCAAGTGCTCTTAACCACTGAATACTTCCCCAACCCTGGAGCTCTTGGGCATAGACACCCTGTGGCACCTGGCTGCCTGCTCAGAGTCACTCCCACTTCACTCTACTTCAGAAGCTGCTTCTCCAGGATGCCTTCTCAGAACTCCCTTGGCCACCCAAATCACCAGTCTCCTAGCCTGGCTCCCATGGGCCACTGAAAATAGGCCACAGCTTAGATACCACTTGTCCCATACATACACAGTATCTACAAAGTAACAGGTGGCCACCACATGACTAAATGAAAAACTAATGGGGGAAAAAAATCTGTTTTCCTATCAGATAAAACCTAAGAATGTCCTGGCTGACACTAATTCCTTACTGAATTCATTGATACATCCTCTGGCATGCCTAATACTGCAGCCATATATTTCAGTAAGAGCAGGTGGTGATGAATGACAAGCTTAATTAGGCAAATCACTTCACCTAAAACACAAATATACAAACTCCAAGTGCCGAGATTCAACATCTAAGGGGGGTGAGGGGGGACTCTGAACAAAAGCTCCAAATACAACTGCTTCCATCCCTTCTAATTAAGTTTCTCTTTAATCTGCAATTTAAAATGGCAATTCTTTTAATTTAGTGATTTTCTTGCAAGAGATAAAGACACAATTCCTCAAAAGAATATCTGCATTCAGAGGAAAATATGCTGCCCCCGTGAGTTGTTCGAAGAACAGAACTAATGAGTCCCACCGATAGGTAATTAAAGAGCGAGTTGGGATCCTGAGGGAGGGAGAGAGGGCGACTAACCCTGGTGGTAGCACAATAGTGTCTTCAGGATCAGCAAGTCTGCACCTTAGCTTGGCACTAAATGTCTACCCAAGAGGTGAAGCCAGGGGGCAGGGCTCATCGCTCAAGTGCCCCACTTATTTTATTAGGCTTTCTCCTGGATTGCCTTGGAAGTTTGCGGTTCCCCCTCTCCACCTCCGTATTAGAAACCTGATACTCGGGGCTGGCTGGCGAGATGGCTCAGTGGGTAAGAGCACTCACTGTTCTTCCAAAGGTACTGAGTTCGGATCCCAGCAACCACATGGTGGCTCACAACCATCCGTAATGAGATCTGACGCCCTCTTCTGGTGTGTCTGAAGACAGCTACAGTGAATGATGCCGGAGCGAGTAGGGCCAAGTTCAGTTCCCAGTAGCCACACACATGATGGCTCATGGCCATCTGTACAGCTACAGTGTACTCATATACATAAATAAATAAAATAAATCTTTAAAAAAAAAAAAGAAACCTGATACTCATATATACTGACGTTTGGGCCCTTCTAATAACAGAAGAGGTGTCTAAGGTACTTCATGAGCACTGAACTCCACAATACTCCTGCAATGGTGTACCTGGGAAGTATGAGGAAGCCCAGGGGCAGGGCAAGGTTGAGCTCAGGACTCTGGTACAGCAGGGTCAGGCTCACCCCAATCTGCCTTCCTTTTTCATAAGCTGAGGTCTGGGTGGGCAGAAGCTGTGGTCTCCCTCACCTGGCCAGATGCTCTATCTGAATGACTATATACAGGCCTCCCAGGACTGGCACGAACGCTGCCCACAACTGTAGAAGAGCTGGCCTCTCTATGGTTCTAGACCTTGGTAGGGTGTCTGCTGCTCAGGAACCTCTATCTGTCCACTCGTTCTAGCCTTCCAGTGTCCTATGGAACAGACTCTGGCAAGGTTTTCCTTCTACCCTCTCCAGTCTCATCTGCTCAATTTACTCTATAGTCTACCCTAGAGAGGATGCTTAGAAAATGCCATGGGCTGTTGCAGCTCCCATAAAAGCAATAAGCTCCTTCAGTGTAATTTCCTTCCTGTTCAGAGCAGGCCACAAACAGCAGCCTCTACAGCACAGCCCTTGACTGCTGACCCAGTGGCCTGGGTTCAAAAGGCAAAACCTTCTTTATGGTCCTCAGGAAGTTGGAGGCAGCTTGACCTCTTTCTTCACCTTATGCTCTACTCTCAGAGGCTGGCTGGTCTCTGAATCCATCACCTGCTACCTGCCTTTGGGCCCTTGCCTTGTCTCTGTCTAGATTTTTGGAATGTACCTCCTGGAGTAGCTTTGCCCTAGGCCCCCAGGTAGAATTCCTTCGCCTCCTCCAGCCCTAAAGTGCTTTGTCTGCCACCCCAGCATCTGCCTCTGCTGGAAAGAATGCAGCAATTTCCACAGAACCAGATGGCCTCAGCTAAGTCCCTTTTGGCTGTGCATCTGGCTCCCAGGAATGGCCCACAGACTGAAGCACAGCCAGGGAGGAACTCTGCAGTCCTACGTGAGAGTCAGGGACACTCAGACTTCATCCTACTGCGTTATTACTCATCATGACACTGGAATATTTTTGAACTTCTCTCAAGCCCAGAGGCCCTCATCTGCTAATAACCACCTAGGTAGTGAAAGGCTGGAGAAATGGTTCAGGCGGGAGCTCCGTCTGTGGCAGACCCCTCTGTCTGGATGGGAGGGGTGCCTTTTCACAAGTGGAGGATGTGCCTTTTCATACAGTCACAAAGATAACTTGTATCAGAACGGACTTCAGAATTGAGTTTCAATAGGACAGCCATCTGATTCTGTATTGTTGTCCAGAACAAGATCTGGTGTACAGACCAAAGCCTGTTGAATGAGTAAGTCCCTGCCTAGCTCTGCAGGGCTCTATCTATATCCATTCATTCCTTGAGAAATGATACCCAAGCTGGACTTTCTCTGCCAGCTCTGTGCTGGCCTTCTAGCGGCTACGGTCAGGTCTCCAGGCTTGGTGGCAGGGAGCACCCTTAAGAACCAACCACTTCGCCAGTCCCAATCAGGTTACGTTAGAATCCCCTTGGAAGTGTTTTTATTCATTCCTACAGCTTGTACTTCCCACAAACGGGTGGACTCTACAGAAAATCTGGGGTGCACATTTTCCTCATCTGTGAGATGTTCTTATCTCCATGTTTTTACAAACCAGGCCTGTGTGGCTGCAGAACTTGGCTCAGCTAATGATGCAGGCTGCTGTGCCAGGCGACTGGCTGAGCCTCAGCCTTCGAGCTCTGTGCTGGGCAGCCTTGGGGCCTCCTCAAACCTAGGGTTTCCCAGGTGGGGTTGGCACTGCTCTGGCAATCCTGCTCCTTATTTCTGGCCAGTCTGCAGCCTCTGCTTATTCGTTCTCCAGCACAGCATCGAGCAGCCAGTAGCAGAGGCAGTGAGGTGGGGAGATGGTGTGCAGGGACTGACAGGGGACTCTCAGCTGCCACAGATCCCTTCAGCCCCTCAGTGATAAACCAGGACTGAGGACCAGCCCTCTTGGTAAACAGTACTGGATGCACAGGAGGGGCTGGGACTGTTATGTGGCTTGCTCACTGATGTCTTACTACTCTGAAAGAGACAGAGGGTGAGCCAATGTGTCCAGGTGCCTTTTTCTTGCAGGGCTCTGCATATAATGCCAGATGCCACTGAGAGCCAGGTGGGTGTCAGCATGCTGAGGAGGGGAGACTGGACACTGGTTTTGGAGGTGGGGTGGACCACCTATCCCAAGGCTATGAACATTCGTATCAATGCAATTAGTGCTTGTGTGACTAAAACTTATCCCAAACCAGCACAGACATTATGCCACTGACCCTGAGAACTTGCATCTCACAGATGCCAAGATGGAGAGCCCACAGAGGAAAGGCCCCTCTACTCCCCAGGGCACCCCTTGGCCCTTCTTTCGCAGGACTCTTAGGAAGTAGCCTCACAAAGGTTTGCATTTCCAGGATCATGAAGAGGCCTCTGACCCTGGGGCGCTTCTGCTGCCTCATAGGATGTGTGAAGCCAAGATGTTAATTAAGAGTAGAGGCTGGTGACTCTGAAAGGCTCAGAGGCAGGCCTTGAGCCTCCTTGTTCCAGAACACCAATGATAAGGCTATGCCTGGCCTGGGAAGGTGAATATAGAGTGGCGGGAGGTGCTCACCTCTGTCCTTTCATTTGTGACTGTGCCCCTAGAAAAAACACGGATGGACAGCAGAGCTGAGTGCTGACCCCAGAAGCCCTATGAAGCACCGACGGTTCCACAGCTGAGAGCAGCCATCTTTTCCACCATAACTCACTCCGCAGATGAGAACCATGGAGCTAGAACCAGGGTCTCCTCAGTCTGAGTCGAGTTCAGCACAGATCTCCTCGCAGTGCAGCAGATATCAGAGCCCACAGCAGTAACACCAGGGTAACAGCAGCTACCACCTACCAGGCACTCAGAGCCCCAACTATAGTGCCTACTGTCACCCCTATTCTGCAGGTGAGAAGACACAGACAATCTGTCACTGACAGCAAATGGCAGCTTTGAATGTAGACCGTGGCCCCAGCACTTGATTCCTTCCAGGGCTCAGGGCTGGGTTTACCTGTCACCTGTTACTGGAAATCGCTCAAGGCTGAGGCCCTGTGTGATGTGTAACCTTTTCACCTGTAGACACCCATGAGACTCCTAGAGCCTGGGGAAAGTGATTACCTCTCCATCTGCTTGTCCAAAGAGCAGCCGCCCAGGCGGGGCACCGGAGGAAGCTCCCGCCCACTGTGTGTGTCTATGCACTGCCCACTGTAGACAATGAGAGACGGAGAGACAAGCCAGTGCTGGCCACAAACACAGCTCTCACGGCTCTGGGCCGTGGCTTCCTCCGTAGACAGGAAGGACACACTTTCAGTTTCTGAGAGGGAATTCAGACATAGGCAGGAAGGGAGGAGGTCAGGCCAGTGGCCACATGAAAGTGACCTCCCACTGCAGACCACTCTGGCCTCGTGTGGCCAGGAGACAGATGTCCAGCACACAGGAGGGATGAGAGCACCAAGTACCCGCCACCACACAGCCACTAGCAGAACCTAGCTTGGAGGAGAGCGTGGGGTTTCTGCGTCCAGGCCTGACTCAGTAACTACACAAACTTCCCAACACTCTCTGGGCACCAGGCGTAGAGCTAGGTAAGGACTCATGTGTGCACAGGGCAGGCAGAGCTTTGACCTCAAGCAGCTTACAGTCTCCATCCCCACGGCGATCTCTGACCTGCCAAGCAGAAGGGCAAGGCACAAAGGAACTCCACACAGGAAATGAAGACATTTTTGTACGTAATCGAGCTGGTGCTCTAGGTTTCGTTTTT
Organism: Mastomys coucha; assembly: GCF_008632895.1. Taxonomy (NCBI): domain Eukaryota; kingdom Metazoa; phylum Chordata; class Mammalia; order Rodentia; family Muridae; genus Mastomys; species Mastomys coucha. Next base: position 6,449,951 of record NW_022196900.1, read on the forward strand.
AAAGATTAATATAGGAACCAATTAATATGTCAGAAAAACCAACCAGAGAAACCTGTCCCCCAATAATATTTAGCCAAAGGAGAGAGAACCCCACAGCTCTAACCCTGCCCCCTGCTTCCTTTGGTAGACCTGCATGTTAAACATTAATTATGGCTGTTACTCATTACACAACAAAAAGCTTCTCATACAAACACAGTTGTTAATTTCCTCACAGGCCCAAGGCATTCTGGGAGGCAATGAAAGAGACAGGAGGCATTCTGGAACTCCAGAGAGCCTGTTGTGAGGCATCACACTGCTGGAGTGTGAGGAGAACCGTGGCTAGGTCTGAGACTCCCCTGGGGGACCCTCTGCAGACTCTGGGTCTCCAAGGAGGCACAAGGAGCAGCAAGTGTGAGCCATGCTCAGAGCACACAGCACCAGAGTACTAACTTCACGATATCTCCACCTGTGGGGGCAATGACCAGACTAATACTAAGGCCAAAGAGCAAGTGGAGCAATCGCTTCTACCTCAGGAATCTCCCGAGCTACCCTGTACCAGGCTCAAATAACACTTTTTCCAGATGAGGCCAATGTGACGGTGGTGAAGGAAGGCACTTTTCATTCAGATGGGCCTAAGTTCACTGCTATGTGACTGCAGGTGAGCTGCTTACTGCCTGAGCTTCAGTACTATTATTTATGTTACCATAGTGAAATAACACCCACATGGCAGGGCTCGAAGGGCTAATTTAAACCAGGTTCGTAATTGCTTCTCAATAAAAGCTAGCTTCCTGTCCATTCCTTCTTCCTCTCTTCCCATACTGGGGCTCCTTTAAGTAAGTCAGCCTACGGAGCTGCTCATATGAGTCTCAACTGTTAGGAAGCAGCACACAGAAGACATCGCTCTCCCTTTCTCAGTCCTTTCAAAGGCCCTCGATAATGCTAGGAAGGCATCAAAACTTCAGAGGGGCTCCCTAGGGGGTACAGCACTAGCACCCCATGAGATTACCATGACAACTGTGCGTCTGGCTGTTCCGTAACAGATCACCCAGGGAATATGACAGGAGGCTCAGCCCAATCCAGGAGGCTGAGAGGGGACTGTCGTGTTAGGGGAGGTTTTCTGGAAGGGCCTCCAATAGTGTCACCTGAGATGAACAGGGACACCCTCCCTGGCTGCCTCAGCCCCTCACCTTCATCCATGTGGATTCCTCCAGAGAACTGTGACTTCTCATACATTCAGTCCAGGACTCAGGTGTCACTTGGTGCTGTAACACTTTCTGCAGTGGCTTATTTGCAGCTCAAGTTCAAAATTCCTATTCAAGGAGGACCAAACAGGTCACTTCTAACGCAGGGAGGGGCAGAGGCCACTCTCACTCCGACTGCTGGCTTGAGCCTCCAGCAGGATGAACAGGAGTGAGGGCTGGGCAATGGAGGGGCAGGGTTCCTACAGTAGAGCTGCTTTCCAGGCCTCCTGTCCCCGTTTCCCACTGCCAGGCATCATCAGGAACAGGCTTTGTAAAAGAGGCCTCCAGGGCTGCTAAGCGCCTCTTCATGTAGTGCTGTTTTTTATATTAAATTAAACTTTATTTAATTTGGCAAGCCCTTCCAGAACTCCAATAATAAACCTCACAGCCACAGCCCTTTAGGGCTCACAGTGTCTTTTCATCCAGAGATCTCTGCATGAAAAGCCATTGTTTTTCACTGGGCTTTCCAAGAAGCCCATGCTACAAAGACTTAAGACAATCACCACTTTTCAGATGGGAAAACTGAGGCTCAGGGAGGTGAGCAACCTGCCTGAGGTCTAAGTTGACGAGCTGGCAATCAACAGATGATGAGACACACTGACCTAAACTTTCAAAGGCAGACCAATGTGCCAAGGAGCTGGTATGGGGTACAGACAAGGGCCCCAAGTAACTGCTGAGTGATAAGCCCATCTGAGTCATGTGTCTGTTCTCCAACTCTGCCTCTGGCAGAGCCCAGGTCACTGTAAAGTACCTTGAAGGGAGACAATCCTGAGACAGTGAGTCACAAATGAAATAACTGTCTCTGAAGAGGCCTAGCAGGCTCCCTTCTTAGGCCTGCCCACCCGGGAGCCGCCGCCAGATTCTACACTATCAGGTGCTTTGATTATTTCTTAGACCCAACTGCAGGCTTCTCTATCTGGGAACTAAAAGGGTACAGATCTCCCACACCCACAGATGGCTTGACTGGCTCTGTCACAAGGTCTTCTGTGGTTCTCTTCCCCTTTGCCTCAGTTTCTCCAGGACATAGAGAGTGAGAACAAATAGCATGCAAGGTCCTCCTTCCCCCCTAGCCCCTTACGCTGGCATGTGAAGCTGGGGCTACAGCAAGTACAGGTCCCCAAACATAATTTATGTGATATTGTGGAGGCTCAGGTACAGTCTCTGCAGTTAGACTTGGCTTTGCTACTGATCAGGCAGGGGTCCCTCTGGCCCCATCCCTAAAAGAAGGAAATGAGCCATGCAGAAGGTGGCCATGAGAATACAATGAGACAATACATACAGAAGGTGCATACTTGATGCTAGCAATGAGACCACGCTTTCCAGATGGGAGGCTCTGCAAGTTCACTGAAGCTTCACAGGGCTGCTGGGCTCATCTGCCAGCAAGGCAGTCAAAATCCTCAGGCAGGTACAATCCCTTCAGAAGCATGACAGCCGCAGGTGTCTGCCACCTGCTAACCTGAGTTCCTCATCCCCGGTCCTTGGCCTTCGTCTTGGGCCACCTTCTGGGCAAAGGACCTGCTCATCTTGCAAGATGCCCCACCGACCTCACAGAAACAAAGGAGCACCAAGGGCTCACTAAACAGCTGGTGGGATCCCATCTAACTCCCCAAGTTCTAATCCTTAATGAGATGTGTGTTGCAGACTCCTGAGGGGCAGAAAGACTCCCATGCCCTGGGAGCTAGGTTCACCTCATTCTCTCAGAATATTTGCTACATAGCTGCAGAGCAACCATGGACTTCTCCTGTGGCTTAAGTTCCCAGTGAGACAGGGCAGAGAGGGAGGGAGGGACACAGACAGACAGACAGACAGACAGACACGCACGCACGCACGCACGCACGCACACGCGTTAGGGAGGAGGGGGAGAAAGTGTGCTGGGAGTTTGGCCGAAAAGGGCCTGTAGGCATCAGCTCAGAGCAGGGTGGCACCCTCCAGGCTAAAAAGCACCTCTGTTCCACAGACTGTGACCAGCAGCCTCCCTGCCTACACCCATTGGCACTGCTGAGGCTCCAGAGGCATGGGCACGTGCCCAGCACTGCCTACAATCCATGCTCCTGCGGTAGAGTGAGTCTCAGCTTCCCAGATTCCTCACTGTAGCTACAGCGGCCTCCAAAGCTAGAAAGCGCACTCTACGGTCAGGTTCCTCCAGGATGTTGACCCCCCTCTGGGTCCTAGTCTCAGTCTTCCTCCCTTCTAAGCCTTTTGGGAATTTGGAAACACAGAAAAAAAGGATCCCCACAAGGTGGAGAACCACAAAAATAAAGCAGTGGAGAGAAGATGGGGCAGCTTTGCTCAGCAAACTTCATCTTACATAGCTCTTGCCTTGCGAGCTCCTGAGAACTGAGAAAAACTGGGGTTGTTACAGTAACAGCAGGCCCTAGCAGTACTGCCAGTCCCTGAACACTCCAGGGCCTCGCTGAAGAATGAGTGCACACAGTTGTACATGCATACCTGTACACGAACTCCCCGGGTGCATGCACACTGATGCAACAGAAGCCACTCAGTAGGGAACCGTGCCCTTCACTCCACACAACCACACTTCGGGGCTAGCAACTGGAACTGTGATGACACTCAGCCATCCAATCAAGATGCTGCAAAGCGTCATCATCCTGAGTGGTGGCCTACTGGCCTCCACCCACTGCTGCCTAGAGAGAGGAAACAGACAGAAGGCTGGCGCTCACAGCATCCTCCTTCATCCCAATGAGAAGGCACCCAAAGCTGCTTGGGACAGGCACAGATCTGCTCTAGAGTAGGACATGGAAAGCCAAGAGACTTGGGAGACAGGCAGAACAAGAGTCTGAGTGACACCAACAACAATAAACAGTGACAAGAACCAGGAGCAGCCGGGGCAGTGGTGGGTCCTGAGACTTACCGCTAACAAGCTCTACCTGAGGTCAACCACATGGACAGTACTATAACTGTCTCCAGGCAGGAGTGGGCAGGTTCCAGACAGGCAGCCTTTTGAAAGATGATGTCCTACTGCTAAAGTGCGTCTCACTTGAAGATCAACATAGATCATGTAGGATCTGGCAGAACATGCTCTAAGTGCACACATGTGTGTGTGTATGCATGCACCAAGACACATGTGTGGAGATCAGAAGACAGCTTGCAAGAAGAATTCTTGCCGGGCAGTAGTGGCATAAGCCTTTAATCCCAGCACTTGGGAGGCAGAGGCAGGTGGATTTCTGAGTTCGAGGCCAGCCTGGTCTACAGAGTGAGTTCCAGGACAGCCAGAGCTACACAGAGAAACCCTGTCTCCAAAAAACCAAAAAGAAAAGAAAAAAAAAGAATTCTCTTCTTTCATCATGTGGGTCCCTGCAATTGAGCTGAGGTTAGCAGGCCTAGTGGCCAGCACCTTTACACACTGGCCCAAGGTTCTAGATTTCTGAGCAGCTCACAGGCAATCTACCATTGCTGGTCTGAGACCAAGCTGAGGAATGAGGTGCCAGACTAGCTCTCTCAGACTCCATGAGCTCAAGCATGAGTAAGCACCACAGGCAGGTGTTGGGGTTTCCCCATCTTCTTCTGCCTCCTCACAGGGACCCTGAGGGCTGTGCAGGACTGAAGGAGACCGCTGAATGAGACTCCGTGAGGCCCAAGGGAACCAGCTTTGAAGGTGGTGAGATTGGACTGGGAACTCTCAATACCAGACTAGAGTTTCTCTTTGGCCTGGCCTCTTTTCCCTCAGGAATCCCCTTAGTATTATCTTTGTGGTGCCATTAAGAAAAAGAGCAGCCCAACTCGACTGGTGTTCGCCTAGCCAGGCTGGACCCACTTGTCTTCTATTTATTACATTGCTGCTCAGCGCTCTTCAGTAACTGCCTCTCAAGCAAAGGCACTGCTCCTACCTGCCAGGGCGGGGATGGTGACCCGGTTCCATTCCCATGGCTGGTCGTACTCATCAGCAGGCCTGTCGTCATCCTGGGGTAGCTTGCTCTCCCGCAGCCGAAGGCTTACAGTGCTCTCTGAGTCTGAGTCCACGCTCTGGCCTTCGGGCTCATACGGGGTGTCATACAACTGGATGCCTTTGTGTTGTGACCGGACACTCTCTTGCCTCTGGAATTCTGCAGGCAAAAAGGAAGGAAGGAGACAAGTTGTGGGTGTGAGGCCCCCACCAGGGAACAGGTCTGAGGCTAGAGATACCAGCCAGGGAGGTAGGGCCAGCAGAGATGACCCCATTCTATTCCTGGCTGCCCTACACTGAGTGCTTTCTCAGTCAACCTAACAGCCACTCAACTTTAACACACTAACCTCACTCTCACTGTCAGCTGCCTTCAAAGACAGGACCAGCTGTGAGCAGGAAGTGGCAAGTGTGTTCTGGTTCTGAACAGCCCTCATACCTGACCCATCTTACTTACGGAGGCCATCTTTAAATTCCATTTGCAGAGAGCCACATTGGGCCAAATGATCCTCCTGTTCCCACCTGGCCCAGAGATTAACTTAAGGAGCCAACATGCAACCATTGTCCTGGGGAGGACCTGCCAGGCTACTTACTCTTCAACTCTGAGGAGCTGACTGATGTCTCCCTGCACTCCTACACCCCAGAGCCTACTCTCCCAAGCAAGTGAAAATGCCAGGAAACTGGAGCTGTGGGAACAGGAGTTGGCTTCTTTTAGGGAGGATGACAGGAGCGACCTGATCAGTCATCTCTGACAGCAGACATTTCAGTTGCTATTTCTAGGAGATGACACACTTACATCACCATGACAGTGACTTGAGGGTAAGGGAAGGCACAGGGGGCCAGGGAAGGGCAGAATAGAAGCAGAGAGCCAGGACTGGAGCTGACAATTCTGGCAAGTACAAGCAGAGGGGGATGGCATCCCTCCCCCACCCTGTGGTTCACCAGTGTGAGCCAAGGCCCCATTATATACAGAATAAGCTTGGTTTGCTTGCCTTTCTTTTTGAGGGTCTCACAATGCAGCCCATGGAGCATCTGTGTGGTCCAGACTAGCCTTAAACTCAAGAACTGTATCAAAGGGTCCCAACTTTTTTGACTCAACCTCCCCAGGGCTAGGATTACAGGCAAGGGTCACCACACTCATGGGGTAACAACACATGTGACAACTGTCCACTCCCTTGTGCAGACATCACCAGACTCTTTACCCATTAAGCACTGGCTCCCCACTT
>NW_022196900.1:6456327-6494746 GCF_008632895.1 Mastomys coucha
CCCTCCCTCTTTCTCTCCTCCCTTCCCCTCTCCCTCTCTGAGCCTGACTACTCTGGCCAATACTTCCTATAAGTAAACCATCATTTGTCCTGCCGCAGCTGGCTTACTGCACGTGGCATTGTGTTTCCAAAGTGGGATCTCGTGGCAGAACTTCATTTGTTTTCAGGCTGAGTAATGCCTCTCGATGTGGACAATCCCCTTGTGCTGTGGTCCTATGTTCAAAGAGGGAGCGGCAGTAGTCTGCCTACAAAGGGGTGCAGGTGGAAGCAGGACGTGTTAAAGTATGTGTGAAGCATGCTCCAAACTGAAGGCTGTGTGTCAGAGCTAGAACACACGTGGGTAACGTGACGGTGCCTTCCCAAGCAGAGCCGCTTCAGATCTATGCTCTGCAAGCCAAGGCCCCTCACCCAGATGACAAAGTCCCTCATCTGGTGCCCTGCTCTTCAGTACTGATCAGCCCGCACGCCAGCACTTCACCAAGTCCCATCCTGACTGCACGGCTTTGGCTCTTTCCAGTACCATTAAGTATTGGTAAATTCATTTTAAAAAAGGAAGTTTCTGTAAATATCCTAGAAGCCACTATCTTGCTAAAATAATAGCTGCTAAGCATAGCAAGACTGTGTGAGAACCAAACCCACAAGGCTGGTACCACTCTGGTGCCGGTCAGAGCAAGCATGGGGCTAGGGGAGAAGGGGGCATTTGAAAGAGGAGGGCTCAGGGGTGTAGGCACAAAGTACTAAAGATAAAATTTTCATTCTCTAGAAAGGGAGAGAATGAGCGGGGAGTCTCTAACTGTGGTTTGTAAGCTGTGTAAAGTTATCTCCCAAGAGAAGTCCCTGTACTTCGGTAAAATGTGGCTTTTATTAGGTTCTGTGGGACTGTTAAGTTTTGGGCACTATGTTTTCCTTTTTCACACACAAAGAAAGGGAGGGCACCAATGTAAAGCACCACCTACAACTCTGTAAATTACTTCAGGAATCTAATACCTAGGCTACCTCTGCTCTGTGGGGGTTCTTGGTTCATCTCCCTCCTGGTTCTGAGGAAGATGGAGACTGGGCACACTCTGGTGCAGCTGATAAAGCTGATCTGGGAAGACCACCCCTTTCTTCACTCACCACCATATGAACTACCACTGACCCTAGGACAGTGGTCCTCAACCTTCCTAATGCTTTGACTATACAGGTCCTCATGTTGTGGTGACCCCAACCATAAAACTTTTCACTGCTACTTCTTTTTTTTTTTTTTTAATGAATCATATTGTAAAATATTGGTTTATGCTGGTCTTACGCAATTCATGTGAACAAGTCATTTGACCCCAAAGGGGTCGTAATGGGGGAAGTACCTTACTCCTCCTTCCAGAAACTACTGTAGACATTCAAGTAAATTGGGGAGGGGGGATTGGGAGAACAACAACAGCTAGACACTACTCTGTACCCCAAATTCCTGTTAACTTATTAAAATCCCAGCATCCAGTGGTGGAAGTGCTCAGCAATGCCACTGCATACAGTTTAGAGAAGAAACAGACACACTACAGAACACCAGCCGAAAGGAAGATGTGCTGATGACACATTGGCCATTCGATCAGAGAGGCTTGTGTGGCACATCTCGTGTAAGATTGTTCTGGAATCACCTACTCCTTACCAAAGCTGGGTTCATGATAGCAGCTAAGGCTATTAGGGTCATTAAAACCACGTTCCCTCTGTATGACAGGATGGGGTCACATTTTCATGAGGGCTTAACAACAAGGAACAGTGAAGTAAATCATCACAACTGGATGGAATATTAGGCAATCATTAAGATGAGTAATAGGAAGTGAATGCAGCTGCATGGGAGCACGCATGGGAGCTTATGTTGAGCTACAGCAATGTCTGTGTGTTGAGAACTTCCTAAACAACTCCTGGCAAGGCAAACACCAGAACACCCTCAAAGGGAATTCCGCACCCTGCATGGGATCAACTCAAAACAGCTCAGCACATTTTGACCATAACGTCTAAGCTGAGATGACAGTCATATCTCAATACAGACAGAGGAATGAGGAGCTGAAACCCCCCTAAAGGAAGGTAAATAACCTCCGTGGAGTGGGAAGAGACCGCTGCTTAACTAGTTTACAAAGTTGTTGTGAATAGCCAAGTGTCATTAAGACGCCTGAAAGCAACACTGTGCGTGTCAAGCAGACTGGGCTCTCCAGGCGTAGGCTGTCTGTGTCAGAAGCAGCCACCAGCCCAGCCCAGCCCCTGGGAACAGGCCCACAGGGAGCAGTCCCTCTTCTGAAAGGCTGCTGCCAAGAGTGCGAGTCAAGGGTCACCACACCAGGCCACCTGGCAGGACATGGTGTTTCCTGCCTAATGATCATGGCACATACCCCTTATTAGCCAGGCCCATCAGTGACCGTCCCCAGAAAGATCTAGTAGGAGAGTCGGTGTCCATATGTTCTAAGCCACAAGTTATCTGACATCACATCCACTCCTTCAAAGAAAATGATCTTGGATGCTGGTGGCAGGCTGTGATTTCATGCCTTGTAGGCAGCAGGCAGAAACATTAAATTGACAGCATGGGATTTCCCTTGACCTCTGGAGTAGAAAGGTTTTCAAACAGAACCAGGAAAACAAAACAAAACAAACAAAAACACCAGAAAAACCAAAACAAACAAACAAAATAGAAACAAAACCATAAAACCAGAGAATGTTAGGTCTGGACAAGACCCTAAGATAATTCACATGTAGAGTTTGCCAAGAGGGCTGGAGAAGCCAAGATCATAACGGATAATCATGACAGGAAGGGAGGGGGCAACCAGGACAGGCTGAGCATGCTGCAAACCAGAAGCCCCTTGGAGTGGATGTACTTAGGGTTAGACCTGAGAGCTGATGGAAAACAAGCCACACCTTGCCTTGCACTTAGCAGCTCTGCTCCCCCCCCCCTTTAAAACGAGAGCACATAGGCCAGGAGGTGGGGGAGCACACCTTTAATCCCAGCATTTGAGAGGCAGAGGAAGTTGGATCTCTGAGAGTTGGAGGCCAGCCTGGTCTACGGAATGGAATGCACTCCAGGACAGCCAGGGCCACACAGTGAAACACTGCCTTCATAAAATAAACAAAAGAACAACAAAAACAAAAAACAAAGAATTATGTTTTAAACCAGTTTTAGGTTTTCACAAAATTAGGCAGAAGATGGAGAGATGTCCCATGTATCCTGTGCCCCTCATCACACAGCCTTCTCCATCACCATCAACACACACCCCCACAGCAGCCTGCTACAGAGCACACTCTGAGGGTTCCCCTCCTGGTGGTGGAACTGTGGGTTTACACAGACATATGATGGTATCACTGCAGTACAGGTGGCATTTCCACTGACACTGATTTATCTTCCCTCTGCCTGGTCTCGGCGCTTCGCCCAACTTCTGGCAATATCCTATCTTCCCGTCTCCATAATTTTACCATTTCCAAAATGACACATGGCAGAATCAGGCAGTATGCAGACTTCTCAGATTAGCTTCTTTCTCTAAAACACATTTTAATTTCCTTTATGTGCCCTCCCTCCCTTTGATAGTTTAATAATAGCTCACACGGCTTTTTTTAGAAAAGATTCCGAGAGGGGCAGTGGTGGCGCACGCCTTTAATCCCAGCACTTGGGAGGCAGAGGCAGGCGGATTTCTGAGTTCGAGGACAGCCTGGTCTACAGTGTGAGTTCCAGGACAGCCAAGGCTACACAGAGAAACCCTGCCTTGAAAAAAATAAAGTAAAATAAAATAAAATATAATAAAAAAAAAAAAAGAAAAGAAAAGATTCCGAGAGAAGGAACATGTAAGTGTGGTTGCCTGTGGAGGTTAGATCCACAGGTACCAGATCCCCTGGAGCTGGAGTTCCAGGCAGTTGTGAGCCCTCTGACATGGGTGCTGGGAACTAAGCTCGGGTCTTCTGCAAAGGCAGCAAGTGTTCTTTGCTATTGAGTCTTCTGTCTAGCTCTCTCACTTTCATAATTTTCAAAAGTACAGCTGAACAGTGGTGGCGCACGCCTTTAATCCCAGCACTTGGGAGGCAGAGGCAGGCGGATTTCTGAGTTCGAGGACAGCCTGGTCTACAGTGTGAGCTCCAGGACAGCCAGGGCTACAGAGAGAAACCCTGTCTCGGAAAAACCAAAAGAACAAAACAAACAAACAAACAAAAAAAGAAACCCAAAAAAACAAAAGTACTCTACTGCCTAAAGTTCATTCATAGTTACCTACTAAAGGGTATTTTGCCTGCTTCTGGACTTTGGCAATTATAAATAAAGTTGTAAATATCCTTGTGCAACTTCTTTGGGTAAATACTGGGTAATATGATTGTGTAAGAGAATGTTTACTTTTGGGGAAACCTGCCAAAGTGTCTTCCAAAATAGCTAGACCATTTTATACTTTCAAACTTCTGACATAAACCTCCTCCTATCTGCTTAGGGTGATCTGAAGGGCTATGGAAGCTCAGTCATAAGAGACAACCAAAGATGGGAAGGGAAGATAAGAGACAACCAAAGATGGGAAGGGAAGACAAGAGGGAAGAAGGTGGGACCAGGTCAGGCCAAGCTAGGTGCAGACAGGAGCTTCTTAGAAAATGAGCATTAATCTTGATGTATAAATGCAGTCTCTGTTCCCTTAGGCGATGAGCAAATATGTTCATCTTTTCTTTTTTCTCTCTCTTTCCTTCTTTCCTTCTTTCTTTCTTTCCTTCCTTCCTTCCTCCCTTCCTTCCTTCCTTCCTTCCTTCTTTCTTTCTTTCTTTTTGAGACAGGGTTTCTCTGTGTAGCCTTGGTTGTCCTGGAACTCACTTTGTAGACCAGGCTGGCCTTGAACTCAGAAATCTGCCGACTCTGCCTCCCAAGTGCTGGGATTAAAGGCATGTGCCACCACTGCCCAGCCTGTTCATCTTTTCTTTTTTTTTTTTTTTAAAGATTTATTTATTTATTATGTGTAAGTACATCAGATCTCTTTATGGATAGTTATGAGCCACCATGTGGTTGCTGGGATTTGAACTCAGGACCTTCAGAAGAGCAGTCAGTGCTCTTAACCACTGAGCCATCTCTCCAGCCCGATCTTTTCTATATAGATTTTATTTCTAGTACAGTCTTGACACATACATTTTTTTCTTTCTACTACAAGTAGCCTTCAATGTATATCGAAAGTAGACATATCTAAGTAAAACAAAACAAAACAAAAACCCTATACAATATAGTTCGTAAAAAGTTATCAGAAGACTAGAATAAAATAATTTTGTTTGTGGAGGACAAGGTCTATGTAGCTCTGGCAGGCCTGGATCTCAGAGATCTACATGCCTCTGCCTCCCTAGTACTGGGATTAAGAGCCTAAAATCATAGTTTTTCATTACCTTTTCCCTACTTTCAAGGATTCTTTTCCCTTCAAGAGATTGAGTTCATTTTTGAGCTCCCACCTCAGGGGTACCCCCTTTTCCAATACTGGCCTGTCCTCAGTGTCATACTCAGTATCTCTTGACCTCCAACATGGGAGAAGACGGTGTTCCTCAACAAGGAGGGCAGAGGCCCAAGCCAGAGGCAAAGCCCAGGTTCTAGTGAGGCTTGATGCTGCAACCAAAGATCAGAGAAGCAGCTTTTGGCCGGACAATCTGTGAAGCCTCAAAGAACTCCAACCTGAGATCACACACGGTGGTGTGGTAGAGAAAATGGACACAGGGTAGAGGAGACAAGCCCAAGGGACTGAGGAGTCGACAGAGAAGCAAGGGTAGATAAGTTGCAGGAAGGAGTGGCTTTTGGGGGACCCTGAGGACTAAGCTCAGCACCCCTGAGAGTAGGTGTTATCCTGGAGCCTCTGGGTAAGGTGGGCTGGATGGAGCGACCCAGGCTGCAGCCTCCCTGGAAATGGCAGTGCTGGCAATAGCTCTCACCTCTAGCTTTTCCACTCAGGCCTTTCTGAGAATCCACAGCAGTTAAATCACATGACTGCAGAGCTCAGTGGGGACACGGTCCTGAGAGGCTTGCACTCTCAACTCTTGCTGTCGCTCTCAGCCTAAGAAAACTGTCCTCTGCCAGAGATGGCTACAATCAGACCCTGTTACCAGTTCCCCCACCACCTGACCTCTCTTCCAGGCTGCATAGCCATGGGGACACCATGCCTGAGATGCCAGGGCTGCAGGGGGGTGAGACCGATTCTCAGATAAGGTTAGGAAATGCTGCAGTACTAGAATGGTGGAGCTGCTGTGGACTTAAGCTGCCTCACACGGAGCTCTCGGAGAGAGGCACAACTCTACGTCCAGGAGAAGGAAGGCCGACCACCTAGGCCAAAAGACAGAACCTCGGTCATACTGCTTGGTCTAACAGAGGCCTTGTTTCAGTACTTGCTTGACTCGGGGCTAGCCACCTTAACTTCCTCCTCTCTGAGTGGGAGACAACCTCACAAACTCGCAAAGAGGTCTTGAGCATGATGATGCTATAAACATTAAATGATGTCCTGTTTAAAAAAAAAAAAAAAGTGCTTCAGGATTGGGTGGTTTGAATATGCTTGGCTCAGGGAGTGGCACTATTAAGAGGTGTGGCCTTGTTGGAGGAAGTATGTCACTGTGGGAGTGGGCAATGAGACCCTCCTCTGAAACATGTGGGAGCTATTCTTCACCTAGTGGCCTTCAGATGAAGATGTAGAACTCTCAGCTTCTCCTGCACATGCGATATTGGACTCTGCCATGCTCCTGCCTTAATGCTAATGGACCTCTGAACCTGTAAGCCAGCACCAATTAAATGTTGTCCTTTTTAAGACTTGCCTTGGTCATGGTGTCTGTTCACAGCAATAAAACCCTAACGAAGACAAGGAGCAACACTTCCAGTTACACCAGGCTTCTTTGGGGCCCCACTCCAAGACCCCTTCTCTGAGACTGTCCTTTAACCCCACAGCTTTTCAGCAATCCACTTGCTAAAACTAGACAGGTCAGCTCCACCACAGACCCTTTAAAGAGCCTCAACACCACCCTCTGAATCAGTTTCTATTTCTGGCTCCAAACTTGCCATTTCAGCTGCTACTTTGGCATTCTGAGGACCTCACCCCCTACCTGTGTGGGAGCCAAGCTCCATGGCACTGCAGTGAGTGGCGTGAGGTTCTGTATGTCCAATCATCACAGTGCACACACGGGGAAATCTTCCCTGGAGAAGCAGGGGAGAAGCCGGGAGACCCCATACTCCTGGACCAGGATTCTTCCTGACATCTCTTTCATCAGCCTGTCTGGTTCTAATCTCTGGGAAGCAGGGCAGGCCTCTGAGGTGTTAAAAGCACATCCAGCACCTCCACCAAGTGAACTCCATGGGAGTGGCAGGTGGCTGCTTCTAATTAGACACACAGCTGAAACCCGGCCTGGTGCCAGGGTACCACATCAAAGGGATACAAGGCTTCCTAGGCTGAACTAGGTAACACCTGCCAGAGAAAGACCCTCCCCACTAACTGAGGCACTTGCCCCAGGCATTTAGAGTTCAGGTGCTCATTGGAGGCTGAGCAGGTGAGCAGCCCGAGTCTTTTGGGTTGTGATCTGATAGGGCAGGCCACCTCAGAGACAAAGCCTGGAGACAATCTAACCCTACACACAGGTCCCTTGTCCACCTCCTTTCTTGAGTTCCATTTCCAGAGCTGTACAGAGCCAGGAAGCCGACAACTAGTTAGGCTTCCTTTGGCATCTCCTCCATAGGTGTGCACAGAAATACCCAAGCAGCAAAGGCTGGACTTTGCAAAGCAGGGGCGTGAACCCACACAATGATCTCTGCAGTAAGCAAGCCTGCACTTGCTCTTTTGTGCTCATCCCAGGGGAGACAAAACAGCCCAGCCTGAAGCCAGCAGAGGGTCCAGTGTGCAGCCATTCCTTGGTTATTTGTTCAGTGACAGGGTCTTCTTGTGAGCCCCTCTAGAGAGGGCCTGGAGTACCAGAGCTTGTGTACCAACATGCCTCCCCTGCAATTTATGAGCCTCACTGCAGAGCTTATAGGTGTTTTGTGTCATTTCTGCTGTGTCCTCAAGCCCAGCCCATTGCTCTGCATCTTTTTAGTGACTGCCTTTATATGTGGGAGCCAAGGGTAGAGATGCACTGGGGACACCAGGGATGGGTTTTCTAAAAAACAATGCCATTTTTTTTCAAGATTTATGTGTCTGTGTATGTGTGCATGCATGTATATGTGCACATGTGTGCGTGCGCGCTCTTGTAAAGGCACCTGTACCAAAAGAGGCTGTTGAATCCCTCTTGTCCACATAACCTCTTGTACTCCCTGCAACACCTGTACCAAAAGAGGGTGTTGGAACCCTTGGTGAACTCATGGCTCAGCAAGAGAATCAAGATACCCCCACTGCACTGTGATAGCTATTCCTGGTTGTCAACTTGACTACATCTGGAATGAACTACAATCCAGAAATGGAGGGCACAGCTGTGATCCAGATCTTGATGCTGGAAGACACAGGCTTCTGACCTGGATCTTTAGGCACAGTGGTCATAAAAAACTTAGGCCCAAGCAAGGTAGTTCATGCCTTTAATCTCAGGAGACTTGAGGCAAACAGATCTTGGAGTTCAAAGCCAGCCTGGAATAAAACAAGTTCCAGAACACACCTTCTGCTGGAGACCTACATAAGGACATTGGAAGAAGGAAGACTCACTCTCCTTCGCCTGCTTGCACTTACTTGCCAGGACATCTGTTGGAACCTACTTCTGAAACAATTAGCCTTATGGGACTGAACAACTACTAGGCTTTTGGATGTACTATCCACATCTGTCCATTGTTGGACTAGAGACTGTAAGTCATTACAACAAATTCCCTTAATGTAAAGAGGCACTTCGTAAGTTCTGTGACTCTAGAGAACCTGACTAATATAGCCATCTACCATTGATTTTATTCAATTACTTGCTTCTAGGCACTATCCTGGGAGTTAGGTGAGTGTTCATTACCCCAAGACACAGACAAAAGTCATACATGTCGAAATCCAAAAATTCAAAGTCTAAAGCCTTTTGAGTGCTGACACGACTCCAGAACGGGCCTCATGTTACAGGCTACAGTCAAAACGCAGGCACGCTGGAGTTTCATATACAGCTATTTTTACATTACTGCCCATAGGTGTGTACAACTTTCATGTGTACACTTGGGTCCCAATGCATGGACATATCCCCCAATCCAGAAAACATCATCCTCTGACCAACCCGGGCTCCCATGCTGCAGAATAGGCCAGGGCCCAGCAGGGACCCATCAGTCTCTGGCAGCAGAGGCAGACATAAGTCTATCAGGGCAATCCTGGTACGGAGCACCTGTGCTCCTCTGGGGCACTCTTCCAGTCTACTGAGCACAATGAAGCCTGGCTTCCAGAGGGACCTAGGGCCACTCTCTAATGTGATAAAGCCAGGGGGGATGGGCTTTAATGCTAGCTAGACCAGTCAGAACTACAGCCCTCACCTTTATGAAGCAGGTCCTTACGTGTCCTCAAAGAGACTCAGAGCCAGCTTTAGAAGAGCCACAGGACCATCCTGAGCTGACAAGGAGTCTATAGCTCACTGTTGTAGGGTAGGGTGTGGAAGACAATGTACAATTACACAGTAAAGCCACTCTGAATATCAGGTACCAGGTCTGTTGATCACAGTACATCCAGTTTCTCTTAATTCTGACAACTAGAGAAGGTAGTAATTCACAGTCCTGGCTCCAGAGCTCATGTTCCCAACCCTTTGTCATCTCTACCACCCTTTCAGCATAAGACAGTGTTCCCCCCCTGAATTCCACTAGGTGCAAGAAGAACATGAACTGAAGTCAGCAGAAGCCACAAGCCCTGGAAGGACCAGGATCTGTCAAGCTGAATGACCAGACATGCTAGCTTCCTGCCTCTGGCTGACAGTCTATCAATCAGAATGACATGATATCCCAATGGGCCCTGCCCAAGCCCAAGCCTTGAGGACTATTTGGCAAAGCCAAATGATGCCTACAGGCATCATTAGGGTCAGCCTTTGAGGAAAGCAAGGGCAGCAGTATCATGAGGCAGACTTGTCTATCAGGGAGCCATTCAGTACACTCTAGATGCTGCATAGGCAGCCAACCCACCTCAGTCCTTCAGCCCTAACCTGGCAACTACAAACTGACAGCAGGCACAGAGGCCTCCTTCCAGAGCTGCCAGGATCCTCTTCTGGTTGATGGTCCCAGTCACCTAACCGAGGCACCCTGCCAGACTTCCCAGGCACACTGTCCTTGGACACACACAGTGTCCCAAATCCCAACTGTCCTTGGACTCCTTCTAGAGTCACTGCCTCATGCTGAGGAAAAGTGGCTGGCTCCATGCCCCACGCCCAGTACAGCTGTCCGGTGGAAGCAACCTGGTGAGACCTGGCAAGAACTCTGCCTAGCCTTGCTCCTGGGACTGACAGACAACCCCAGCCTTCTGGACAGAAGCAGTGAGGCTGCTGGCCCAAGACCAGCTTGGCCCTCTGCTTGCCAGTCCTTTGGAGCTAAGATTGCTCTTAGGTGAGGGAAGGGGGTTAAGAAGGTGATCTTTCTCACTTTGGAGTCCCTCAGCCTGGTTTCTCAGGGTACCCTGAAGACTCACATAGCACTTCCTGTTCCAGATCTGTGGCTTCAGCCCAGAAGACCACCAGCCTACCTTGTTAAGATCCTCACCTAGCTCAAGAATGATGACCAGCCAAAGCCCAACCCAAACTTAGCAAAATAACACGCTGAAGAAAGTCCCTTGTTCTACCCAACATTCCTCAGCTCAGGACACCCTCTGCACTGCTGGGTTCTTACAGCCACCAATCGCAGCAGAGTGGTCCTGGTAGGCAAAGCCACCATGGGCATTTAGTGGGTAAGGTCAGCTCTCCCGAGTGGGGGGTTTTACTGTCTCCTCCCTCAGCTCTTCCAGCTCTGCTGTGACCTCTTCTCAGAGTCACAGCACAACAGACCCAGTAATGGGAGAGGGAATCGGAAGGAGGACTGGAGAGCCAGCAACCTCAAAGTTTCCATTGCCCTAGTTGGTTTCCAATGGGCCGGGCCACCTTCCACGGACAGCTCACACAAACCATTCTGTGCACAGCCATCCTAAGAACTATGTGAGGAAAAGCACTCGGCAGAAATGAAGCAGAAGAAAGCAAGTGGTGGCCCCACTTGGGCCTGAAAAAGGGTCCTGCGGAGACCGAACACTGACAAGTATCATCCATTTCTGGAACCCAAAGCAGAGGCACTAGGAGACAGACAGCAAGCAGGGACAGCCTTCTTTTTCTCCACTTTTGATTCACTGCCTAGAGTGACCCCACCTGAAATGACCTGACAGCTGGGGCCAAGTGCAAGTTTCTGTTTAGTTTTGGACACGGAAGAGCGAACCCTGTGTGCTACAGACAGTGAGGGACTCAAAGATGAATCTGATAAAGGCAGTGGAGTCTCTGCTCCACCCATGGGGGAGGGGGACTTGAGACTGCTGACACCTAGCAATACAGAAGCTCAGATCCGACCGACCCCTATCCCCTTCTGCTTCTGAGGGCTGGGTTCAAGTCTAATCCATCTTGATACACCCCTCA
The DNA here is from genome assembly GCF_008632895.1 of Mastomys coucha. Classification (NCBI taxonomy): domain Eukaryota; kingdom Metazoa; phylum Chordata; class Mammalia; order Rodentia; family Muridae; genus Mastomys; species Mastomys coucha. The sequence goes on from NW_022196900.1 coordinate 6,467,838, forward strand.
GATTCCTAACACAGAAATCCTGCTCTGCAGAAGCTCCAAAAATACAAGCTGAGAGGACAACATAAACAAACAAGTCTGCTACAAATTCAGAATTTAGCACAGAGAAAAGATTATTTTTAAGATACTTGTCTAAAAAGACATAGGACTAACAGATTGCTAGAGGGAACATAAACAGAAGATGGTCTTTTCAGAGGTAAGCTTGGTAGATTTAACAAGTACTCAACACTGCATGGCCTGGAGTTTATTTCTAAAAATACCTACACCATAGGCAGAAATAAATGGACTTGGATGTTCACCGTGAACAGAATGACAAAAAGCACTGAGCTCCAATAGAGTCATCTACAGGAGCTAATGACCCCAGACAAGATCTGTGACCAGCCAGCATGCCTACAGAAAAGAATGTGTCTGACGTGAATATGTACAGATGCCCATTGTAAGCAAGTGAAGAAAAGCCAAACGAAATGTGTGTCAGTGAGATGGTTCAGCAAAAGAGGGACTGCCAACCAGGGTTTGAGTCCCAGGACCCAGCAAGTAGGAGAGAATCTCCTGCAGGTCATCCTCTGACCTGCAAATGTGCACACACATGCTCACACACACACACACACACACATATGCATGCACACAGTCATGCACCAAACACACATGTACAAAGACAGGCACACACTAAGAATTTCTAAAAATAAAAAGAACAGGTTTTACTTTAAGGGAAGACAGAGATCACTGAACTGGGAGATGACAGAAAGCACTCACTATGCAAGTAGAAGGACCCAAGTTAGAGCCCTCGCCACCCATGTGAAAACTCTGCTTGTAACCCTGGCATCAGGGGGCAGAGGAAGATGGTCCAAGCTTGCTGACAGCCCTCCCAGGCTGTCTCACTGACAGAACCTGTCTCCAAGGGATAGGCAGAAGATAACTGATACCTCCTCTGCCTTCTCCCTGTCACACAGGCACACAGACACAACGAACTTAAAAACACTAGCCACCCTTGTTCCAGAAAAGACAGTTTCCATTTTTCACTGTATGTTTGAGTGCTGATTTTATTTATTTATTTATTTTTACACTAGGCACACATCATTCTTTGGCCCACACTTCTCAAGGACTGGGTCTCACTCTGTAGCCCAACTGACTTAGAATATGCCTTAGCTTCTTGATGCGGGAGTCTTCATTTTTGGTCCTGCCAACACCTGTTCCTATCTATACTGAGACAGATACCACTAGTTTTACCTGAGCTCCAGGGAAGATGGTGAAACTGAGGTCAAGACAGGAAAATATGCCCGGGATTGTATGTGGGAGCAGGAACTTCCCAAATCTGCCTTCACCAGAGTACTGTGGAATCCCTTGACATCAGCCATGTTCTGCTGGGACAGGCTTTGGCCAACAGCTTCTGTCCTGGTATTATTTCTTTTTTTCAAGACAGGGTTTCTCTGTGTAGCCTCGGCTGTTCTGGAGCTCACTCTGTAGACCAGGCTGTCCTCGAACTCAGAAATCCGCCTGCCTCTGCCTCCCAAGTGCTGGGATTAAAGGCATGCGCCACCACTGCCTGGCACTGGTATTATTTCTAAGCAGTTCCTGTTTCACATTCGAAGCCTGAGATATGAACCCTGAAGTAAACTGTTTTGTCTTTACTTACATTTTAGTTATTTCATGTGTATGGACATATTGCCTAAACGTGTATCTGTACTATGTGAGTGTAGTACCTGCAGATGACAGAAAATGACATTAGATCCCCTGGAACTGGAGCTACAGACAGTTGTGAGTTGCTATGTGGGTGCTGGGAATCAAACTTGGGTCCTCTGGAGTACCAAGCGCTCTTAATCCTGATGTATTTTTGTAGACAGGCTCCCTGAACCCGCAGCTTACTGATCTGGGCTGGTTGCCTGGCCAGTGCACTCCAATAGCCCACTATTTACCTCCCCTTCCTCACTTCAGCACTGTTCCAGACAGATACCACCATATCTGGTTACCATATAAGCGTAGGGAATTCTAATTTGCGTCCTTGTGACTGAGTGGTAAGCATTTTAAAGACCAAGCCATCTCCTTGCCCCTGTACTTTATTTCATAGTCCAGGCTGGCCTACATGATGGTTAACTTTATCTGTCACCTTGACATAAGGTAGAACCGCCTGGGAGAATGAGCATTTCAGTGAGGGATTGCCTACAGTTTGTGTGTAGGGAACTGTTTTAATTAAGTTAACTGACATGGGAAATCCCAGCCTACTGTTGGTAGCACCATTCCTTAGGCAAGGTTTCCTGCGCTGTGAGTGTGGAGAAATTACTGAGCAAAAGTAGGAGGGGAAGCCAATAAGCATGCGCATGGTCATTTTTCTCTGTTCTTTATTGTAATTGCAATATAATTAGAGGTTTTAAGTTCTTGCTGCCCTGGTTTCGCAGGACTGACTATAACTTGAAATCAGGCTAAAATAAACATTTTCGACCCAAAGTTGTTTTGTGACCAAGGCATTTTATTACAGCAACACAGGATATTTTATTTTACACAACACTATGCCTCAGCATCCCCAGTGCTGGGGTAACAGCATGTGGCCCTACGTCCAGCTCCACAATACAGACAAACTAAATGATACAACATAATTAAGTCATCCACTGCAGTCTGATGGCAAGTGTCATCTGTGGAATGCCTCTGGCCAGAATCAAATGTCGAACACCGTAGATAGAATTAGGGCCTAGAAGCATCGTCTATGCACACATGCACACAGGCTCACACTCTCTAGGTTCTCAAGCAGCCACTGTATGCATTTCTAATCAGGTATGTACATTACTGTGAGTGTTGCAGACCACCACCAGAGACGGGGTGAGTGACGGGTGAATTGACTTTAGTAAAAAGACAAGGAGTGTGTGCTACGAGCACGTGCTCAAGATCTGCTGAAGCTACTGTCTCTTCCTTTCTTCTGGAGTTGGACGAAGCTTACTGCTGGCCTCATGGATTGAGTTGTGTGACCTAGTGAAGAGGAACCAAGGGTGGGGAGGGATGCCTGAGAGAGAGAGAGAGAGAGAGAGAGAGAGAGAGAGAGAGAGAGAGAGAGAGAGAGAGAGAGAGAGAGAGAGAGAGAGAGGCAGACAGAGAGAGATAGGCAGACAGAGAGAGACAGAGAGAGATAGGCAGACAGAGAGAGACAGAGAGACAGACAGAGAGACAGAGGGAGGGAAGGAGAGGAAGAGAGGGAGGGAGGGAGGGGGAGAGAGAGAGAGGAAGAGAGAGAGAGGGAGAGAGAGAGAGAGAACACTAAATTGAAAGAAAAGGAAAGTCAGAAAGAAAAACAAGCTATGCTAAAAATAAGGCAGCCCCAGCACCATTGCCAGATAGAAAACATACGCTCAGCTTGGGGAGGGGGCGGATTGGGATAGAAAACAGAATAGGAAGTTCCCACCTAAAAATAACTGGGTGGCTGAATGTGGACTCAACATTGAGAAACAGGCATTTGAGTTGTGTGCCTGGGGTGGAAGTCATGCTAGCAAAAGTTCAGACCCCAAAACTTATAGGAACCTCACAGCATGAAGGCTTGTCTGAGGCCGAGAACGAGTGGGTGGAGGATGGGCTGAAGGACGCATGAATGCAGGCTGGAGGTCAGGAGCTTGGCCAGCTCCACAGCATACTGCACACAGCCTCGTCCCCTCTGGCAACTTCCTTATCTTCACAGTGACCAAACTTGTAGCCTGCTAACCTCGTGGCTCACTCAGTTACTGAGCGATCCTTTTATAAACTCTTTTTGTTGTGTCTTCATTTGTATGTGACTGCAGCAATGGTACAACACAAGCAAGCAGAAGGCACACTGGGCACATGGAGTGACCTCCTGGCCAGCTCACATCTAGCTGGTAACATTGGCAAGCCCTTTAACTTTTCTGGGCTTCCAGTAGCCTATAGGTAGATGACATCAGCAGGTCTTGGTGAGTAAGAAATAAGGGACAAGAGGCATTAGTCTCTTCTGTCCCTGCGTCCTCCCTAGGTATATACTGCTGTGGGAATCTAACCCAAGGAAGGCCTTGTGCGTGCTAAGCAAACACTTCACTCCATCTTGCCTCTCACCCAGACTCCAACCTTCCTCATGACAGAGCAGATTCAAGAACAAATCAAACAACTAAGTTCTTTCAGTTACAGAATATGGAGGCATCTCTACATATCCATGGATACACTCTGGAGCTCGATTCAACCCCTCACTCTGCAATATACCAGCTCATGACTGGAGTGGAGTCCTGTAGGCTCAGTTGTGGAGTGGGGAGAAAATTAATATCGACTTCATGGGGCTGTTAGAAAATAAAACCAGACAAAGGATATAAAAGAGGCTTGTAAACCATAAAACTCCGTGCAGATGTTACACATTAGGGAGGGATAGACACACACGAGCAGAGTCCCATAACCTCGTTCCTAACTGACATCTGGTACACATGACTCACAGTCGGCTTGGTTCAAGTCCACAGGAAAAGGCATGCCATTTTATATTGGACAGAGCTTTTTTGATAAAGTCAACTTCAACCCCACAATTCCCTTTATACCATATCTGCCTCCCCCTAAAAGGCAATTCTGCTTGATCCTACCAAAGTTTTGAGAAGACACAATCTGGTTCCCCAGGTTCAGAAGTTTGACAGCTCTGCACCAAAGCAGCCCCCAAGCCCACGCCAAAGGAGCACCTTGGCCTTGCATCTCAAACCTGATGAGTGGAGCCAAGCCGCTCTTCCTCAGTGCTCTTCCTCAGTGCTCTTCCTCAGGGCTCTTCCTCAGGGCTTCGTTAAGTACATCATCTGCTGGCGTTTGGCTGGTTTCCCTGAGCTGGGAACTACAACCACTGATGTGCTATGACAGCTGAGTGCTGCTGCCAGACGAGCTTCCTCACTCAGCACTGGGAGAGGCTGGGGCTGGCCAGAGCCTGAGGGGAGGGCGGCAGCTGTCGCGGTACAGCTGCCACCTCAGACTCTCGCAGGCTCACACTTCAGATTTCACTCATGTCCCCCTGACAGGAGGCACCGGCCACAGGCCACATGACCAAAGGCTCTGGCTCATCTTCCTCCTTCTGCAGAGACAAAGAGGTCTGGGGACTTCCCCCTTCCCCCCCACCTCTGTCACCAAGAACTTTAAATTCCTGGGTGCAGAGTGTCTTTTATCATGGATGCCTACTGCCACCAGACCGAACAGCTCAACCATCTGCCCCCTGCCCTTGACTAAGAAGAACCTCTGCTTTTCCAAAGCTTACCTCTAGCCCTGTCAGAAAGCTGGCTGAGCACCTGCCAGCCGACAAAAAGGCAATGGTCACATCATGCGCCAAGCTTTGAGGAATGACAGAGCCTCAGAGGTCTTTCTAAGGAGTCTCCTACTATCTTTCCTCCACAGAGGGGGGCTCTTGTCTAGTCTACCTTGATATTGATAGACAATGTCCAATACATACATTAATAAAAGAAAGCATCACATGAAAAGCCTAGGAGCCAAGAAAAAGGGGGAAGGCATTTAGAAACCTCACAAACCCCTGCAAGGGGCCCACAGTACAGCCAGACTGAACTGGCCAGCGCTGAGTCAACCCTACACACCCCACAGGGGTCATTGCCACCAGGGTCCTTGAGTGTACTCCACTCTACCTTCCAGAAGAACTGTGTAGGACAGATTACTCCAAGACCCAAACTTTCATCTCAGGCAGATGTCTTTCAACATCCAGTTGGTTTCCATCTAGCAGTTCCATTCAATAGGTCAAACAGCTCTGGTTCTAGGGGCTTTAATTTGCAACTAATTCCTCTTCTAGGTTCAGCAGGAAGCTCCTGCTGTTTAAAACCCCTACCCTCTCCCTGCCTGGAGACCCTAGACAAGTCAGGCAACCTCAAATGGCTGTTTTGAAAAGTGTCCAAGCTGCCATGTTGTGTGCCCTATGCTAGTTAGGGGCCCCAGGTGGGAGCAAGGTGAGCAGCCACCTGCTGCAGCTGAGGTCCACCTGTCCATGGGGCTTGATTGAACATCTGAACTTCCAGGGACTGAGCATCCCTTGATACCACAAGTGAAGTTTTCTGAGTTTTGTAGGCTCAGCTGGGCTCATGCTGAAGTCCGTTCATGGGGGGCAATCAGTTCCTATGAACAGTGGTCTTGAAGCTTGCCTGATTCATACATGGAGGGCCCAGATTCCAAGCCTCAAAGCATGCAGAATCCATGATCAGACTACATGGGCCTGTGTAACTTCAAGGGCAGTGCTTATATAAAGTAGCAGCTGGCTGAAAGTCTTAAGTCAGGTAAACACTTGTATGTGGATCTACAACCCTTATCTCCAGGACACTGGCTGGCTTCCTCAGCCCTTGAACACTGGACAGACTCAGAGTGACAATGTCAGGGTGGCCACTGATGGGCTGCTCTAAGTCAGGGTCAGCACCCACTCCCACCCAACATGATTTTCCCTCTCAGCTCTTCTTTTTCAACAGTCAAGCTTCCAAGTCTAGCTTAGACTTCACCTCCTGCTGATGCCATCCCTGACCCTCTCGAGGAGCCAACTGTCCCTGCAGTTCCAGAACTAGCACTTCATGAAGTATGAACCTCAAACTTCATACTTCTTTGCAAGTGATGAAGGCAGTCCTCTGCGTGTTGACTCTTCCAGGTTGCTTGCCCATCCTGTCTTGTGGACACTCTGCAGTATGTGGCTATCACGAACCTGAATCCTGTGTTGTGTGTCGTCTTGTTCCAAAGCTAGGAACGTGTCTTTCTCTGCTGTTTCTGACGGCACTGACCCTGGCAATGCTCTTACCCCTTGTCTTTCCCACATCATGTTTTCACTGACCTTCCTTCCTTCCTTTCCTTCCCCGTCCACTGCTCCCTTCCTTGTTATACTTACTTGGGTACAATTGATATTAGTGAGAAATAGCACATAGACTTTGAGTCTTTGCTATTGAGTCTTTTCTCTCGGTTATTACTACCTATTCCATTGGTGCAGCTTATATTTAATGAGATTAAAGACTCCTGGTTTTTATAAAGATTTCTGCTTGGATTTATGAATATAAATGTGTCTTAGTTGTCTTTCAGGATATGTTGTCTTTGTTTTCCGATGTACTTTCCAGGTTATTACTTTCCCTCAATTTCAGTTTTCTGCTCCATTCTGGTATCTCTTACTCACCCAAGGTTTGAGGTGTTGGCTTAAAACCTGCCACATGACTGCTTGTGGATGCAACTTCTAGGCCTGGACAAGTTTTTGAGGGAAGGGAAGCTCTCTGATGATCGTGCCGTGTGGCCCAGTGCCCATCTGCTATCAGCAGGACTCCAATGAGCTTAATCATGCATTTGGGGGGGTGGGGGTGATTGGTTGGATGAGTTTGGGGGTGGGGGTGGAGAAAGGTGAAGGGTCAGCAATTTCATACTATGTCAAGGTGAAGCCCAAACTCCCGTAAGAAGGATTAGAAAGTCCTGGTCACTGGACAGGCTGGCAGCCACATGTCCTCATAACCCTGTGGCTATGGTCACATGGGCTCCTGGGGTGGGTGGCTTACTCCACCTTTGACTATGGCTAGAGTGTGGTCACTCCTATACATCTATTGTTCTTCTTTTTTTAAAGATTTGTCTATTTATTATATGTAAGTACACCGTAGCTTTCCTCAGACATACCAAAACAGGGCATCTGCATCTGATCTCATTACAGATGGTTGTGAGCACCATGTGGTTGCTGGGATTTGAACTTAGAACCTCCAGAAGATCAGTCAGTATTCTTAACTGCTGAGCCAACTCTCCTGTCTTTTTTTTTTTTTTAAAGATTTATTTATTTTATGTATATGAATACACTGTAGTGGTTTCCAGATGCACCAGAAGAGAGAATCAGATCCCATTACAGATGGTTGTGAGCCACCATGTGGTTGCTGGGAATTGAACTCAGGACCTCTGGAAAAGCAGTCAGTGCTCTTAACTGCTGAGCCATGTCTCCAGCCTCGTTTTTTTTTTTTTCTTTTTCTTAATACAACTTCCATATCCATTTGCCCTCCAAGACTCAGCTCTGATGTCAGTTCAGTGCCTCTGAAGGCACCAATAAGTCCTGAGGGCCATCATGATATGGCCCATTCCTCTGTTATCCAAAAGACCCCTTCCCTTTGACCTGCTCACCTTCTGGAGTTTAACCCAAATCCTGACAACTCAAAAGTCTTTCATAGTCCCTCTCCCCTGGAATGTTGTGATCATACAACATCCCTACTGACCGCCATGTTCGGAAAATTAAACCAAGGGCCAAGCTTGCCCACCTTCTCCTTACACAGTGGCCTGAGCCTCATTTATACCAGTCCCTGGTTGCCTAGTACCAAGTGCAATATGACTGCTGAATGAGTAATATCCAGTTTTAAGAGCTGCCAAGCCCACTCTAAATCCTCTCTGTGGCTTTTAACTGAACATTCCAGCTCCACCCTCCTCAGGTCCCCAGCATTCCACCCCTCCACCCCAAGGCCAGGCAGCTAGGCAATCAGACAGCAGCCTCCAAAAGCTAGACAAAAGTGAGGTGGGGAAAGGACAATAATACACCTTGGGATCTGAGGCCCACACAGAAATCCTTCTAGAGAAAAGGCTTTGGAACAGGATGGAGCCCGAGAGGAGCCAGGCTCACAGCACCACTGGGACAATGAAGCAGGTAGCAGCCCTGGTGACTTCTCTGTTGTAGTGGAGCTGCTTGGCCTATGAAGCAGTTGTCTGGTTCATGTACCCTCCAGTTGATCAGAGATTTTACCCTTCCAAGGCAACGGGAGCAATAGTGACCACCAGCAGCAGGGCAGCTCTGTGGGAGAAGTGAGGGGCCCTGATGGTCAGACAACGATCCTGCTGCCTGGGGGTTTCTCACCATAGCTGACTCCGCCACTGTAAATTCCCCAGAACCGCAGATGCCCCGGACACTCAGGACATCCCTCAGAGCCAGAGGAATGGTCTCAGCGCAGCCTGTTTTCAAACTCAGAAGAGCACGTGCTTAGACCGTCTCCCAAACAGTTTGGGGATGCTTAATTTTTCCAGACAGAAAAAGAGGTCACACAGTTCAACTAGTTACTCTGTTAACAGCAATGCAACAGATTTCAATAGCAAGGTCTGGACTGCTGAGACAAAACACATCACGATTCAGTGAGTGCTGGACCCTGTGCTTATGCGGCCGGAAGAGCCCTGAGGATGGGAAGGCGACTGGAGGAAGACCTAACATCTGGGGATCCATGGGACACAGCAAAGGCTTCTGAGCGAGTGAGTAACATGATCCAGATCAGCCAGATCTGGGAAACTCATCAGAGGACACTGAGAAGACCCTGGAAGCCCAAGCTAGCAATGTGAGTCCGGCCCTCACTGCCTCCTTCCCACATCTCTCCTGACGACAGGGGTGGGAGACAGCACAGGGCAGCCAAACCCCAGTGCCTTCTTCTCCTTTCACCTCCTCAGATGCTGTGCATGTGCATCAGTTAAGGGATTTTTTAAAGCAGCTGGACATGGCACATGTCTTCATCCCAACAGTGGGGAGGCGGAGGCGGAGGCGGAGAGATCTGTGAGTTCCAGGCTAGCCATGACTAAGTAATAGTCTCAAAAGAGGGGGGGGGGGGATCAATTTTTTAAAAAGCAGGCATGGTTAAACTCGGCCCCAGTTGGAAGAAAGCTTCCATAGAAAAATATCCCCCAGGGAAGCAAGCATGTCTTTTGTTCACATGGTTTCTGAGGTGCTGAGGGAAGCTGCTGACACCAAGCATCACATGTCACATGGAGGTCTGAGAGCAGCTGGCTGGATACCCTGGAGACCAAGAACCAGCACAAGGAAGAAGTTATCTGATTTTAGGAGATGGTGTTTCTGAGCTTGATAGGACCTGAATGTGCCTAGTATATCTACTGCTACTACCACCTGTTGGAGCCTCCTAATACTGAAGTCCCCTCAGGGTCAGAGCAGAGCTCTGACTGGAGACAGGGGAGACCGAGACCCCGAAATAAATGATGTACTGTCCAAGTGAGACTAGGAGAAGGGGGAGGGACTGACCCTCCTGTGCTCCGCTCTTAATTCAACCCCCATTCGACTACAGTCCTACTCTCTTCTGAGACTGGCAAGGTTCTCCTTGTTAGAACCACAACCCTGCAAGGTCCACGCACGGCTGGACCACCACACTACAACAGGTGGCTTCTATTGTCCTCTCAGCCCAACTATGTCCTTGGGACTTGCTTGGGGAGACATCAAAACAGGCACACCCTCTCACCTGCAACAGAGAGAAAACCAGAAAGGAAGACAAGGAGGAAGTCAGGGAGAAGAACTCTGAAGTTGCAGGAAGACCACAGGAGAGCTCAAGACCCTCTAAACATGGACTCCTGATCTCAGAACCAGAGGCATACACTATCATGTAGATGCCTGGGCACCAATGGGGTCTTTGAGGGCCAGGGCCTTAAGGTGGCTTGCTCTTCAATATGACCTGGGGGGATGATGAGCAGAGAACCTAGCCAGCCTCCCCCAGAGTGCCTCTTTGTAGACTCCCCTGATGGAACTACCCCTAAGCCTACCAAGTCTCTGGCCCATTGGCACCCAGCCCACAGCAGCTTGGGGCCCATGGGCTTCATTTGCCACAAGAAAGCCAGAGCTCAGAAAGCTACTAACCAAACCCAGCCTAGACTACAGAGGCCTTGGTTATGGCCTGGGACTGGGCTCCAGCCTCATTTTTCTTTCCTTATGTGACTTCCAGAAAGTCCTTTCTTTTCTCAGACCCTTTTGGCCCTCACCTTTACAGAGGAGATATTATCCCTGTAGGGATGTGCTCAGCATGGATAGGCTTGGCTTTCTGCTCCCCTCCCCATTTCATTTTCTTTTCTTTTCTTTTTTTTTTTTAGGTATCAGGAAAAAGTTTGTCCTTTTCTTTTCACTTCTTAGACTGAGTCAGCTCAAAGGTGTAGCAGCAGCAGCAGCAGCAGCAGCAGCAGCAAGGAAGCACTTGCTTAGCTATGCGGCTCACCCTTTCTCCTCCCTGGGGAGGGCACCTCTGAATGGCCCCTTTTATAACAGCAGAACCTCAAGTGAGCATGTGTTTGTATCAGTGCTTACACGGGGAGCAGGAGCCACCCTGTCAGGAGAAGTGACTGCCAAGCCCAGCGACCTGGCACAGCCATGCCAACTAATTAAAGATGGTAATTACAGCCCTGTGCCTAGTGTCAAAGCCAGGGCTCTTTCTAGGCAGACTATGCCTCTCCTCTCCGAGTGCACAAGCATGTAGGTTCTTGGGGCTCGGGAGCCTGGCCACTCTGTGCTATGACTTCTGTTCTTTGGTCGCTCTCAGTAACTCATCCAGGTGGGCTGGGCTGCAGGCTCCTGAACTGGGTCCTTGGCAGTCTTGCCTGACAGGTCCACAGAGGCAGCCCTGATCATGGGAAAGTGGCTGCGGCTTTGGGGGTCTCAGTTAACACCAGTGGAAGTTACACATTCCTGAGCCTACATGTTGGGTCCAGCCTGCTGATTCTAGAACTTTGCCTGCCCATGCTTACTGTGACCTTGCAGAAAAGAGATGGGAGGGGATGAAGAATAAAAAAAACCATCTGTCTCCAGGCAGCCTGAAGTTCAAGAGAACAGGAATGGTGACACGCAGCCCCTGAGTATAGGCTCTTCTCAATTGTCCAAGGGGAAGCCACAGGGATTGGTGTGATACAGCACAGAGCCACCCTAGTCAGGTTCCTTCTTCTCATCTGGATGCATTGGCTTTCAATTCCTCTCTTAGAAAGGAGACTAGCAAGGGCTGTCCTCAGGGTGGTTCTAAGGACAAATGAGGTATGTCTTAAAAGTGTTTAGTAGCCAGGAAAAGGAAAATGACAACCTCCCTCCCCCAAAAGAACTGGGTGCTGAGCTGCTGGAGGAAATTAGAGAAAGGTCAAGTTGAGGGGGTTCCCCAAATCCACAGACTTCCTGAAACAAGCAGTTTCCCCTCATACCCTTAACTCATGAGAAGAAAGGAATCACTAGACACAGAATTAGGGACTAGGTGGGGCTCTGGAGGGCCCCACAACCCACAAGGACAGAGGTGACAACACAACCCCAAGGGTACCAATAGAAGACTGAGGTGTGTACCATAGCAGTCATCTGTCATTCACAGGTAACAAGTTCCCAGACACCAGGAGACATGAGCTGCAGAAGGCCTTGAGTTACAATTATCAAAGTGCACAGGAAGGCCCTGGAGCCCAGTCTGGAACCACATGTCCACCTGAGGGGTGAGTGGGACATTCCTGCCTTCCATCTTCACTTTGAAAGCAGGGACTGGCCAACAAGTGTTCTAGGTTAGTCAGCTCTGGCATGCTCACTCTGTGAAGGAAGATCTCCAGAGAAGGTGAGCTGTAGCTGCCTGTAACTCAAGCAGCTCAGGGCCAAGTCAGGGCACCAGGCCCCAATGACTCTGGGGCACTATGCCATGTCCCCCACAGCAGAGATTACATAGGCTCCAGGTTTTAAAAGTGAGTGTCTACCCTGAGACGTCACATACTTCCTGCAACTGAGCCCCGAGCATGGGGCTGGGGGCTACAAGGCAGCCAGAAGTTTCCCACAGCACTGGAGGCTCAATACTATAGTGAGTCTTAATCTAGATGAAAAGGAACTCAGGAAGCAAACAGGCTGACTCTATTAAAACAAACAAACCTCTGTTAACATCTGGGCATAAATTATGAGAATAGAAAAACACACTTAAGTTTTCTCTGGTGCAACAGCCTAAGGTGTGCTGGGGAAGAGGGTGAGGCCCTGGGGATGATGGTGAGCCCCTAGGGTGAGGCCTAGGCAACTCTCTTGGGGAGACAGATACTGTACAAGACTAAGGTCCTGTAGCAAAACATGAGGGTTTCTGGAGTTGCTTTGCAGGACAGCCCTCTGGTGATCCTCCGACTCTAGCCAGCATTATCACTTGCTCTGAGCCCAACATTTCTCATCTGTCACCAGAGGAGTCTACCAGTATCCACCAGCAAGCAGAATGGATCACATCAGGCCCTATTCAGGAGGCAGAAGCCTGTGCAGACTCAGTACAACTCCAGGTCAGTCACCCACTAACGGACCTGGGGGCCCAGGTAAGCTCCATCTTGCAGCCCTGCCTGTGCTGCAATTCTTGGATGTGGAGGATGCTCCACAAAACCTCCTCAGCATCCTGTGATGGACAGACCAGGAGCTGCAGGCAGACAGCCTTTCATCTGTCTTACTTTACTGACACTAGCCCACTCCTTCTGTCCCAACAGCAGTATCTTGGAAGAAGCTCTCAGCTCCTGTCCTCTCCTTCCCCCAACCCCATCCCAGGAGGAAAGGGACAAGCCCCCAGGATCCACATGGCTGACCTCGTAGCTGCCCAGCCTCATCACTACCACTCCCAGGACCATAAGCTTCCCTTACATCGCTGCAGTCTCAATGACTTGCTTCTGCACAACCCCTGGAACTTAACTCCCTGAGGACTCTCTGGGAGTCCAGCAGCCATGGCAGCCTCTACCCCTGGGAGACAAAGGAGGGACGCTGGGAGGGTAACTCAGGGAGCACCTCAGGACAGGAAAGAGAGCAGCAGCTGCCATCAGACTTGAAAGATGGAGGGAGTCTAGGGAAAGCTGCAGTTTGGCGGGTGGAGAGTTTCAAGTCAGCCTAAGCTAGCTGAACTAGCCACCCCAAAACTCATGTCAAGAGGGAAGGTCCAAGACAGAGTACCAGCAAGCAGAGTATCTGCATATCTGCTGAGGCAGCAAATTCTCCCCCAGAACCCCCCACTGTGTGTGGGGCGGGGGCTTGCAAATAAGGAAGGCCAGATGGCTTACATGTGAGGAAGGTGGGAACCCAGGGAAAAAGGGTGGGGCTCACCAAGGGCTGAAATACTAGGAGACACATAACTAGGGGAATGGGGACAGGAAGTCATGTGCCTCTGTGTGTGTGTGTGTGTGTGTGTGTGTGTGTGTGTGTGTGTGTGTGTGTACGTACATACACTTAAGGCCTGGTAGAATAGAGAATCCACCAGAGTCACAAGCCAGCTTCAGGAAGACCTCACTACAGAGGGGTGAGGAGGCAGGGAGACCATGACAGGACAGTCTACTTTCCCACCATTCCCACAACATTCTAACTAGACCAGCATGCTTTGACCAGAAGACACTTGTCATAGAAAAACCCAGCCAGTATCTCAAACCCTGGTGCTGCCAGTCTGCCAAGGAAATGGGGTGTGGGGTCTGGGAAATGGTTCAAGGTTAAAGTGTGTGCTGTGTTAAGATCCCCAGGAACCCCCTAAGTGCTAAGTGGGCCTGGTATCTGGCCTGTAATTTTAGTCTCAGAAGGGGGAGATGGTATTTCATAGAGCAAGTTGGCTAGCAAAAATGGGTGTAACAAGTCTAGTCAGAATAGTGGCAAACTCTGGGTCTGGCTGAGACCCTGCCTCACTGAATAAAGCATAAATATCTGGCCTCTGTATGCATTCATGTATGTGCGTGAGCACATGAAAATGGAAAGGGGTGGGCAGGAGACATTTAAGTGCCATTAAAACCTGCAGTGGTGTGGGGAGCAGTGACTCGGCAGATAAAGCTCTTGCTAGTCAAAGACTGTCAACTTGAGTTCAATCCTCAGAACCCACATAAAGGTGGAAGGCGAGAACTGACTCCAAATATGTCCTCTGATCTCCATGTGTGTGGCACAAACATTACCCACCTTACAGTGTCATACACACATATTTCAAACAAACAAACAACAACACACAAAAACAACAAAACAAAACCACTTGCAACGCAACTGGGTGGAGGGGAGACTCCTTAGAGAAGTTTTTTTTAAAAAAAAAAAGAAGCATCACACTTACATGTTCATGCCTAGGCTGCCTGCCTCAGAGAGAACCAGAGGCAGTGTGCCTCGGTGAAACACACCGAGGAGGAAAGCCAGAACCAGAGGCACATGCAGTACCAGTATATCAAAACAGCCAAACTTACCGCCCTCGGTATCCATCCTCCACAAGCATCACCCTTGTGAAAGGGGCCTGGGGGAGGCAGAGTCCTCTTGACCTGGCTTTCTTGTCCATAAGATGGAAATAGTCCTCCCAGCTTCCTCCCAGAGGCCTAGGGAGGTTCTTGGCTAAATCTATAAAATGTACCCTTTAAATACAGAACTGTCACCTCTAAGTTTTCAGCTAAGACCACTTAAGCCCCTACATTGGAGGTAGGGGTTAATAATTAGCCAAAATAGGGTTCAGAGGAGGCACTAACCCCTTCCCCAGCCTTCAGAGGGCAGAGGCTGGTGTTCTTGGTGAGCTCCTTCTCTCCCCAAACCAGGAGCGCCATCCTCTCTGTTGGCCTATGCTTCTGGGGTACTTTGGAACTTGCCCTGAACTGATCCCAGTGCCTTCTCTAATATACCAATATAATCTGGTGTCTCTAGCCCCAAAAGTGTCCTGTCAGGAGCTTTCCTCCCTCCTCTGTAGCCAGGATATCCCTAACAGGTAACTGACAGTCTCTTAGGACCTCACAGAAGGTCATCAGGCTCCTCCTATCCCTTAAGACACTGTGCTGCCATCGCTGGCAAGCTCTTCCAAGCTGTCCTCCAGCAGTATCTACAGTCACTGTCAGGCCCCTGCCTCAACTCTCTGACCTAGATAACTGACTGTCCTGGCCCGAGAGCCACAGAACCAGTCTGCCAGCCACTGTTCTAATACCCAGGCAGACACATTATGCTAAACAACTTCCGAAACATGTCTCACCTTTGTGGGGAGTGCCCAGGAAGAGCAGGAACTGGGTTGCAATGGGCCTGGGTCCCTGAGCCTATTTGAGAACAGGATAAGACTCTACTCTGCTCTTGATAAAGACAACCCCTAAGTATCAGGCCTCTGGAACCATGGCCAGGTGACAGTGTCCTTCCTTGGTCCTGAACTGACTCCAAGCTCTATGAGTACAGGAGCTCTGCTCACCAATAAGCCCTAGGACTCAGAACAGTGGCAGCACACAGCAGCATCTGAAACCCCCATCTGCTAAACTGATGTCTTGTGGCTAAGGACAAGCAAATCTTTACAAAATGGGCAAAGTTTTTGTTTGTCTCATGGTCTTTCATTTATTCTCCATACAGACTTGCATCCCAACCCTCAATCACTCGTTCAATCAGCGTCAGTGATGAGAAATGAAGGTGGGTTCAGACCAGCCCCAGCATCTTCCCCCAAGGAGCAGAGGAATAATCAGACCTTCTGCACAACCTGCCAGAGACAAAGACAGAGACAGAACTGGCCAGGAGGCACCAAGGCTCTCTAGTCATCTAGAAGTTAAAGCCACCCTAGCCCTCCATTTAGCAAGGTCTGAAACTCAAACTTGGTAGACCTGGCAGTGTCTGAGCAACACCCAACACTTTGTACAACAGCCCTGGGTCTCTTAGGTTAAGTTTGCACGTTCATTCATTCAATCAATGAGACTAGCAAGTCATATACTGTATTTGTACAGAGGCCCCTGCAGGGAACACAGATAACATGTAGGTAAAAAGTCAGAGAATGCCCAGTAATGCTAAGTATTGAGACAAGCTCAAGCAGAGAAAAAGATGGGTGAAATATCAGACAAGAACCCTGCCCCTGCTGGAACCATAGCTTTCCCCAGCACCACTCTCTGTGTGGTTCAGCCCACACTCTTTTTCAGGGGCCCATATCACCCACTCCTGGGTCTTTCCAAGACTACATTATCTCTCCAATGGCATTTTAGGCCCATTTTATACAAAAGACAATCATGTGCTTGCAGGCATAGATACTGCCCAAGAAAGATAGGATCTTGCTATAACCTAGGCTGGACTCAAACTTGTGATTCTTCTGTCCAGACCTCCAGATATTGGGGTTACAAGCATACACATCTGGCTCTGCTCTGGTTTTGTTGCATCTGTCCTAAAAAACCTGGATGTTCTCAGAGTCAGGGGTTCCAGGGGAGAGGCAGGTGTGGGAGAGAACAAACAACTCTGGAGGGCCCCATCACCATGGCAACCTCTCTATCACCCTGTCTGTAGCTGGGTGGGTAGTAGTACAAGCTGGGTGTGTAAGCTCCACTCTTTCTCAAGACCAGGGAAGCCATTGCTGACTAATACAGAATCTATTTACACTTGATTACCTCCTTCCTGTCCAGTAGGTAAGTTATTCCAGTAAACGATAGACCAACCAGGGAACTCTGCACCATCCCGACAGAGCCCTCTTGCCTGCCAGATGGGAGGAGGCCAGGACAGGCTTCAAAACATTTCGACACAAGGCCCAGGAGCGCTGGGTTGCAAGGCTCTGTTCTGATGCTTGTTACAGTGTGACCTTGGCCCATGCCTGCCCATCTGGGCCTCAGACAGAAGGGATGCTAAGCCAAAAGGACCGCTCTTCATCCTGTCACTACAGAAGGACCACCAGGGCAGGCTAATGCATGAACCCACCAAGGGGCAGCTGGAAACAGAGGGATACGAGGGACATTTTGGGAAGGAGAGCTATATAGGGCAGAGTGGGTGAGGATGAGAGACAAATGTAAGGACATGCTGGGAGCTTCGGGAAGGGGGAGGCTTATCCTTCACCCAGGAAAGACCCTGTGCTCTTCAGAAATCACAACAGCTGCCCAAGATGTCAGTGAACACAGCGATAGGAATCTCAGGCAAGGCCTAGGGCTATTTTTTTCAGAAATATTTATTGGACTCTAGACTAGAAGCAGAGAACAGAAAATAGCAGGGCCAGAGAGTGCTCTATCTGTCTGTCACCCACTGAGAGACTCAAGGGTGTTGCACAGGGGAGGGCAGTCCCTAGAGATGACTCCAGAAACAGTACCTTAAAGATTTAGTCAAGCCAGATCTGTTACCTCATTTGGATCCTTCTCATACCTGGTCATAAAAAGCAGAATCTAGCTTTACAGATGAGAGAATGAAGCCCAGAGGAGGGGAGCAACAGGGCAGTATAGCAAACCAGGGATAGTGCCAAGCCCCATCGTTTCCTCTTTCCTCACAAGGAATACAATACATTTGCTCCTGTTTCTGGAAAGTGTCCTGCCACCAGAGGCAACATAAGAGGAGACAACACAAAGGGCATCCTTCAGGGCCTCTGGACAGCACAACCACCAGGTAGAGAGTTTCAAAGGGAAGATGATGAGTGTAATGAAGTCAGTCACATCAGGGCAACCGGGCTGTGTGGAAGGACCTCTCTTAACCTCTCTTATTATGCTATAAAGCCGATTTAGTAACAACAGGCTAAGGAGTTTTTAATGTATAATTGCTTACATATTAAAAAGTACGTGAAAATGCTTTCAATTAAAACCAAAGTGAGTCATCTCATGAGCTGACACTGAGTGCTTCTGTAAAGGATTCTGAAGGCAAAGGTTAGAAACATCAGAAACCAGGTGCTCTTCACGTGGGTTTTAGAAACCTAGCCTGTCTTTAGTGACTCAGTGCCAGCAGCCACATTGTCACCAGCTGCCACATGTGACACACACCGGCCTCTCTCCCTCTCTCTCTTCTCTCCCCACCTCCTGCCTCTCCCTCCCCTCCCCTCTCCCCCTCTCTTGTGTGATATCTATTGCATGATGGCATCTCTTGGCCCCCAGGGTACTTCCACATAAACCCTAACAAGAAACACTGAGAGGGGCCCAGGCCACAGTGATCTTCCCTTACTTCCTCAGACCCTCTAGGAAGAGCTGGGGTTCTGAGTCAGGTGCTGTTTGCAAACATTCACAGACTTCAGGGCAAGATCCTGGATCTGCTGCTTCCTTCACAGGCCCAAGCTTCAGTGTTCTCTGCAAATGGAGAGAACCTTACAGGTTTCCCCAAGACTTAGTGGGTGCAGGAAGTCCTCTGAACTACCTATCATCCATCCCAAGTCTTCCCTCCTAACAGTCCCCCATCAGAGCTCCCCCATACCTGATCTACACTGGGCTAAGGTCCCGCCTTTCGGCACTCTTTATTTTTAAAAACATCTTATTTTTATTAAGTAAGTATGTATGGGGGGCAGGGGGCAGGAGAGGGTATCATATCTCCCGGAGCTGCAATTACAGACAGTTGGGAGCCAGGGGCTTACAGCCTGGGACAGAGACTTGGGGAAAGGAAAAGACTGAGTTGTAGCTGGCTGCTGGCACCTGCCTGCATTCCCCAATACTCAGCAAACTGAAACCTACCTGAGCTGCAGTGTGAGTTCAAAGCTAGCCTGGGCAACTTAACAAGGCCATCATTAAAAAAAATGTCAAGAGAGAGCCTGGGATACAGTTGTTCGCTTAGACTGTTTGTCTAGACTGGTAAGAAGTCCTAGGCTCAGTGCCCAGCACTGGGGCAAAAACCAAAGTAAACAAAGTACCTGGGCTCTGAAGCTGTCTGACCAGTGGCCCAATAAGAAATTTGGTTTAAGAGCATCAAATATGCGTGTGGGGGCAGGAAGGAATCCCAGAAATATTCTAGTCTTTCTTTTTGAAACTGAGGCCCAGACAGGCAGCAGGGCTGAGGAGGAAGGAGCCAATATGAGAGTCTGAAAGATGAGCCAAGGGAGATCTGTCCTTGCCTGTTCCCTTCTTTGAGCCAGTCCTACAGAGTATGAGAGAGCATGTGTGTGTGTGTGTGTGTGTGCGTGTGTATGTGCCTGTGCGTGAGCCAGTCCTAGAAAGTATGAGGGAGCTTGCATGTGTCAGTCCTAGAGAGTATGAGAGAGAGGGAGAGAGGGAGGGACGGAAGGAGAGAGAGAGAGAGAAAGAGAGAGAGAGAGAGAGAGAGAGAGAGAGAGGGAGAGAGAGAATAGACAGTCACAATGAATCGTGGCCTCCTATGGCTTCAGTTCAGGATTACCATGAACCTCAGGTCATCTGAGCCAATCACACATCTGAAATGTAACAACCCTTCACATTGTCTCCCAATGTACCACCGAGCATGGGCAGATTGGTGATTCATCTTCCCATTTAATCAGTAGGTCAAAATAAGTCTCAAAAAGATTAACTTGTTTTTGTTTTTCTAGCCCTAATTTCCCAATTTCCCTATTCAAAGGAACAGTTGGACTGGTCTCTGGCTCTCTAGCTGAGTCTCCTGTTTTGTGAAACCTGGGAGTGAGGCAGGCTAGGGTTCTCCCCACTGTGCTGCATCCTCTGACTCGATGTAAGGTTTTAAGGAAGCAGTTCTAGAATTGGCTTGGGTAGGGTGTAAACAAGGCTCAGACATCTAAAAGGCACTGGATCACAGAGCCCATGAGGTTGATCACCTAGCTTGGGTCTAGACAGGTTCTTACAGGTGGCATAAGTGTGGTGTGAGCTGTGACAGTGAGCTGAGGGAGTCAGAGGAAGCCACAAGTGCTCACTTCTGCACAGGGTGGAACCAGTTGTTCACAAAAGCTCCCCATCATCTGGAGCTAGGGTTGCAGAGTGGCGAACACCATCAATGATGCCTGAGTCAGAACTCAGCCCTGGGAAGAAAGTGCTAGATAGTCCTGACACAAGAAGCTGCCTTACAACCAAGCAGCTAGGTTGCCTTGGGCTTCAGTTCTCTACTGGTAAAAACAAGCCTTCCGCCGGGCGGTGGTGGCGCACGCCTTTAATCCCAGCACTTGGGAGGCAGAGGCAGGCGGATTTCTGAGTTCGAGGCCAGCCTGGTCTCCAGAGTGAGTTCCAGGACAGCCAGGGCTATACAGAGAAACCCTGTCTCAAAAAAAACCAAAAAAAAAAAAAAAAACAAGCCTTCCACTTGAATCCCACATCAACTACTGCAAATGAGGACTAGAGAATTGGCAGCATCGCATCCACTGTGACTGTATCACTGACACAAGGAAAACCAGAGGCACAGAATGTGGGCAAAGCAGCCTTGCACACTGTAACTGCCTGGTTTAAGGTTCTTGCTACACAGGGGAAACTAAATCCCAGAGGTTGTTTGGGTGGCATGTGTCCATTCTAGATGTGCTTGGCTCCAGCCTGGGCCCCTTCCAGGCACCACACAACTGCCCTGGTTCCATACACACAGCACAGAAATTCAAACAGTTCCCTGTAGGGATCATTCTCAAGGATTAATTTGATGGGCTGGGAATGTAGCTGGGTTGGAGTGCCTGCCTAGCCCAAGAGCTGATTCCCAGCACCACAGAAACTGAACGTGACGACTCAAGTTAAAGTCAGGAAGATTAGAGGTTCAAGACCATCCTTATCTACACAGCTCAGGGTCACTCAGGGCTAGAGGCCCAGTGTAAACAGTTAAACTTCCTGTTGTACCCTGTTCCATAGCTGCCTTCAGCATCTGTCCATGGATCTGAGTCCCTTCTTGGAGTGCTTACACTGACAGCTCACCCTGGGCCATGTCCACACTATCAGTCGCCATGGTGACAGTACACACAAAGAAGTCAAGAGTCACAAGAAGCCTTGGCAAGATCCTCACAACCAGAAATTGCCCCTTTTAACTGCCCCTATTCTAAAAAAGGAAAAGATGTGGGTAACGTGAGAAAAAGGAGGGGCAGCAAACACCAAGCACTCTCCAAAAAGGCCACAGGATAATTTTCTGTGAAAACAAGGTACCCTCCTCCTCCACTGGTTAACAAGTGGCATGAACTGGTCTGTTTCCACTTCCGTGCTAGCTGGTAGATGGCTCCAAATAAGGTTTTCTGCCTAACTCTCTGCATTCAGGAGATTCTGAGCAAACTCTCCTCTAGCTCTTGGTATCTCTGGTTAACTATAATTGTGTTCTAATAGTTCTTTTTTCCGATGTTGGTGAAACACAAACCAACAATATGTGGGGAAGGGGCAAGCAAAGTGACTCCACAGGTCACTTGGCGCAAAGCCTAACGACCTGAGTTTAAAACGAGAGTCACATGGTAAAATAATCGACTGCTGCCTATCTGCCCTCTATCCTCTACATGTGCATGTGGTGTATGTTTTGCACACAGGTTATACACAGACACACACACATATACTACCGGGGGGGGGGGGGGGGGGGGGGGGCCTGGTAAAACAGCTCACTACCCTCAGCTATCACTGTGAACAGGCATACTTCCACAGAGAAGGTGGCATGATGTCCAGCAGACCATTCTTGTTAAGCTGTGAGCCCAGGGTGCTATAGTTTGAATGTGCTCTGTACCCATAGAACTAGTATGGTGCTCACTAGCTGCTCCACACAGCAGTGTTGGGAGGTAGGATTTAATGGAAGGGGTTTGAGCAATGGGGATGGAGTTTTCATAAACAGACCAATGCCACCCTGTGGAAGTGAGTAAGTTCTTATCTGTAGGGAAAGCAAGGTCTTCCCTCTGGTCTCTTGTGCAGTTTACTTGCTCTGTTTTCTGCCACACTATGATGGAGCAGCAGGCCTTGGAGTCTGCCTGATCTTAAATGTACCTACTTGTAGCATCACAAAAGTACCTTTCTATTACACACTCATGATAAATCGCCCACTCTCCTGTTCTGTCACAGCAACAGAAAACAAAAACAAAAACTCTGTGCCTGTGCTCTGCTCACCTGTCATGATCCTCTGGGCTTCATAGGGCTCCATGTAGCCAGCGCTCTCACCCTTTCCCGCTTTGCTCTTGAGGTCGTTCTTGGCATCAAAGGGATCCGAGTAGTCATCAGCTATGATCACCTGCAGAGAGGAAGAGAGTGTGAGGCCACCTTTGGCTTTGCTTCACCACTGTGCACAGCCAGGCATTGCTCCAGTCAACAGAAACCGTTCCTGGGCTAGCAAGAAGGGGAAGGGGAGCAGGAAACCTGAGCCCACCCTGCGGGAACAAGAGCAGCTAAGTCAAGGTCAGAGGCACACAAAGTGCAGAGATGAGGACCTGGAATCGTGGGGAACGTGTTACTCAAGTGAATGGAGCAATGGGGAGAGAGTTGGGAGATCACAGAAAGCACAGAAATGTTGGCAGGCCCTTGGTGCTGGCTGAAGCCCAAGACCTCAGACAAGGATAGTTGCGTTCAGCATCTCGTTTTTCTCCAAATCTGGAACACAATCATGTTGTGGGTCATCACACAACAATTTGGTGAGATCAACAAATATAAAAGATGAGTGTGGCCCTAGACAGGCCTGATGAACACACCAGACTCGGCGATGCACAGATGCCAGCGTTAAAACAGCACAGACCAGGAGTCTGAGGGCCAGCAGACCCTTTTGTAAGGGACTGAGGTCTAGGGTGGGCATCGGTGCCCCCACATCCTCACTCACAAAGCCTAGCCTGGTGCTCTCACTTGGCAGTTGGCCAGAGCCCTGCCAGCCCATTGACTAACAGCAGAGGAAGCATGAGTCACTGGGGCAGGTCTCAGGCTTGGTGAGGAGTGTGCGTGTCTGGAATTCTGCCGCTCTACAGAAGAAGCACCACATTTCCTGGTAAAGGATGACAATTTCCAGCCGAAAGCTTCAGGAGAACACAGCACCTCCCCTCTCATTTCTGACTCCCTAGTCTTCACAGAGAAGAAAAGGACAAGAGCCCCCTCAACCCAAACCTTTATGACAGATCAGCCCCACCCCAAACTCCCATCCACTTCCGCCCTTACCCTTAGGGTCAGGTGTCTAGCAAAGAGCAAATAAGTCCTCAATCTCCCAGCAGCTGCCCCAGGGAGGGCGGAGGTTAGCATCCCCCTTGCTGGATCGTTATTTAAATTGTAGGTTTAATTAGAAACCACAGGAGTCGCACTTCTCTCAGGGCTCCTGGAATGTAAGGCATCTGCAAGGCCAGTAAACTAGAGAAGACCCCAGTCTCTGCCTGGTGAATGGCAGCTGGTGGCAGTGGCCCTGTCAGGGCAGCACAAGAGACCACCAGCTACCTGGAATATATTGTCCGAAAAGGGAGAGCAGGTAGTTGTCCCTGGTCACTAAACTGAAGCACATGATCAGGGAAGACTCAGGCCTAGAGCACCAGCAATTGAGCAGACAAAGCCAAGTTAGTCTCTGGTCCCAGGGGCTCCTCCACATGATGACATGGTAATCAGTGCCTTTCAGTGAGCTCAAATGACACCAAGCCAGGAAAGAAGGGGGCTGGGGAGAGCTAGGCTTACCTTGTCTTTCATTTGATATTTGCACTCTACCATCTGCAGAATACATTAAGAGTCATGTATGGGAAGCACCGTGGGTCAGAACAGTTCAGATGTGGGTTTTGTGGGCATAGCTGTTGAGTTCAAGGGACCAGACATCCCAACGGAGATCCTGAAGTACATAGCTAGCTGCTGCAGCTGACAGCTAAACAAGCTGCTCCTGCCCCACACTCCCTCACTGTCTTAGCAATGTGAAAGTCTTCTAGTTTTCAGTAAAAAGGGGAAGAAAACAAAATTATTTGGGGTTTCTACTGGAGACCGTGGGTCACTGGTAAGGTGGCGCCTAGTCTAGCTGCAGTTTCCAAGGTGACTCAGCAATCAGCATTTCTGCCCCCTCTCTGTAATTTGCAAACATGGAGACTTTAGGGATATAAACCAAATCTTTGTTCATCTTCAGATCAGAGCACTGGGAGGCCTGCGATAAAGCAGGCGTTGTCTATATTTTCTAATTAAAATGAGATCTGGGCTCAGGCTGTCATGGGTCCCCAGCTGCCTGCCCTGCTTACTTCCTTTTCAATAAGAACTCACAAACCCTAAAACCAGGAAAACCCCTGGTCTCTGATGACATGTGGCTCCAGTTATACCTGCTGACAGCTGAAAATCCTTCCGTTTAAAAAAAAAAAAGTTTAGAATTCTGTTAGTTTAAGAAGCAAATAGGAAGGTTCCTAAAATGTAGATTTAATCAATTTGCTTTTGAACTTCAAAGTGAGGCTGATGGAGGGGAGGGAAATGGGGTTTATGCAACCTGAAACTTGGCAAACACTGCACTGAACGGTCCAACCTTACGCAAATCACGTCCTAGTTGGAAGTAAAATTTTAACCAGGTGTTAGGAAGGGGGCAGGGAGGCAGAGTCCCTTGTGAACAGATATAGGCCCTGGCCACAGAGACCGGGTGGTATGACAGCTTACCTACTGTAAATGTCCTGGTTACCTGGGGCTCATGCGAAGGAGCTGATCCTGAAGGCTGCTATGCACTCAGTGGTTTTCCACAAATGCAGGCCTGCTGGGGTTGCTTGGTTTAGGATGCCCCAGTTAGCAGATGAGTCCTGTAAGTCTAAGCGAACTGCTGATCCATGGGAATCAGCCAAGACTTGTGTGCAGGCCGCCCAAAGCACAGGCAGCCTTCTGTGGGAAGCAAGGCTCCTGGTCCCCGCATTAAAGGGGGCCCGAGATAGCAAAAGGGCAGGGACCCGGGTCACCCCTCTTCCTTGGCTCTCTCTCCCCTGTGACTAAAGGATTTTCACCAGCTCATAAATTAGCCACAGAGCAGCCCTGAGGCAGGGCCAGTCAAGTCACCAAGCATCCAGCAGGATGTCCTGGAACCAGCCCACACTCCCACTCTGGGACTTAGAATCCACCATTCCTAACACTCTTCTTCACTGTGGTTCTGTGGGCTGCCTACAGGTTGTGTTCTATAGAACACAAGCTGTGGGTAGAGCTCCGTCCCTCCGGGCAGCCAAGGCTTGCAATGTTTAACAAGGGGATCAGCTATGAGATAGGAAGCAGTCTTCCTGTCCATCCATCCCAAGGGAAGTGCTGAGGAGGGTGGGTGTGGCCAATGGCTACCCTTCCATTTGTCTGGCTGAGTGTTTTCACTGCTCTTGTAAGACAGCTACCCCTGTATGAAGAACTGGGACCTCGTGAGAAGTGTGGTAACTTTCACCAGAATCAATGGAAATGCTCAAGCACACATACATAGTCTGACGCAGCAATTTTACATCTCGGTATTTACTCCTAAATGTGCACATGGAAACGGGGGCAAAAGTGGTCACTGAAATATGTCACAATGAGAAATCCCACACAACATCTATATCCTTGGCATGCCAAGCATACCAGGTCTTCCCACCCTGGGGTATTGACCTGCAGCCTTCTCCATGAGCTTCTCGCTCTGAAAGGAAAGGATCATGGTGGGACGCTCAACACAACATGCCTGTTTATGAGAAACAAAACAGGAACCTGAGTTGTTCAGCTGGAGAAAAAGTCTGCAACAGAGCTTGCCCCTAGACTGATGGGTGTGGGAGTCAGAGCTGCAAACAAGGAGGACCTATTACTTACTGTGTGACATGCAAGTACCACAAACTCTACCACAGGCTATTTTTGGAACAGCAGACAGACTGCTTCCCAAACCTGTCTAAGACAGAAATGGCCTGGAATGACTGTTAAGACAACAGACTCCTTGCCTGATTGTCTGTATATTTAACAAGCAACCCAGGTGATTCTAATCAGGGATCAAAAGCAAGAGCCAGCCCCTTCACCACTAGTCTGCAGGCAAACCTCCAGTCACTATTCTGGAATTTCACTTTTCCCAGGGGTTTCTCAGCCCTGCTCATGAAGTTAAGCAACTGTGAGGCTCCTGTTCCCCAGAGGGCAGTAGGAGAGAGAGCTGAGAGTTTAGATGCAGAAGGCAGGGCATCCTCTGCAATCCTGAGAGCTGGTTCCAACTGAGCAACACGGCCTGTGCAGGAGTAGAGGATTCACAGGCAAGGCCCCTGCCCTGTCCCCCTCCCACTCGCAGAGGTTTCCAGTCCAGGAGATCTCAAGGTTCACAGTCTAGGTGCTTTGGGGCCTTGCCTACCAAGCTCTCAACACACAGATGCGCACATTCTAGGTCCCATCTGCCAACAAAGAGATAAGGGGATGGCTGCTGTCATGTTCTAAGAATGGGACACAAGCACCAACCCATGCCCATTCCTCCACAGGCACCTCCCACCTGCCAGTCACTCTGAGGTACCTGCTGCTTCTGGGAACAGAAGCACAGAGGTTCTAGTTCAGCTGTGGGCTTGGGGAGGGGCATGTCTCTGCTGCTTTCCCATCCCTGGGAAGTGGGGGGATGGTATGCCATGAGGGCCCAGACTTGCCAGGCCATGCCATTTTGTTTGTTTACTCCGGGTGTAGACCCTTGGGTCTGCCTGCAAGGTTCCAGCCAGGCCATTTCTCATTGATTCACCACTAACACCAACCTCAGCTTCATTAACAGTTTGAGGCCACGGATATCTAGGTAACTAGAGAACATGCCCTGCCCCCCCCCC
>NW_022196900.1:6494756-6528112 GCF_008632895.1 Mastomys coucha
CCCCCCGCCATGTTTACACATTTGCAAAGTATATGATAGGTATAGGTGAAGCCCAGATTCATCCACCCCCAGACTTCTCCCATTAGAACCACTTTAACAAAGAGTGAAAACAGACAGGCTTTCCTCTGTAATGAGGCAGCAGGTGAGCAGCCACCAGGAGCTGGTGTCATGGTAATTCACCTGGCTAAAGAGGCACAACATAGTGTGACAGGGCCTGTCATTCACTGATGGATGGTGGGGGTGGGGCATCACAAGCATTTTGGCCTTGGGCTCTTTATCTTGCTTGCTAGCTTTAAGTTCAGGGGCCATGACCCTTTCTGTCACTTGGGGCTCTGTGACTGTCCCCTTAGGAGGCCTATACACTTACGGACCCACTGTGACACAGGACTTGGCAGGCCTGGCATCCACTGGATGGCGGCTCTGTTGTAATACTAACAAAGGACCAGGAGTGTGGGCAGTATAGAGGACTGTGGGGCAGCAGCAGTGGAAAGGGCTTTGTGTAAGACCAAGAAGCTGTGCAGCGATAAAGGAGCAAGCACACCAGGAAAGGAAGCTCCCGTACTGGTGCTGTCCAGTTGGGGGCTCTGGGGCTTCTGCTCTGGGTGGAAGGTCAGCTAACTGGAGGCCACAGGCCACTGCTCATGGTGTGTCTCTTGACTTGGACATGCAGCTCTTGGGCAGCCCAAGACACAAGCAACCCAGCTTTTAGGGCTGATCAAATGGGTTGGCTGTCCTTGGAGCCCCCAACCAGGGAATCGGGGCTGAAAAGGACCTGCTTGGGGCCATCCAGACAGATGCACTGAGAGGGGAGGGAGGGGAGGCCATTGCTCAAAGGCTGTGGTTGGGCAGTGTCAATTCAGACAAGGAGCACTCTGGAACAACCTCTGCTAACCGGCTCTGGGTAGCTCTAGGCAACCTGCTTAATTTCTCTGCGCTCTGAGTTCCCCTGGGATCGGGGCATAGTGGTTGTAAGGAGCAAGTAAGATGGTTCTGGGATGTGTCAGTATTTATAAAGAACACTGAGTGCTTGTTTCGAAGCAGGAGGCACCTTCTATGTGCTCAGCGCCCATAAATACTGTGGCGCAAAAACCTCAAATATGACCTCAGCCTAAGAGAAGCCAAAACCTAAAGGTGAAAACAGACTCAGGGACCCCTCAACCCACCTCGCTCAAATCCCCAGTAATTACACACAGGAAATAATAACACAACTAATAATACAACAGCTCTCTTAGTTCTCAGTCCCTCAGAGGGAAAGCCTCAACCTTTCTTCCCCGGCTTAGCACTTCCCTACAACAGTAGCAAACATCCAGAGGTTCAAGCCCATCTTGGTCTGTGCACTTGCGCATCCCACATACAGCCAGTGTACAAGGCTCAGAGGTGGCCACAGACCCAGTTGTGCCTACAAAGATATACAAGCAAGTGCCCTTACTTGCCTCTCCCTGTCCTCTGGGGTTTTGACCAGCCTAGACCAACCCCCAGTAAAGGTATGCCAATAAATCATTTCTGACACAGTAAGGAAATTAATTTGAGAAAGATTAATTAGCTGCATCCATGCAACCAGCCTCAGCTCCTGGAAATGAGAGGGTGGGAGAGCACTCTTCAACTTGGACTTAGAATGGGCTCCCTTCTTCCCCTCTCAAGATCTGACTCAGTCTTGAGCACTCCAAGCTTGAGGCCCCTCTTTCCTCGCAGAAGGGTACCTGCTCAGTGCTTGGTCCCAAAACTCCAGCAAAAGGAGTTGGGGACTTGGTGATTCCGATACGCAGGATGCCATTACTGTGGAAGTGATCTACCATTTACCCTGAGCTAAGCTCTCCTCCCCTGGGGCCTGTGTGTGACCTTTTAGTTGGCATTCCACCAAGATGTCCCTTTACTGTCTATACCTGTTCCACATCAGGAGGCCAGGGGAACAAATCCAACACCCCCTCCTCCCCCCACACACTTTCTAGTCCCGCCTCTGGGATAGCCACAGCTGCCTGCCTAAATACGTGCAGGTTCCAGCTTGTCAGGAAAAAGACATTCCAAACCAGCTTCTGCTGGCTCCTGTCAGGCCCACTCACAACCCTCCTTTTTTCTCTCACACACCCACCCAACTCTTTCGAGTTAGCACCCTCCACCCAGGCTGTTAATCTGGGTAGGAAGCTGGAGCATAGCCTGGCCCAACCCTGTTTACCCAGAAACTTACTGCCCAATGTTAGGGACAGGCCTGTCAGCATCTCTCTAGTAGTGAGAGGTTCTGTTTGAACTCAGAAGTAACCTAGTCCTAGAGCTTCCCAAGTGTGTCTGCCAGGATCTCTAGACAGAGAATTCAGTACAGCTCTCAGGACAGACTCAGCCGACACCCAGCAGTGTTCCACACTACCGAGAGGCCCAAAGAGGTGACCCAGTCAATCCTATTGGCTCTCACCTCATGTGTAAGATTCGCACAAGGGAAACCTTACAGTGTTTACATATGCCACTACCTGGAGAAAGAAAGCCGTCGTCCAGTTTGGAAATCGGGAATCCACTGAGCATGGGAGGCCCAGGGAAGGGATGAACTAACCAAGTCAATGCCAGAGACAGAAGCCAAACACCTTTCCTAACTTTTGAGCCCACACCACTCAATTTCTGCAATTCCTACAGTTCAAAATTGTTCTTTTAAAACCGTCAATGAATATTTCAAAGAAATCTCACCATAACCACCTTTTGGAAGCCCACCACCACACGTCCACCTCTGCTCCTCCACTTTAGTTTCTTCTGCAAGGAGCACCACCCACAAACAGCTCTCTGGGGGAGGTGGACTCCAGGCTGGGCTGGGTCTGTGCTGGGTCTGACTACTGCTCCCTTGTTCTCCATAGCAGCCACCATCATGCTAGGCCAACCTACCAACCAGACAACCCTTCCTTCCAGGCTTCTTGCAGAGGTGAGGTACGGAGTGGGGGGTGTTGGGAAAGGGTAGCAAGCACTACACCATACCCTGGTCCACAAAATCAAAAGCAGGTATGTCAGAGCTAAAGCTGGGAAGGGAGCGATGAGGGGACAAGAAAGTTGCAGGAACTAAGGATCCTCTGCCACGTTTTGTAAAAAGACAATGGGCAGAACTACCAGCTTTGCCAAGGTCACCTGAACACCAGAGCAGCCCCTCTCTGTATTAACCAGGAGCAAGAAGAGAGGCTTCCTTCCACACAGCCAGAGGGAGACAAAAACAGAACCCCTAACCATGAAGGACAAGAGACATGGCTGAAGTCATCCGTTAGTGTGAGTATCTATAAACTGTCTACACTTCTAAAATGCAGTTGACACTTCCCAACTTTCTGGGCACTTCCCTGGTTTTGGTAGGCATAGCCCATCTACCACCACTCACCTCACAAGGAAAAACCAGGGCTGCAATGAAGCATTCTTGCAGTGAGAGCAGGCCCCAGGAAGTAGTATCTCCCATGTGCTCATGGGGAAGGTATGCAGAGCTAAGCAGCAGTGCCTGGGAGCCTAAAGGCTTGCGCAGTGCAAGGTGGGACCTTCAGAAACCAGGCATCCATCCCAGGGAGAGAAGTCACCAAGCACAGCCCATCCCTCCACAGGGTTGGTACAGCTCCTGGGCACATGGTGCATTTCAATAAGCAGCAGCAAACTGTACTGAGTTGAAGGGTCATTTCTCTCTGAATGGGGCCCATTAGGATGATTCATGCACAGCTCCTCACAGAGCCCAGAGGCAGACCAGGGCACAAGACCAATAAAAGCTGCCCTCCCCCAACAGACACTTTCTTTTTATTGACGACACACAGCATCAGCCACAACTACCACCACCACAAGATTCCCAATTATGTTCAGCTTAATAGTGAATGCTCAGTAATCGTTGATTTAAAGTAATGCTATCTTCTTGTCATGCCCAGCGGCCAATCCTGAACAAACTTCATGTACAGCTGTAGCTTAACAAACTGTCTCACATGCCCTTGGCATGTAGTAGCAGAATTTGGGTCCACCACACAGGCCTGGGTTGCCTGCTGTTCAATCCTCCCTCTGCCCACAGGCTCTTGTCCATAACCTTTAACAGGCGTGTCTTTTCCTACCTCCCCTAGGAGGGAGGTTCTGAAGAGTGCCCCTTATTTAACCTTAGCACAGTCCCTGGTGGACAGCAGGGTTCCACCAGCAAGGTTTGGTGGGCAAGAGCCAGGGGTATGACAGAGATGGCAAGTGGTACTGGTCTGAGCCCTGAGTGCCACTGTTTCCAGATTTCTGCCAGCTCTGGACTCTCAGCCTGAGCGCTCCTAACTCTCTAGGAAGCCACCTTCCTACTGTGTATGGAGGAGACAGGTAAAGGAATCAGATGACAACACAAAGCTCAGCACACTGTACTGGCACAGCAAGAGCCCTGGAGGATGCATAAAGGATGACGCCATCTTCCTTTACAATCCACAGGATTTCTATTTCTTCACTATGAAGAGGAGACCAATCTTCCACAATGAACCTCCCCTGGATGCCGAGCAAATTTTAGACAGAATACTCAGGTTCCTCTAGAGTAGGAAGCTTCTACAAAACACATACCAGACCTGGTGGGCCTCTTCAGTCCCTGCAGAGGCCTGCACAGCCTGCACAATGCATGACAGCTGTCCCCAGGGAGGTAGAGACAGAAGGACGGGCACTGCAGGCCACATGAACATGGAGAGCCCAGTCATCTACCTCCCCTAGGGCTTCCAGAGGCCTCACCTCTACAGCTTCCCCTCCACCCCCTTTAGTTTCTTTCCAAGCTGCACGGAAGAGGTCTACAGGGAGCAGAGAAAATGCTCTCTTGGGAATTTTGGGCGTCTAAAAGGCATGGTTCGACGTACTTCGTTTCTTGGGTTAAGTACTATAGGATTTTATTTATCAGGGATTTTGACGTTTATGGTCCCCAGGGCCAACTCCATGACATGTGGCTTGTGCAGTCAAATAGGCCAGGGCTTGATTTAATGTCTTGCTGTCACAGATCTGAAAATGCTTTTCCTCTAGCGTGAAGGATTGAACCCAGGCCTCCGAAGTGTTAAGCATGAGATATCTCTCAGCTACATTCCCAGCATTCAACAATTTTTTAATGATGTGATTTACATTATTTTGGGAGAGGGTGGCCCTGCAAACGATGTTGCTAATTCTGATTGGCTTCCACACCCAGAAGTTCCCATGGAGCACTGGAGGCATTTTGTTGTTTGTTTTTCAAAACAAGTTTTCTCTGTGTAACCCTTGCCATCCTGGAACTTAACTGAGTAGACCAGGCTGGCCTCGAACTTACAGAGATCCACCTGCCTCCCAAGTGTTGGGATTAAATGTGTGTGCTACCATCACTGAGGGAGGCTCAAACTTCTAATGGCCTCTTCTCCTGAGCTTGGCAGCTTCTGCTAAACTGCACATCCCTGTTTCCCCATCAGTGGGGACAGATGTCATTTAAAAAAGAACGAAACCAAAACACAAATCAAAGTAACTCTCCCCGACTTTTCATTTCTGTGAAGCCTTTGGGAAGCATGATATCAAAGCAATCACCTGTGTGGACTCCACAGTGATGGTGTGCTTGTGACTGCCGAAGGTCCTGGCCTGGGCCAGTCCTCTCCCCAACTCCCCCTGAACTGTCTCTAGAAAACATGGTCACAATGTTCCGAGAGGAGCTCCACCAGTTAGGCCCAGAACAGCTCGTATTTATTAATGCACATCGTAAAATCTCCTTCCAAACAGGTCATAATTCACCAGCCACAGGAAACATCTCGTCCTTAAAGAGAGGCAAAGGTATGCTGAACTGAATACCAGACTTATCAATTTAAACAAACAAACAAACAAAACAAACAAACAAACAAAACAAGAACCCACAGTCCTTTTAAAATGGTCTTGCTAGGTAAGTTGGGAGCTGAGGAGGGGATGGCGTCTTGTAGATAAGGCAACTATCCAACACCTGCATCCTCTCCGCTGAGATCAGGCTTGACTCACGAGGTTCGAGTCCTGGAAACCCTAAACCACTAGTTCGAGGGACACAGGAACCTCAGACCAGACCTTGAAGGTACAAAGAGGATGGGAAGTGGCCATAGGGGTATTGCTGAGGGAGCACTACCGCGGCCTGGCTCTTGGCTCTGGGTTTCCGATATCATCTTAGTTTACCAACCTAACCTCTGAGCCAATGCGTCATCCCCAGTGCTGGCTCTCCCATGCCACCCACTTTTTCCCAGCAACAGGAAATCTCCAAAGGAAGGTTTGACAGGAAGAGGAGGACGCTTTGCCAATTTGGCTCAGATGTGCCAACCCTAGGCAAGGGCGGCCCTAACACTCCCTAGTCAGACAGTACTGGAAGTCTCTCTTCCTCTGACAGCAGTCCTGTGACTTACTGCACACACCTGCCACCTGCCTCAGCCACGCCTGGGGAAGCAGGGCTTCCTCCTGTGGCCTGTGCTAACAGGCTGCTGGCTTCTAGCTCTCACCTCCCTCCATCTCTACAGTAGGCTCATCCTGCCTAGGAACCCCATGGCCCCACCCAAATCAGTCCACTGACACAGTCCTCATCCTTAGAGGCAATGAAGGCCACCACTGTTATCTCATGACAGAGACCACTGGACCTCCTCTCCTGATCTCCAATAGGTGAATTATGACCTGTGTGGAAGGAGATTTTACAACGTGCATTAATAAATACGAGCTTTTTTTCACATAAAAAACAGAGGGGGTTATGAAAGCCAGAAGAAAACTAGGAACTTGCCTCCATCCCTGTGCGAGGAGCTGAGAAAGCCCTGAGTGAGCTGAGTAGTGAGGATAAAGTCCTGAGTGGGTATGTATGTTTGAGACACACAGCCACACCCAATGCCTCAGACTTGTGGAAATGGCCATGCCTTCCATGCACAGGCCAGGTGAAGCAGAATGGCAAAGCTCTCCTCTGGTTCAAGCACTAATACTGGCAGTGTGGAGCTAAGCCCTCCCCCAGTGCTGTACAAAAGAAAAGCACTGAGGTTCCTGGCTGTTGTGGTGTTGGTGATACTCGCCCCAAGCCAGTATGGCCAGCTGATCGCAGCTCTTCTACACGCGTCTACTCTTCCTTCATTCCCTGGCTGCCAAGTCGGGTCAAATCCCTGGCACGAGACATGGTGAGCTGCTCCTTACATATTTACTTAGGGCATCCTCGGGCCCGGCTTGCTGAGAAGGTATTCTTAGTGCCAGGTACCCAGTGAACACACTAGCTTTTGTTATTTCATGTTTTTGATAAAAGGGGGAAGACACTACATTTTCTAGTTAGAGCTACCAAGAAAATGGAGCAACAGCAAGGTAGAGTCAACTCACTTTTCTTGGCGCTAAGAGTTGAACCCAGCTGGGTTAAAAAGCAAGTAGCCATATTTGTAGCAGAGACTGTTAGATTCAGAAGGCGCCAGCCCATTGGGAGTTCACAGGGAGGAGTGGGCCTGTGAGGGCCAAGCAATGACTCAAAGCAGCACTCTCCAAAAAGTTGTATGAGCCCCAATATCCTGCTGGGTAGCCTACTTGCCCATTTACCGGAAATGATGCAGGTGATCTGGAATACCCACAGGTCTTCTGGTAGACACAGCCATTTTGAAAGGGCTCTGCCAACAGAGTGGCTCAGTGACAAGTCCCTCTGCACCACTTTTGTCAGCCACCTTCCAAGCAGTGAGACCAACAGACATCTCAAAATGTTGAATCAGAGCCAAGCCTCTAGGCCTATGGACTGGCTTTGGATGGGCTTGCTTGATGAGTGAAGTAGGAAGGGCCCTTTCCCCCTCAGAAGAATCACCGTAAGTCCAGACAACCCCTCCTGTGCTTGGGGAGCAGGGGTTCTGGTTTGAAGAGAAAACTGGATTTCCATTCACCAACTCCATTCAGGACACCAAGACGCTAACAGGCAGAACAAGTTTGGCTTGCTGCTGCTGCTGAATGAGCTCCAGTAATAACAGGGCTCACCCTTCACCATTAAATATTAACCTTGTTCCCAATGATGTCATAAAACCAAGGCCCAGGAAGCTCTCTCATGGCCACACTCCCCATCTGCTATGGGAGGGAGTCAAGTACCCACCCCTTCCCTGGTAGCAAGCCAGGAGGACCTAGGGCCCTTCAGTGGACAAGAGCCTGCACATGTGTGCCACAGCCAGTGTCTTGGCCACCTGAGACCGCACACATGTTGTCTAACAGACATACGTGCCCCAAAGCTGACCTAACCTCATGCTGTTCTCCCTTGGGGACGTCTAACCACAAGGGAGTATCCCCCTCAATTCTGTGTACAGAGTTGGGGGAGGTCCCCTGGAAGAAGCACTCTCCACTCTGGACCCCGCTCTTTTGGGAGCCATCACAATAATATGGCGTCTGGATTCTGTCTTATGGGCATGGGGGGAGGGGGGAACCAAGGAATGTGTTCTGAGAGGACTTGATGCGCGTGGGGGTTGCCGGATGAGTAGCTAATCCTGACAACAGGACGCAAAAATGTTCTGCGGGGTCAGAAAGATAGTATGAGCACCAATAAGCAGAAGTTATGAGAAATATTTTGACTCAATTTCAGGATGACCTGACAGCTGTTCCACACAGAACAGGATGCTCTGGAAGGCTCTTTGCCACAGAGGACTCCAAGCAGAGAGTGGCCCACTCCACTATCTTCTATCAATGGAAGCTCTATGCTCTTCCTGAGATCCCCACAGCTCCTCAGAGCCTGGTACTGGGGACAAGATGGCTGTTCCAGGTTAAGATGAGATGAAGGGCATGGGACGAGGCCAAGTGTCTCTAGCAGTAACTTCAGGGAGGGTCCCAACAGCATCAGAAAGGTTGGGTGACATGGGAGAGGATAATCGCACTCAAATCGGGATTATGATGTCCATGGCACACAGAGAAACCAGACAGCTCAGTGTCTTCATTCAGGAGGGATGAACCTAGGAAGTAAGCAAACCTCTTCTCTGAAGAAAGGTAAAGCTTTGGGCTTCCTATGGGGTATTAAAAATGTGAGGTCCCACCAGGCAGTGGTGGTGCATTCCTTGAATCCTAGCACTCAGGAGACAGAGACAGGTGGATTTCTGAGATCGAGGCCAGCCTGGTCTACAGAGTGAGCTCCAGGACAGCCAAGGCTACAAAGAGAAACCCTGTCTCAAAAAAGCAAAAAAAAAAAAAAAAAAAAAAAAAAAAAAAAAAAAAAAAAAAAAAAGTCCCCATACATTCTGCTAACCTATTCAAGTTCTTAGTCAAATGAAAGTAACTACACACAACAGTACCCCACAAAATATGGACCGAAGCAACCCCAGATTTCACCTAATCCTAGTCCAGTCTAATGTTGGTCTAGCACAATATCACTATTCCCTGAAGTTTTCCACCAGATATTCTGACTTAACTGCTACCAGAAAGGACCTGGGGCCTGTGTTTCCTAAAAGCTCTCTGGGAGCTTTGGCTCAAACACCCAAGACTGAGAATCCCCAGTAGTAACAGATGTGTACCAACAACTCACTATTAATCCCATGATTTCACAAACCCACGGGAAGTGATTTGCTCAAGGTCTCACGGTGAGTCAAGAGGCAGGGAATCCGAGCTTGCAGAATGGCAGCTGAAACCTTCACCTTGTTTAGGGCAGATGCAGCTGTGCAGAGCTTGAAACAAGAGCCTTCCTGGCCCTGGGGTCCTTGCACCCCAGTAAGCTGAGGACCCCAGAAAAACGCCAGCCATGCTTGCTCCACCCCAGCCCAATAAAGGAGACACTCCCCTGTCCCAGACTAAACCTTGATGACCTAGAAATGCCATGGGAACAGAATTCTCCCAAACATCCCTCTTTCTTTCCAGAAGCAGCATTTAACCAAAGTTCGCAACTGTTTATTAGCATCTGGGAGGAACAAAGGAGCTGTAAAGGCTCAGTCCTAATGAGCACACAGCCATTGGAAGCTTTTCTCCAATGACACCACCAGAGACCTGCCAAAACGTGCTGCCTGCCTGCCCAGAGCTCTGCCCACACAGGACTCAGCACAAGGAACCCCCAGGGCCTTGGAAATGTTGCAAGAGCTTGGCCGAGCAGTCTCACAGAGCGATGACCTCAATGTCTGCAGAGCAAGAAGTTCCAGCAGAAAGGAAGACCCTGGTGTCCTCCTCTTGAAGGGACTCTTATCATGGCCAAAGAGCCTGATTCCACTGATTCCAGGATGGCAGAACAGACCTAAAGAGGGTAGTGTGAACACACAGCTCAGGGGCAGGCAAACCCGCACTGCCCACTGTTCCAGCCAGGCCTAACCCTATCCTGCAAACAAATCCGGAATCCTCACAGCATCTGCCAATGGGCTCAAACAACAGGCCAAGAGCCTACGGAACAGGAGAAAGCCAGGTCCCAGGACTCTGTTAGGTTGTATTATGTACCAACTGCTAAGGGATCAGTGTCGTTTGGAAGTGTCCTCTTCCTGGGGCCCCAGAACAGTATCCCCCTCTTGCTACCCCATCCCACTCACACTCAGCCTCCAGCTTCTTCCAATGGCTTTCTGTCCATGTCAGACTCACTTGGGCTGCTCATGTCACTACATGTTCAGGACCCATTCAGCATCTACCTGGTCCCCACAGCAGAGCACTGAAGATGTGATCTCTTAAGTTCAAATCCTTCCTGCATCACCTTGAGAAGCTCACGTAACCTCTCAGTTTCTTCACCCCACAAGCCAGGATAAGAAAGAGTGCCCAGCTTCAGTTTTGGGCAACGGCAATGGCTTGACTGGGGCTGCCATCACTCCAGAGTCCACAACCCACTTAATACTGTTTTCCGAGGCATCCCTCCAGCACACACAGAAGTGAACCCACAGTTCCACCTGCTAGGCACAGGCCTCCGTAGGGCAGGGCCCACTGTGCTCTAGACACAGAGCAGAATGAGACACAATTGTGGGCCCGCAGAACACAGGCTAGCCAGGGGACAGACAAGGGCTCACAAGCGGCAGCAACACAAGGTGCCTCCAAAGTGATCTTCCACACTCTGTCACACGCTAATGGGATATTTTTTTTTAAAGT
Organism: Mastomys coucha; assembly: GCF_008632895.1. Lineage (NCBI taxonomy): Eukaryota > Metazoa > Chordata > Mammalia > Rodentia > Muridae > Mastomys > Mastomys coucha. The sequence continues at coordinate 6,505,698 of NW_022196900.1, forward strand.
TTGGCTCTACTGTCACTAATTCCCAACAAGCCACATGTGTTTTTAAAGAACCAAATAAACTCCATTTAGAAAACTCTGTACAGCTCCCAGAACCCTCTTCCTTCTCTACAGCCTGAGCCAGACTGTTTGCCTTGTGCCCAACTCCAGTCTCAGAGACGCAGGCCTTGGCCTGGATGTTCTACTTGCCAGAGAGGCTAATGGCCACACTGCAGAGTGTGCACAGGCACAATAATTGAGGGGACCTCCAGGTTTTTGAGTGCCAACAGGCAGACCTTGTTATACCAAAAAACAATGGTCCAGCAAGACCCAGGATCAAACACTTCTCATGTGTATACCACTGAGCACTGAAGTCATTTCTATGTCTAAGTGTTATGTGGTCTTTCCCAGTGAGTCACTTTACTATGCTTGTTAAGAATCCTTAAAGTGAATATTCCAGGGCAGAGACCATTCACCTTTTTTGTTTGGTTGGTTTTTGGTTTTTTCAAGACAGGGTTTCTCTGTGTAGCCTTGGAGGTCCTGGAACCCACTCTGTAGACCAGGCTGGCCTTGAACTCAGAAATCCGCCTGCTTCTGCCTCCCAAGTGCTGGGATTAAAGGCGTGAGCCACCACGGCCTGGCGAGTCCATTCATCTTTATGATCTCTGTCTGTATCTAATGCAAGTCCTGACATAGACAATATGGAAAATTGAGTTCTGTAAGAAAGGAAATGGGCTCAGAGAGGCTAAGAATCTCACCCAGAGTCACAAAGAAAAGCAGCAGGCCCACCTGACCATAGACTCCTTCTTAACTCAGTCTACTGCCTGTCTTCTGACACAGGGGCCTCTGTCCCCACTGTTACCCACTCAGTAATTTATTAGCCAGCCCCTGCCATCCTGTGACCAACCTGGGCATGGGAAGGCCAGAGACCAAGGCTACCCACAAGGGAGGTGGCTGGAAAGTGACAAGGAGGGGTGGGAAAGGACAGATAGGACTTAGAGGGAGATGTCTGCTCAAGACAGAACAAAGGCAGGGATGGGATGGGCAGGATGGGAGGCTGAGGAAGTGAGGGGACGGAATCTTCTGAGCTAGACTGGCAACCGTGGAGAGCACAGAGCTTATCGGGCGTGGGTGGCGCGACCATTGGGGCCCGGGACATCACAGCTAAGAAAAGGGGACATCCCAGACTTCTCTTTCCTTGGAAACAGTGGACAGGCAGCATGCTGCTGGGATGACAAGAAGCATGCTTAAGCCCTCAGTTAGATACTGCTGCCTGGCCTTCCAGCCTCCAACACTGCCCTCTGCAACACACTGAAACCGTTCACAATTTCAGCCCTTTCCTGATTCAACACTGCAGCTCCATCGGAAGAAAGCAGATAAAATGGGCTTTTATAAACCAGGGCTTTGGGAAACTCTAAGGGCAGGAGCAGGGTGGGCACTGCTGTCCTCAGCTGGCCTGTCCTGCTTCAGATCACAAGGAATGAAAAATGGAAAGAAGAGGGTTGGATGTCATGACTCCTGGAGGCACACCTTTACCTCCTGTGGGAATGGATCCCATGATTCCTGGGTTTTACTACCTTCTCCTTCTACCTGCTGTCCCTGCCTACCAACTACAGAACAGAGGCCACAGAGCCCCTGCAAGGTCCCCCTGCCATCCTATTTCCTGGTGGCACCAGGCTAGCTTTCTGAAGGACCCTCCTAACCATACAACCAGTTTAAAAATGGGAGCAAATGGGTGACCCAGATGCAGCTCAGATTTAAGCAATGCCTCCTCCTGGAGGATCCGCTCCCACCCACGTCTGTCCATCAGGTGTAATTCCTGGCCCTGCTGCCCTTGACTTCTTGGCTGCACACAACCCCAAGGGCAACAAGGCCTCTCCAGGAAAAGTCAGCACTGAAGGGTGAGAGGAAGATTCCTCTGAGCAGTCTTGATGGGAGGCTGGCAGCCCAGGCCCTATGCTGCACAAATCCCTAGGCCACAGTTTTCTCTGAGATAGGATCACAGCTTGGGACGCAGGCCACATTTCAGAGCTGGGGAGTTCACAGAGGCCTAATTCTCACAGCATGGATTATCTTCAAAAGACAAGCCTGGTTACACTTCTCACACACAGGCCACCCCACTGTGGGGTGCACAGGCCACCCCACTGTGGGGTGCACAGACCCTGGTTGCAGGGAAAAGGCACTTCCTCAGAGCCCCCCACCCCTACCAGGCTCTGGGGGAGGGGCAATCAGGCTGAAAGAGGTACAAAGATGCAAGCCTAGATGAGGTAAGGCCACTTATGGTCCCCGCCTGAGCCACCAGCTGGAATGTGTCTAATCTAGGCAAGTCTCAGCTGCCTCATAGTAAAACAGGTGACGTTCACTGAGGACACACTGAGAGGAGGAATTGAGACCATGTGTGCAAAGTGATCTCACAAGGATCAGCTGGAACCAATAAAAGCCAGGCTTCCTCGCCTGCATGCCGAGGCACAGGATGGGATGTAGAGGGGACATGGGATCAACCTACAGGCTGTGCCATGCTAATAGAGGTCAAGAGCCATTGGTAGCCCCGATGCCGAACACCAGTGCCGGACACCAATGCTGGGCTGTGCTCCAGTGATCCAAGGCCTCCCTGGAGACGATGGCTCAGGCTACTCCCTCTAGCAGGCAGCACTAAGTGTCCTCTGGATGGAATGTGTAAAGAGACCAGTTTGTGAAGCCTGAGAGTTTATTAGAGGTTCTAGGACCCTGCATACCAGGGCTTTTAGGGCTTATTTTTAGCTCACTGATTAGGCATGCCAGTGAGCTCTAGGCATCCTCTGTGTCTCCACCTCCTAGCACTGGGATCACAAATGTGCATGCCACCATGTCTGGCTTTTCTTTCTAGGGTTTTAGATAGGTACAGTGGCAAGAGCTGAAGCGAGGGCCCACAGCCAGTCTGTGGAGAGGAAACAGACAGGTAGAGAATATTGTCCTGGGGGTCCTCAGCAAGGAGGGAGCTTGGTACCTGGGAGAGGGCATCTGTTTTTGCCTAAGGTCGCTTTTCTTTAAGTGAAAAAGTAGTCTCCAGCCAGCCAGCCTTTGTTTGTTCTTTGCAGAAACTGAAAAAGTCCCCTGGCCTAAGACTCACACAGCCCTCTTTCCTAGCAGACAACCTTTCTTTGACTTCTTGCCAGTCAGTTCACTCTAGGTACTATGCCCAGAACCACTGTGAGGCCAGCAGCTAGGAAACAGCTGAACAGGAATTGTAAGCCTGTGAAGGCACAGGCACAACACAGGTCTGGAGTCACCAGCAAGGCTCCCAGGCACAGTCCACAAGTGTGAGAGGGCAAGGGGAGCCAGTGTTAGTAAGGGGCCTGATATGAGGAGCAGGATTCACAAGGCAGCTGAGGACAGGCCTGCCTCAGTCCAGAATGGGCACTGGTGGAGAGGCCAAAATCCATTAATATGGTGGAGAGTTGTTTTTCCGTGAGGCAGCAAAGAGAAAGAGACCATCATGCTGGGAGGCATGGACCTTGAAAGCCAGATTAAAGGAACTCCCGGATAGTCCAAGGCAAGGGAAGCTCCTGGGAAGTCATGTGACTGCTGCAGTGGTGTGCTTTTACAGGAGGGATGTGATCTGTGCCATCCTCGATAGACACTTCATGGCATGGGCAGGACCAAACTCACAAAGCACAAGAAGCAGAGATACCTACAGTGGGAGCCTTTAAATGACCAAAGTCAGTCAAAGTCAGCTTTCATGCACTCCCTCTAATTAGGCCTGGAGCTCTGGTACACACCACCTCAGTCTCTGCCTTTTCTTCTTCAATTTCCTCCTGAGTTTCTGAATATTAATCTCCCAGTGATGTCACGAGCAGAGCTGCAGACTGCTCTAATTATAAAGCACATCAGGTGCAGCAAGGCTGACAACAGGCTGTGCAGGCACCAGGCTCTCAGACACTGGAGCATCATGGGAAAGAGCTCAGGCCCTGGAGAAGAACCAGGCATGGGTCTGTCCCTGAGCAAGATGTCTGCGCAAGTTCCTTAAACCTTCGTGCTTGGGTCTCATGAGGAAAACACAATTACCCGCCTACAAAGGTTGTCCCAAGAACGAAAAGACGCTCTTAGCAGTGCCAGGCAGGCTTAGGACGTTTTAGAAAATCCAGTGGGGCTGGGGAGGTGGCTCAGTGGTAGAGTGTACACCTAACATGTTTATGCCTAGCCCTAGGTTCTGCATAAGACGGGCTTACAGATGTGTAACTGTGAGATCCAGTGGTGGAGGCAGAAGGATCAGGTGTTCAAGGACATTCTTAGCTACACAGAGCTGCAAGCAGGCCCGTGTTACCTGAGACCTTATATTAAAAGGGGAGGGAGTAGAATCCCGATATCATTCACTGTCTTCAGTTGTCTTTTAATGACAAACCTTACCTCCAAAGTGTGCACACACCCTCTTAATTACCAAGGGGCAGTGCTGTATGAGTAACATACTGGGGGGTGGGGGACCAGCCACAGCCTTGCTTGGAGCTTCTCTGACTTTGGGGTGACTTAACTATCACTTTTCTGTCCATGAAACAAATGGTGGGGAGCAGATACCCACCCCACCCCACCCCTGCCTTCTGAGGCAGCTGAGCCAATGTGTAACTGCTGGCTCTGGACAAGTGTAAAGTGCCCACCTGGGGCCAGCGAGCCCTGCCTCCACAGAAGAGCCATCTCCATGCTGCCCACATGTCAGCTTCCCTCAGGGTTCACTCGTGAGGGCTCTTGGAAGGCCAAGCCAGAAAACCGGCAAGGCAGCAGCAGGAACAACAGGGGCCCAATCCCAGCCTGGCCAAACACACTAGTTCTGTTGGACCTACCTCAGTAGCTGAAGTCCTGTTAGCTCTTGCCAAATACCCCCAACCCTGGGTTTTCCTTGAGTCCCTGTAGGGATGGACCACTCACACCCATTTCTTACCACAAGGCTGACCAGCTCTAGAAGCCACTCATATACTAATCCAGCCCAGGCCCCAGACTCAACCTGTTTTTGCCACCTTCCATGATTGTGGCAGGCTGAGCCCCCTGCCTGTCATACTTTTATTCTCCCCCCAGTCACTTTCTAGTGTCAGACTTAAACTATCCCACTTTCCAAGGGGTGCCCACCCACCCCAATTCCCAGCCTGAATTTCCATCTAACACTCCATTTTCCCTGGCCCCACCCCACCACCTGCCTCCATCTTCTCTCTGCCTGTCCTCTACATCAGCACCAAAGCAGATGAGCTGCTTACCTCCTCCCCCAGTGATTTCCCCTCATACTTAGATCCCGGGACTGAAAACAGCAAACCAGTATCTTTAGTTGGGAAAAGCCTGAGGTCACCAAGCCTGGGCCCAAGCTGGGTAACAGGGTTCTGGAGGAAAAGAAACCAAGGGTTGTGGTGCCTGCCCCCACATGCCACTGCCTACGAACTGTAGAGGCCAGCCCTGGTGGAGTTAGCACTGCCTTCAACCCTCCAGAGTACACAGACAGCAAGGAAAACTCAGAAGCACAGGCCACATCCCCAGGGCCAGAGCCAGCAAGCTGAGTGGTATTCAGCAGAGGCGGGGCCTGGCTCTGCCAGGGCGGCCCACTCTAACCTGCCACTGCACATTAATTACAGGGAGGAGGCTGGTGGCCAACTGGCTTCAAGACTGGTCCAGCCTCTCTCCAGCACAAGGAAGCACTTTATGTAGTCCAACGCCTCATTATCTGGCATCTCAGTCACACCGGAAAGGGCAAATAATGGACTAAGATCAACACATGTTGCATTATGAAGTCCCTCCCTGCACAAACCTGTCCTTGAGTCCACCGCCTGCGTGGCAAAGGCTCAATTAACTCCTTACTGTGATATTTGCAGCCCTTCAATCTGACCACAACAAATCCCCCACCTCCAAAGGAAAAAACAAAAAACAAAAAACAAAAAAAACCCCTCTATTTAGCTTAGTTCATTCACAAAATATTTGTTGAATACCTCTGATGTGCTGGGCAATATGCTAGCACAACTGAAGGGCCTGTCTGTCCCACACGCTTAGAATTCTGAGGAGATCACTGCCAAATCCCTGGAAAATGCTTTTTCCCCATTCAGGGCTACTCAGTGATAGGCAGCTGTTATCTTCTCTCCCATTGCCACTGCCAAAGAAAGCTGCTTTCCCTCGATGCCTACTCGACACACTCACCCAAAAGTCTCTGCGCCATACCAGAAAAGCAGGTAGCTCAAGCCGGCTCTCAGCCTGTTGAGCTACAGGTGCTTACAACGGGGCGTGTCTTGGCGCCTCCACGGGACCCTGGGTTTTTAGGTGTTTTCCCATGTTGGAGTTCCAGGAACCCTGAGCACCAGTCAAAACTACAGAGCACACCCGAGTCTGAAGACATTTAACTGACAAGTAACCCTAGGTCTGCTTTGAGGGTCAACTTGTATGAGGTGTGGCGGGAGCTCTCACTGTCTCTTTCCAGAAACCCAGCAGTGACAATAGACATGCTATGACCTCTCCTACCAGGGCTACAGACGGGTGCACCGAGAAAGGAAAGGACATGAAGGGTGGGTGGCATGGCAGCTGAGCGGACACGGCAGGCTAAGGGGGGGCTGTGATTCGGAGGCATGCAGATGAACACTGCAACTCTAAGCAAGGCAAGAGGTTTCTAGCTGGCTGGCCCAGAGACAATGAGGCAACAGGAAGCTTTTCTAAGAGGCAAAGGGGATTAGATGCCAAACTAGGAGGCTGGACATAAAAGAAGCCATGGAGAAGTTTAAGTAATGACATTATATACAGCCACATTCAGAAGACAGACAGTCTGACCAGAAACATGAACAAGATGGCTCAATGGGTAAGGCTGGTGGACAAGCCTGATGACCCGAATTCAATTCCTAGACACCCACAATGGAAGGAGAGAGAACCCAGTCCTGAAAACTGTCCTTTGACTCCCACATGTGTACGATGCCATGCAGCATGCACTTGCATGCATGAACACACACATGCACATTTGTGCACAATAACAGGATTTGATTGGGTTTTTTTTGCTTTTGCTTTGTTTTTTGTGGAGACAGGGTTTCTCTGTGTAGCCCTGGCTGTCCTCAAACCCTAATGATCCGCCTGCCTCTGCCTCCTGAGGGCGGGGATTAAAGTCACATACCACCAACTGCCAGCTAATAGTGAACTTTTTTTATGAAAGCAACAAGGCTATCAGGTATAGGGCTTTTCTTCTGACACCATTTAACAAAACCACAACAATAAACCATCTGTTAATATGTCCATTTCTTAACCCTTTACAATGCCTTAGACTATATGATGAAAGATCTTACACAGGACAACAGAGATGCTAGAAGACCAAAAGATGGTAGTTTTAAAAAAAAATGTATTTTTGACATGAGAATGTGGGTAACTTACAACTCAGGAGAGAGCAAAGACCTTCTGCATGCCTGGGCCAGAGGTGGCTTGCAAGAAGCTAAGGGGGTGGAGTGGGCGGGGTTCTCCATGAACTCAGAAGGTCAAAATGGGCTTGGATAAAACCCAGCAAGAACAAGTCAATATGGGCCTTGATTTTGAAGAGAAGCAATTCTTCTGTTTGTGTCAACCGTGGGTGACTGCAGCCCAGCCCCACCTATTCGTTTACTTACTGTCCACATCCCTTGCTGCATGGTTAGGGCAGAACTGAGGAGCTACAATAGAAACTGAGTTACCAAAAGCCTAAAAGCCTAAAATTCTTCATCATTACATTCTTTGTACAGAAAGCCTGCTGACCCCTGTGTTGTACAAGTGAAAAACTAACACGGGCCAACAACATGCTGTCACCCTTGGGACCACAGACTCATGCCTAAACACCCTGCTAGTCCCTCTTATCTGAGCAATTCCCCAAGGAGTCCCCACATTTCTTTGAAGCTCTTGGCCTGGTAAATTTTCCACCCTCTGCAGTTTTAGATATTAAATGTCTGAGGCTTTTCCTACGCCATTCAGGTGAAAAGGTGGGTGATCAACCAAAGAATGAGCATACAGGACTTCCAAGAGCAAGCCAAGTGCCGTGCACACAGGAGGACTGGAAACCATAGTGAGAAACGTGGTTTCCTTATGAAACTGTGCGACTTGACTTCTTGTGTCTCCTTAACTTTGGACAAGTCATTTTAAGACTGGGCCTTGGTCTGACAATAAGAAAACCTCGCTCACTTTGGTCTCTCTCACTGCATTCCATGGGAATGAGGTCTGCAGATGGCTGAAGCCTTTGGGGAAGGAAAGACCTCTGAACAAGAGTAACACCTGGCTATTTTACAAATGCAGGCCAGTGGCTCAGACAGGATGGGACCTGCCAAGGCACCTGGCCCTGGACATTGAAAGTTCAACTCACCCCAAAGCGGCTTCAGTGTTCCAGGTTCTGTGCCAGCTGTGAGGGTCAATGAAAAATAATTGTGTGTCCTCAAGGAGCCTGATCCCTGGTGTCCAGATAACACAAGAATGTCAATAAAAACAGGGAAGCTTGGCAGGCCTCAGACATGGCCCCTGACCTCCAGAACACCTCCCTTAGAAGAAAAAGGGTTGGTACATCCCTTTCACATCCATATGGATCACAATGGGGCAATGCAGGGACCTAACTCATGGGACAGAGTACAACATGCCCTGGAGACCATAGAAAGCAGCTAAAACATAACAAAAACAAACAGACAAACAAAAAACACCACCAACAACAAAAAAACAAAACCCTGAGACACAAGCTAAATTGTCTCCTCCCTATGAGACTCCGGGCTCCTCATCTACCAGTGGAGACACACCTGCAGCACAAATACAGAGGCTCTGAAACTTCATTAGGCACCTGTCATGCGCTTCTGCCTCCTGCTGAGAAGTTGGAGAGGAAAATTGCCCCCATCTCTAGGGCAGCAACATTCCAGAACACGTTCACAAATGTCATAGCAGGACAGACAGACAAGACTAGAGAAAAAGAGATCAAAAAGCAGGATCTTGCTTTGGCAGGTAGCCAAGAAAATCCCCACCCCTTCCTGGGTCAGGAATACAGTCAGTCAGGCCCTCTGCTGTGGCCTCCCTCCTCCCTCGGCCCACTGCGCCTGAGGGAGTTAAGGAAGAGAGGGTGTTAACTTCACTTTCCAGGGCCTGACAGTGCATTTCCCACACAGTGAGTGCTAAGCATAGGCTGTGGCCACTGATACAGACAGATGTCGGTCGCATCCAGCACAGAGGGCTAGCATGGATGAGCAAGCCTAGTAGGCTTATATAACAAAGGGCTTGTCACCACTTCCTGTGATCACCAGCATTCCAACACAATGAGACACCCTCAGCCCTGGCTTTGAAGTTCAGCAACTCATTGAGGTGGCCCAAGCACAAACCTCGGCTGGTCACTGCCTAACTTCCTTACCTTCCCACTCCTGTCACCGGGAGCTTAGGACGGCACTGTTGTTGATATTGTTTTGTCTTGTTTAAGTTCATTTTCTAATTTGCTTTTGTGATTAAATAACCTGCCTTTGTTCTTGAAACTGTAAAGTAATCCAACCTTCCTGTGACAACCACTGTTAACAGTTCGGGTCTATTTCCTCCCTGCCCTTTTTCTACAAGTGTGAGAGTGGGGGTGGGGTGGGGAATGCAAATACAGGCTTTTCCTATTGTAGGCATGTCATCCACAGCTTCTCCCTCTCCAGCCCTACAGTAGTAGCTGAACTCCTCAGTCTGTCGGCTGCTCCTTTCACTACAGGCATGTGTGTCTCACATTAACCATTTCCCGTGGTGGGATGCTTGGGGAATTACCAGTGTTTCTGGGTTTTTCCAATGCTTTAAAGTGACCTGTAACTAAATCACCATAACTCCCTTTATTCTATTCTTAAATAAATTCCTCACTCCTGAGGTGCCTCTCAACTGTGTCACCATGTTCTCTCACTGTTTCTGGTCATTCTTTTTGACCCAAACCAAGCCAACAACTAACTTTTTGTTTCTGACAAGGTCTTGTCTACAACTCAATGCATCTGTGCACCACCACACCCTGCTGTGTCCGCTGGAGAGTGAACCCAGGGCTTTATACCACGTGTATACATTGTTCATGTGTGTAGGAATGTGGGTGAAGGTCAAAGGTCAATTCTCCATTGCTGCCTACCTTGTTTTTGAGACAGGATCTTGTTAACTAGGCTGGCTGGCCAGGGCGCCTCAGTGGTGTGCCCATCTCTGCCACCCTAGTGCTGGGATTACAAGCACATACTACTACACCACACAGGTTCTGGGGATCAAATCCAGTGGTATTTTAAAATCAAGTACAGGACACTTGACAATATACAATACAGATGGCTACAATATAATCAATCTCTAAGTCAAACTCATGATTTTGAGTCTACCCACATATGCCAGTCATCGTTTGAACATCTCTGGACGGAGGTTGGTAAATGCCAGAAGTCCTTACAGAAGGGTGGTCTTTCATTAAAGAACAGATAACAATCACACCAATTACAGAGGCAAGCTAAGGACAACAATCTTGGGGGGGGGGGCTGACCAACTTCTATACTGAATTCCAGGTTACTTGTCATGCCCCATTCACACATTCGCCTTTGAAATTCAAATGTATAGCTCTTCATAGGAAGGCAGGTCTCTCTACTACGGAAGCTTTGATTCCTATTTGAATTTTTTAAAAGAAAAGAATGTATGAACCTGGTATTCTCTTTTGGTATCTTTTTACCACAAAGTATAAAATAACTAAAAAGGAGAGACATCATACCACTGAAATTTACCTTCACAGTACCAAAAGCTGGAGTACCAAGGGGACCTCAAGCTGCTGAACTTTAAAGCAATCCAGAGGAGACAGGGAAAGAGATGCAAAGGACAGTACTCAAAAAATGAAAAAGTTCCGTCCATGGACAACAAACTGACCACTAAACTACTTCATCAGCAGCCCTTGGAGAGCTGACAGTGTCAGCAGTTTCTGCTGTTATCAGAGGCGTCATGACTAAAACCTTTTAGCGATGCCACCAAACAAAAAGCCTGAACTGAAGTTTCCTGTTTCAGAATCAGGTCCATGGCCACCTTACCCCTACACAGGGACCCTGCCATGAGGTAAGGGCAAGTTGACAAAACTCAGCCACACCCCCGAGTTCAGCTGTCTGCACTTGGAACAACCTCCAAGCCCAAGTTCTGGCAATGTGATCCAAGCCATCCCAGCATTCTCAGCTGTCCTGCAGGTGACTGGCAAGTGATGACACTCACTGCCACCATCCTGTCACTTCACAATCACACCACAGATGGGTTTCAAATGGATCCAGGCCTCCTGGAAGTCTACTGAAAAGCAGTGTGATTCCTCGATCTATGAAGTCTTCCTTCTGGCTCCCTTGCTGGACATGGTGGCCAGCCACAGAACTACAAAGGCAAAAAGAACTGGTTGGGGACTCCTCAGGGTCCCCCAGACCAGCAAGCATCTCCACAGGCTGCTGCTTTGCTCTGGTGACCCAAAGTGCTCTGAGCACTTACTGTTTTTCAAAGATCATGTCCCCTGGGAGGATACTGTTCACAGGCCACAGGTCAGTATGAGCTCAGAACCCCATGCTCCCTGTTCAGGGGACATTAAGGTCCACCATCTTCACTGTGGCTGCTTCCTAGCTGTCACCGTTGGTCCTGACACCTGGGAATGTCTCCAACTCCATGTGATGTCAGATGAGACAGCAGAGCCTCAATCCAAGCCTCAATGGCCAACTCCGTCCATCTTCTAAACATACATGGCCATCTTCACCAGCTCCTGAACCCCATGTAGATGAGCCGATCAGTGGCTGCTCTGCCTCAGAGAAAAGCAAAGCCTTTACTTGCTCCACATTCCTTAACACGTGAATGGTTAAGTCTGCTGGGCTTCCTCCGCCTGCTCACCACTAGCAGCATTCAAGGTGTGATAGACTCCCACCTCTACCCAGACCATGGGACCCTGAGAGAATGTGGACAGCGGTTCTGGAAGCTGAAGTAACTTACAGACGTCCACAGAGGGCATTTGGGCTACTGACAACAGTGATCTGATAAAATCTCTACCTTGACAAGTGCTTGGTCAATTTCCCTCCAGAGTTGTTCTGAGAGCTGCCTGAATGGCCAGCCATGTGCTTCACGGCTTAAGGATGCAGATTTGGGTCAGATCCTTGCTGCCCCTACCTACATTTGTTTAACAGAGGTCCCCACCTGTAGGCAGACTCAAATGAGGCCTCCCCACTTTAGCTGTCTCCTTAGGCTGCACAGGTTTTCTGAGAGTACCCAGATCTGACCCTGTCACTTCCTTGTTCCAGTGTCCTACTTTTGTCTCCCACCACATAAGGACGAAACTGCCCTGGTGGCCTCACAGCTGAGACCATGAGGTGATACAGAGCTTTCCTCTCAACACCCCTGTATCTGTGCAGACAGAGGGGGTTAAGGGCAGACACAGGGACCAGATTGGACTCAAGGCCCACTTCCAGATCTGCCTATCACTAGCTGCATCATCTGTATGCTTCAGTTTCCTTCTCAAGATGTTTTTGGGGGGTGGGAGGACTCTTAAAATGTGCCTCCTACGGATAAGGAGAGAGAATGTCCAGCTCCTAACACTGTGTTACTCAGCCAGGCAACCTCTGCCTCACACGACTGCCAAGTGGTGAAGTCTCATGGCTCCTCTGGAATCTAGTCCTTCCTGCTCCCTTCTATCTTTGAGTCCTCTCCAGTTCACTGACGAATAAGACCCTGATCCACACCCAATCTTTGCCTTTTCTGAGAACTTCTGAGCACTTACGGTGGCCCACCTACTCAGAACTTGTTCTGGCCAGTCTCCTCTTTAGAGCAAGCTCCTGAGCTTGAGCTTCATCAAAGCCCTCCTCTGTAATCCCAAAGGGTCCCTGTCCTTATCTCTTGACGCCTGGCTGGGAACTGGCCCTGTAAGACAGTGTTATAGCTAGCCTTGAGGAGACACCGTCCCACATCCATGTCATGTGGAAGAAGACAAAGGTAAACATTTTTAGGAAGGCAACAAACAGCAAAAGTGCATATACACCAGTAAATCCAAGAAACTAAGCCAGAATCTGAGTTCTCAAGAAAAGTGAACAGGCCTTAAAACTGCCTTAAAACGAAAGCGCCTTTCTAGGACACACTCTGAAAGCAGGTATCAAAACACTTTACCTTCATACTCAACAACTCTCCTTCTATTAAGCCAAGGAAATAACCACAGGAACTTCTGCTAAGAATTTAGTTACAAAGGTGTTCCTCAGAATCCGGCTAAGTTGGTGAAAACCAGTAAACAAGAGAGGTGCAAACAACACAATGCAAACATTAATCCTTGCTGTTGCATCTTTGAGACAATGTAGGCACCATTCTATGTCTTTGGGCAGAAGGAAACAATTTTTATGTGGGAAAAATAGATATGTCTACTGAAGACGCCAAGGCTAAGAACACTAATAGGTTAATAATCGTGATTTTTCTCTGAACTGTGTAGTTGGGGTTGGTGTCTGGGTTAGTTTTCTTTGTATTTTCTGTATCAAACTTTAATCCTGTTGTAACAGGTAAAGTTACCACTGAGATTGATATGTAATACACTTCCCAATTCCTGCCTCTTTCTGAGAACTGGCTCTGGGCACAGCTAGAGAATAGAATAGAATAGAATAGAATAGAATATTGTGTCTTCACAATAGAAGACAGGTAGGGGCTGCACCATCCCTTGAATGCCATGCATTCCCTAATTCACTTGCTGCAACTTAGAATGTACCAGAAGGATTGTGGGGCTGTCTGGCTTTCTGAGAACCCATGGCCACTGAGATGCTGAAGTTGCACCCTTGGGAACTTTCTAGTCATTTATATGGTTGGGTTTGATCCTCAATACTTCAAAAAGATTGCTCTGACTGACTCAGACAGAGAACAGAGTGGAGGGAACAGACCGGAAGCCATTGGAACTTGGGTGCCCATAGGCAGCTGATTAGAAGACATCCAGCCTGGCATGTACTGAAGTAGGGACCCATGGCAAGATAAAGAGGCCAACGTGTCTGGTAGGTTTTGGCCTAAGTAGCTGGGAAGTGACCTGCCCAAACATGTGGCCCTCTACACTGTCCCTTGAGCAACCTTGCCAGCTCCTCCCTCCCTGGCCCCTCTCTGTGTAATTCTTTTTTGGAGAGGTACAGCTTACACCATTTGGCCCTTCGGAGTTAAGTCCCTTCGACAAATCTCTTAAGGGAATCCAACCCAAATACCTTAGGCTCCCTATCTGTTCCTATCACCTACACAGAGCAGTGCCAGCATGCAGCACCTCTAAGCAAGCGATGCTGAATAAATAAAAGAGAACACATACACGAAGCCATTCTCATTCTAGTTGGAGACTTTTGCGTTCAGGCACCAAATGTGGCTCAGGGGACCTCTCCACCTTCTAACCGACACACACACACACACACACACACACACCCATCAACGCTACTTCTTCCTTCTGGGCCTGGGGAAGCCACTATCTGACCATTAGTTACTGTAAGCACCTCCCCCGGGGTTCATGAATAACCCATCATCTCCGAGACCCACTCCCTATGCTTTTCCTTTCCAGCATGATGGGAAATCCAGAGCTCCCCTTGGAGAGAAGAGAAAGGAACTGAATGACCAAGAGGAAAAGTCAGTCCTTCCTGGCTCGGCACTGAGAAAGTTTGCGCTTCTCAGGAAGTCAGTACCTCTGACTCTGAAAGTGAAACATTAATAGAAATATTACTGGAAAATACCAAACAGGAAGCAAAGGAAAATTCCACTGTGGAAGTAAGGCCCTCGGTCCATGTGCCCCAACAGTCTCAGCAAAGTGTTTCAGAATCAAAACATAGGAAGAGATGGAACTCAATCAGGCTGTCACCCTTCCTGACCACTCAGGCTCTGGCCAAGCTCCCCATCCTGGCTCAGAGAGGCAAGGCAGGCTCAGCTTCTTCCAGTGCTGACAGGGACTCCAGCATATTCCTCAAAGCAAGTCTGAGAGGCCAATGAGTTCCAGGCATAAAAGCTGATTGTGCGATAATTATAAGAATGGAGAACCAGTCACTCTTGTGGGGTCTGGGGAGAGCAAAGAGTAAAACAAACCACAACGCAGAAAAAATTTGGCGTGATACAACTTGAGGCCATAGAGCACAGTGCCAGTTTCAAATCTCATCTCTGCCTTGTACTAGCAAAATAAGTAAGTAGGTAAGGTGGGAACGAAAGTGGCATGTGTATCAAAGGAGGGTGGTGAGGAGTAAGAACTCCAGCACACAGCACAGCATCTGGCTCAGAATGCATGCAATGCTACAACTAGCTAGCATGGATGTGCAAACTTCTGTAACTACTCTTTCTGCCCAGCATCTCCTCCTCAGAGGAGCCCTCCTGGCTTCCCTCAGCTGAAGGGTATTTTCCCCTCCTCTCTCTGCTTCAGGAACCAAGGTACTGTCCAGAGCAGTCTCTTTTCAGGATCTCAGCTCACTCAAAACCTGTTTACATATCTATTCTGTCACGTAGATAAGAGCTGTGCTCCAACCTTGGTTCCCATGTCCCCAATCAGAAGCTCCCTATGTGCAGCCACTGGCCAGTTCCTGCACCATTCTTGTACCCCAGCTTTGGACAATGGTCTGCATATAAAAATTCCTCAGACGATACAGGCCGACAGGAGTTGAGAAGCGACAGACCACAGCAACCTGTTTCCATCAAATACCTCCAACCAAGGTGTGCCATCAACCAGCCAGCAGCCCAGTTTTCAGCTGTAAAGCCATTAAGTATCAGGTGTGTGTGGGTGTGGGTGTGTGTGTGTGTGTGGGTGTGTGTGGGTGGGTGTGTGTGTGTGTGTGTGTGTGTGTGTGTGTGTGTACACCCACCCATGTGGAGGTCACAGAACAACCTGAAAAAAGTTGGTTTTTTCCAGGGATCAAAATCAGGTTGCTGAGCCATCTCCTGGTCCTCAATTCCAGGGTTGTGTTGTTTTGCTTTGGCTGGTCTGGTTTGGTTGGTTGGTTGGTTTTTTAATGACCAGAGCTGACCTTTGCTTCATCGGTTCTGCACCACAAGTTAAACTCGGCAGGGGAGGGTTTGGCTGCAAGACCAGAGGAAACCACACCTGCTTCAGATTTGCCTTTTAAAGCCAAGGTACAGCCCAGCAATGCTTTAGGAGCAGGGAGAAGACAGAGATCAAGTCCTGAGGTTAAGTCCTAAGGCCAAGTCCAAGGTTAAGTCTGGTTCCCCAGAGTGTCTAATTAGAGGAGGCAGTTACCTGATCTCCTTTTAGGAAACTTAGGTGGTTCTTTCTAGATAAGGGCAGAGGTACCACCAGCTTTCCTCTTAAAGCAGAGCACACACAGCCTAGCTGATCCTAGGGGGAGAGAAGGTCTGGTGTTAGAGTGAGAAGATATGACAGTTACAAGACACACATTTTTGTGCAGCTGTCCCCTGGGATGCGCCTACTCTGTGTGCAGAATTTCTCTATAGAATAACTCAAGTGCAGCATTAATGTCTTCTTTATGGAACTCGGGAGCAGGCAGGAGAGAGAGTCCAGCTGTGAGTCAAGACAAGGAAGGAGCCAAGGGGAATATTTGGTGGGAGGGAGGGGAAACACGACAGCCATCAGTCAGGGCCTTCTTTCCCATGGCGGGTTAAGCTGGGAAACAGTGAAGCAGTGAGTAGAAAGCACATGGGTGTGGACGCAGAATGCACGGTGAACACCTCATCATCCTTAAAAGCTGCGACATTAGCCGGGCGGTGGTGGCGCACGCCTTTAATCCCAACACTTGGGAGGCAGAGGCCAGGGCTACACAGAGAAACCCTGTCTCGAAAAACCAAAAAAAAAAAAAAAAAAAAAAAAAAAAAAAGCTGTGACATTAGGTTCATCACTGATGTCTCTAAACCTCAGTGTCTTGATCAGTAAAATGCGCTGACAGTACCCACGGCAGATGAACAGCCCAGAAAGCCTAGAATGTCTTGCCTACACCCCTGCCCCTTCCCCCACAATCCTCCCACCTCTCTTCCTGAATCTGGCCTTGTGCTGTGACTTGCTCTGGTCTACAGCACTCAAAGGAACAGTTTCCCAGATTCAAACCTCAAGAAACCTCATGGGCTTCTGCCCTTTCTTGGAACCCTGTCTTGCTATAGGAGCATGAGCTGAAGAATGAGGGGTGAGGGGCCAAGCCATACTGAAATAGAGCTGAATGGCACAGCCTCAAGAGCATCCTAACCAGAGTGAGCCCCATCAGAAACAGAAATGATGCTTCAGTGTTTGGTGTCAGGGTAGAAAACTATAACCCCCAGGCCAGCTGCCTGGCTTTGAAAATAAAGTTTTATCAGAACACAAGTATCCCTACTACTATATTCTCTAAGGCTGCCTTTAGATACAATGACAGAGCTAACCCACTGTGAAAGAGACCACCTCAAACCTGAAAACATTTACTGCCTGGCTCCAGCCCTTTAAAAAAAAAAAAAAAGTTGGCCCTAAGGCTAGAGTGACACAGGATAGAGCAATAGCTGATACAGTATCTGGACCTAGAACCTAGCCAGGCGGTGAGGACTTTGTGACCAATGGTGTTACAATGAAGCCTTCTGGAGAATTAATCCTGAGAATAGCCTTGACAAAATTTCTCTCACTCTCCTATCAAGGGTTGGGAACCTGTCCTACACCATCAACTTTGGTCCTAACCTTTTCCAAAACGGACATTTTAAGGGCTGGAGAAGATGGCTATTAATCAAATAGAAATGGCTGACATTTTGACCCTGGCTTCCATTGATCCAGACTAGTGATTTTATGTGAAGAAGATCAAATGACAGGTCAGCTTCCCTGCATCAAGGCCCCCAGACCTACCCTGCCAACTGTTTTGCCCCGTACCTGCCTGCTGGGTCCAGCCCTCAGCATGGGAGCCTTGCTCCCCAGTTCCCTGCTCAGGCCATCCCGCTGTTCCTCAACAGTCAGTTCAAGTGGCTCCCTCTGGCAGCCCTCCTTCACCTGCCAACAATCAGGCTGGTCCAGCCTTCTGGACACACTTCAGCCTTTCCTTAGGTTCTGATACTGTCTTAGGGTTCAGAACCTAGTGGGCTTGTTCGTTTATTGATACCCAAAGGACACTGTTTCCAGAACTTTCCTTGAGTACCACAAATGAAGGATGCTTGTGTCTCCTATATAAAATAACATAGTACAACCAGGTGTGGTAGCACACATCTTTAACCCACAGACCTTAGAAGACAAAGGCAGGAGGATCTCTGTGAGTTCAAGGCCAGTCTGGTCTACACAATGAGTACCTGGCTCAAAACAGAATAAAAAGGGGAAAGGCACAAGGCTGTTTGCTTTTCACATACCTTAAGTCCTGTCTAGCTGACTTATAAGACCTAATATAAAGTAATACTACATACATAGTTACATAATTGTTTCTGACTTAGGAAACAACAAGGAAACCAAGTCTATCTATGGGTTGGTAATTTTGTTTCAATTTGGGGGCAAAGTCCCGGTGATTGAATCCAAGGCCTGGGCTGTTGTGTATGTAAAGCCTTCCTCTAAGATTGAAGCATTCCATCCTTCAGGAATGTTCCTTCAGCAGAAAGGTAAACAATTAGAAATAGCTTCAGGAAGTCCCTGAAACTGACCAAATGCATTAGGCCTCACCTTGCCAGAATAAACTAAGAGCCCCACCTTAGAAGGAAACTAGCAGCAGACTTGAGTGTGGCTTATACCTAGAAAAAGTTTTCTCTCACAATATTGGTGTATACTAGACAAATAAAAACTCTACCACTAAGTTAACACCTCAGCCTTCTCTCTCTTTTTTCTTCTTTTACTTTTTATTTTCTGTGTTTGTCTGCATGCTAACTGTATACTAAGTATATGCCTGGTCCCCACAGAGACCAAAAGAAGACATTGAACCTCTTGAAACTAGAGTTGCAGATGGTTGTGAGCGGTACGTGTGAGCTCATGTGGGTGCAGAGAATTGAATCCAGATCCTCTGGAGAGCACAGAGTACTCTAGAGCCATCTCTCCAGACCCAGTCTTTTTACATTTGACTTTGAGACAAGGTCTAACTTGCCCAGACTGGCCTTGAACACTTTGTAGCCCAGGTAGGCTTTGAATTTATAATCCTTCTGACTCAACTTCCAGAGTAGCTGGGAATGTAGAGCTGGCTTTCTCTGCCCCCACTGAGTAGTAGGTGGTTATGGTTAAGGCCACAGACAGCTGCAGAGACAGGACACATACCCTGTTCTACCCTGAAGCAAACCTCTGTGGCCACACTTACGTTCCTCTGAATTCCCCGTGCCTAGCAAAGAGCTCAGAAACTTCTAGGTGCTTTGTTGTGGTGCTGTTTTTGTTTTGTTTTGTGGTTTTTGTTAAAAATTATTATTTATTTATTTATTTGGTATGGAAAACGTGTTATTTAACACAACTCTGTAGATGCCGATAATATACCAAGTGTTGGTACCCATTAGCATGTATTTAAAACCTGGGAGAACTGACGTCATGATGCATTCTTGACTTTCTCGGGTGTACTGGAATCACCACTTAATTATGACAAAAGAAACAAGACCAACAGAAAACATAACTGGATGAGACTGGTTTGGCTGCGGGTGGGGGCTGGGGTATCATCTCCCCCATCTCAAGAGCATGACTGAAGGAATCTACCTACTAACCTACCAAAAAGAAATTTTCTTTTCTCTCCCAGAAGCTCAGGGCCACCTCTCCCTGAAGTCTATCTATTACAATGGCCCTCTAATTCTGGGCCATCTCCCTCCCCCAGACACTTCTAATTAAGGCTGTAGGTATTTCCTTACCTGGGTCAACAGTCTCCATGGACTCCCCTATGTAAAAACTCAGCTGGGGGACCCAAACTGAAGCCCCCACCCCACCTCTGCTATAGTGTCACCTCTCACTTCCCAAGCAAGACTCACTGCATATGAGCTCTGGCTTCCAAGAACACATCCTACAATGAGGTTTTACCACCATGAGCACATGAACACACACACAAGCCCCCTTATAGCCTGAAGGCATCCTGTCCCACTTGAATCCCACTTCGGCCTCTAGGTTCACCTTAAACATCTACTTCCTAGAAAAAGACCTCCCCAAGTCCTCAAGACAAAAAAAATCACTGTGGGGAGGGTGGAAACTCACACCCACTTCCTGCAGAAGCTCAGACCAAAGATTACTGCACCCTTAACCTCTGCCTCCTCCCCGACTCCACTCACTCTCACCTCATCTCTAAGCACAGAGGTGGTTACTAAATTACGTTAGGGGGAGGAATCCCGAATAGTGCAAAGACTCTTTTCCAAGAACGCCTGTAAGGGAAACACCCCATTAGAGATGTTGCAGTGGAGGAGTGTGATGTGGCCAAGTGGTGTGCTGCAAGACTTACCTGGGACAACTTAAGTTTGCAAAAGAGGAAAGGGTTCAAGTGTGTAGGGCAGGAATGGGACCCCAAAGCTGAATCATGGTATGAGCAGCACTAGAAGATGGTGGAACTAGCCAGCAGCAGCACTGCACGCCACAGGAACTCTCAACTCAGGTCTGGGATTAAAGCTGACACTGGTGCTGGCCAATTCTCTAAGGGCAACAACAGGAGGCTAGGCTGCCCCAGACTAAGTGAGATTTTCCTGAAGCTACTGGTAGGGACTGAAGACAGGTTTGGGATGTTCAGGGCTGGATCACAGTAGGTCTGGCCTCCCAAATGCTGTCTGCTAGGAATAATGTGAAAACCAGACTGCCATCTGACTGCCAGATGGGGATGTACTGGCCACATACTGAGCTGTCGATGGGCACCTGCAGCCTGTATCCAAAGTGGTTCTGGCCAGAAGGCTGGGGAATTAGGTGGAGAAGAGCCATTGTGGCAACAGGGTTGCCAAAGTGGGACCCCAAGACCAGAAGGAGCAATCACCCAGACACTTGTCCAAAGGCTAACTCTCAAGGCTCCCACCAGAACTGTTGGGAGCCACACATTTCAGGGGATGAACGCCTTAGAGTTGCAACAGTAAGAATGTGAGAGACAGAGGATGGGAGGGGTACTGTGAAGTCCTGTCTTCTAACCACAGACAGCCATTGTACTCAGGAACTCACAGCAACTATGGTCACCCACACAAGATCCATACAAGATCAAGCCAATCAATAATCATTCCAGCATGGGTCGGGAAGGGAATCATCAGGCTCACCCCTCCCTGGGGAGCTACTGGCAACTGACCACTCTTGGGGTGGGGTGCTGCTGGTACTTTGCCCATGCCCACACAGGCAGCACTAATTTGACTCACTCAGTAGGTGATTTAAAAAAAAAAAAAGATTAAGGTAGGAACAGCCAGTGGGGGGTGGGGTAGAGAGGGCATGGGGAGCTAAGAGTGGAAGTGATCAAGATACATTTGTATCTGTGTAGGAAGCTGTCAAAAAGTCTGGAACAACAAATGTGCAGGTTTTTGTCTTTGTTTTTAAAAAAGTTGCAGAGGCAGGCTGAGGATGGAGGTCCCTTGGCAGAATTGCTTGCTTAGCATGCACAAAGCACTGGGTTCAATCTCCAGAACTGCACCAAACTAGATGAGGTCCATACCTGTAATCCCCACAGACTACAGGTGGACCAAGTCACCACTGAGAGGTGGTGACACATGCCTTTAATCCCAGCTCTCAGGGAGGCAGAGGCCAGTCTGGTCTACAAAATGAGTTCTAAGACAGCCAGGGCTACACAGAGAAACACTGTCTCTAAAAACAGAAAAAGAGAAAGAAAAGGAAAGGAAAGAAAAGAAAGAAAGAGGGGAGGGAGGAGGGGGAGGGAGGAAGCAGGGAAGGGAAAGAGAGGGGCAGGACTAAAGCTCATCTGTGGCTACCTAGTGACTTTAAGGTCAGCATTGTTTTCCATCTTATTTCAGAAAGAGTCTCCGCCAGCCTTCCAGGACACTCATGTCCCTCTACTAGCTAGTCTGCTGTCTCGCAACCACTCCCTTGCTACCTCCCTTCCTCAAGACAGAAGGAACATCTGGTAACTTCCTCCCTTGTCTCCCAAGAGAGACAACTCTTAAAAGATCAAAGCTTTAATATGAGAAAGGAAAAGCAGCCCTGAGAGCATGTTTCTTTAAAACTGTATCCCCTTCCACGGTTCAGCCCAGTTGACTGTCCTTGGCCCAGGCCACGCAGCCCCTCGAGGGTCCTGTCCAACTCTAACCTCTCTGTTCCAAACACCCAAGACTTCATACCTGCAGTTGTCTAAAGCACCAGGCATTTCTCCAGCCACCCCAGATCACTACTGGCTCCAGCTCAACAATGAAGACCCCATTTAACACCAGGCCCCATCACAGGATGGCCTCTGTCACAGCACTCAACACAGACATACAGCTCAGGATTCCCCTCCCATCACCTGGTAGAGGTGAGCAAAGACTCATGGGAAATATGGTGACAATGAAGCCAAGTCTTAGGCACACTTGACATTCCAGCTACAAAGTATGATTAGTAAGCATCTTTAAGTCTTAACTCTAATTGGGAAAAAAAAATGTTTACAACAATTTTGAAAGCCACACAAAGACTTCAGAGAGCAGGCTGAACCACAAGCAGTAAACAAAGAAAGTCTCCCCCC
>NW_022196900.1:6528204-6530704 GCF_008632895.1 Mastomys coucha
CACCACCACCCCGTCTTGGGCAACCGTGGTATGCTGAGTCAAGTGAGGTGGGCTGCAAACTTCTCTGGAAAGCTCTCTCTTCATTTTTGTATGTAAAAGCTCCAGGCTCCCCCAGTGAGCGCACCACACTGAACCTGAGCCACAAAGGAGGCTGCAGGAAGCTTGGCTTCCAGAAAACACCAACCACAAGTCCAATAGCTCAGTTCTCATCAGGGAGATCTCTCCTCTTGCCTCCCTGGTGACATAGGAGTCACCAGGGCTTCCAGCTCACTGTCATCAGTGTGGCATCTTGGGTACTTAGGAAGCACGCAGAGTACGAGCTTCCACGGTGTGTGCCCACACCATTCCAGGGAACACTAGTCTCCTTCAGGCTGCACACTCCATCCATCCTGGACAGACAATGCAGGATGACCCCAGAGAGAAGACCAGACAGGAAACTTTTTCAGGAGGGCATCTCCTTCCTCACCTCTCCCATAAAACAAAAAAGAAGCCTTGCCTAGCACCCGCTGACAGGGAGAAAATGTCCCCCTGCTAGGATATCCGATCTCTATCAGTCCACGAAAAAGTTTTGAGCTTGAAAGGAGAGGGTGGGGGAGAACGCAGGCAGAGTAGAGTCCTGACAGCCAGGCAACCCTGCCCCAAGGATCTCTCACTGGGCCTCAGATTTAATCAAAACACTGCCTCCACGAGAAGTAGGCAGAACAAGTATTTATGGGGGAAGGGAGGTTAACTCAGGAGTGTGAAGGGAAGGAAGAGTAGAGGGGTCTGGCTGCAATTAACTCCCTTGTTATGAAGCAGGGAACAAGATGGCCTGATAGATTGAGCAGGAGTTGCCACAAAGGCTTCTCATTCCCGAGGCAGTACTATAGGGATGGAATCAGGAGAGAGGATGGAGTGGGCAGAGGAGAGTCTCTTTAGCAGTCTGCCTTCGGAAAGGGGAGAGCGGGTAGGATCCGCCAGATGGGTAAATTCTCTGGGAGGACGAACCTTTACACCGGAAAACCCTGCGTGGGGGGTTCCCAATATCGCTCCAGTACAAAAGGCCGCTGGGCTTCGGAAACCTGGCACGCAGAGTGGGACGTTTAGAAGCATTATACATACACACATTCAGGAACAGTCTATAAGGAAACTATGACCCGGAGATTCCCTTTCCCACTCTAGACCTCAATTTCCATCTGCATCTGGGAGGGGGAACCACTACAGGGACTCCGGGGTAAACAAGAGTAAATGCTCTTTTAGGCCAGCCGCTGTTGACTTTACTGGGGAAGCCGGAAGGGCTGGCTGGGTCTGTCTTCTGGGTAAAGTTAGGCGGGGTACTCTCTCTCTGGCTCTGGGATCGGTAAGGGTGCGTTTGGGGAGCAGAAACCAAAGAGACGTAATCTGATCAACCATATGGGCAGAATGCGCGCTGTAGCCTAGATCCCAGGATGCCAGAGCAAAGTTGATGCAAGGGATGGGAAACGTGGCAGTGCCTCAGTTCCCCATGCGCACTAGTACCTCTGGATCTTACCTTATCTTTCTGACCAGCTCCGGTCTCCTCGGCGGCGCACTTGTTGAGCATTTTTTTGCCTCCGCAGGTCGTCGGGCTCCAGGTGCGGCCGCCAGAGCACACGCCTCCCGGAGGGTCCCCCGCAGCGCCCGCGCTCTCCACTTTGATGAGTCGGTGCTTGGGGGAGATGTAGCGCACCTCCGCCGGCGTGGCCGGCCGCCGCTCGCTGCTGCTGCGGTAGAGGTGCGGGGAGCCGGAGGATGAGGACGAGGACGCGGCGGCGCCCGCTCCCGCCGCCGCGCAGCAGCATCCCGCAGCTCCCGCGGCCGCCGTGAAGGCTCGCTGGCCCCCGCCGGGTTCCCCGCCGCCGCCGCCGCCGCCGCAGTAGTCCAGGCGGCACATGGCTCGCAGTTTGCGCAGCGACGAGCCCGGCCCGTTGTACGGGTCCTCGAAGTCGCGCTCCTTCTGCGCGCGGTAGGCGCGGATGAGGTCACTCGTGCTGCCGCTGTCGTCGGGCAGAGAGCCCGACGAGGCCGAGAAGCAGGCGGCGGCAGACCCACAGGACGCCGAGGACGCCGAGCAGGCCTGCGGCACGGCCTGCGGGGGCTGCTCGCGCCGCTCGCCCCGGCGCCGCTGCTCGCGGTAGTCGGGCCTCGGCGGCTGCGGCGGACTCTTGGTCTTGCTGTTGCCCAAGCTGAAGTACTTGTTCAGCCACTTGGCCATGGCGAAGGGCCGCCTAGGGCCGCGGCGCGCGAGCCCGGTCCGCCGCCGCGGCCATTCGGGGGACAACGCTGTCGCCCAGTCCCGCAACGCCCCTGCCCCGGTGGGGGGCGTGCGGGGCACCGGCCGCCAAGTTCAAGTTCTCGCAGCCGCCGCCTCCTGCCGGCCGCCGCCCGACTCCGGCCGCTGCTGCACAGCCCTCCGCCCCTGCCGCGCGCCGACCGAGCTTCGGATCTCGCGCCCCTCACGGACGTGTCTCATAGGGCCCCGGGCCGCCTAGAGCGGAAGGCC
>NW_022196900.1:6535704-6544999 GCF_008632895.1 Mastomys coucha
GAATGTTAGGTAATGGGCTCTGCAGGACTCCCACACAGCTGGCTTGGGCCTGTTAAACTGACCAGCCCTGGCCTGGTGACAGGAATACTGTAGGAAAAGCAAAGGCGTTATTTAAAGGGAATATGTGGCTAAAGCACAAATGAATTAGTTTCTCTTCTATTGCTGGGCTAAAACACCATGACCAAGGCAACTTATAAAAGGAATGGTTTATTTCGTCTTAGGATCCCAGAGGGATGAGTCCCTGAGGAGGCCACGGCAGCAAGCAGCAGGCACGGCCGCCAGAATGGGCAGTGGAGAGCTCACATCTTGAACCACAAGCACAAAGCAGAGAGCAAAACACCAGGAGGCCTTTTACTCTCAAGCCTACTACCAGTAACACAAAATCTACCAGCAAGGCCTCATGACCTCCATCTCACCCAGCAAGCACTACCAACTGGAGGCTAAGTGTTCAAATGCCTAAGACTATGGAGGCTCATATACGTATAACCTGCATAACAGACCCAAGTTTAGGGCTGGAGTCTGGCTGGCTGCATGGATCTGCAGCAACTAGCCAGCCTCCTTGACCCTCACCTTCCTACTTAGACATCCCATCAGCTAGGAGTCTCTGGCCTGGATTACTGCATAGTTTTCCTACTTCTGTCTCAACAGAGGAACTGCCATCCTATAACATTAACCTAAGTTTGCTTATGTCCCTCCTCTGCTCCAATCCTGGAGACTGAATTCCATTCCCTTAGTAGTAAATGCCAAAATCTTTACAGTGGCTCATGAGCTCTCACGTACCTGAGTTCCTGCCCTTACCATAGCCTCTCCTCTCTGCTCTGTTGCCTGGACCCTTCCTCTGCTTAGATTCCTAGCACCACCCCCACTCTTACTCCCACCCCCACCCCATGCTCGCCCCTAGTGTTCTTCAGGTCTTTATTTAAATGTCATATGCTCAATGATGCCTCCTTTGAGAGCATTATCTACAAGTGCAGTCCCAGCACTGGGTGTCGCCCCTTCCCCGATTTACTTGAGTGTAGTTCACCCCATCTCACCCACTGCATATTCGCTTACTTCTCTTGTTTACTTTTTATCTTGCCCTGCTATGGTTAGAGGATCTCTGCCCTTCTGTTCACTGCCATTTCCAGTGTCCAGAACAGTGTCTGACATGGCAGGTAGGCAAACAATTCCTATCTGTGGTGTGAATGGGTGAATGTGTGCAGAAGAGCTAGAGTTTAGTATTTCTGTCTGCATCTGTCTTCTAGTGGCTGTTCTTGGCCTGGAAGTGAGAACATGCCAAACTCAGGATGATAAAGAAGATATATTTAAGATACATGACATGGCATCTTTATTTTCCCTCTACCACTGAGCTGTATGCCTGTTTTTACTTTATATTTTAAGACAAGGCAGGACTTAGACTTTTGATCTTCCTGCCTCTTGTGAAACATTTCCTCCTTCAAGGAAGTTCCTTAAGCAGGAAAATAAGCAATTCAAAATAGCTCCAGGAAGTCCCTGAAACTGACCAGATTCACAAGGTCCCTCCCTGCCAGAGTAAGCAATAAAAACTGAGAGTCTCCCTCAGAAGAGGTGAAGCCGAGCTGCAAAGAAGGCTTAGTGAGAAAAGTTGTGAGGACCCAGCTACCAGGCAGGCCAGCTGCCCGGAAGAAATAGAGAGCAGCCAAGCTGCCTGGTGGACACTCAGACCAATTGAGGCACCTCAGGAAACCAGCTGAGCTGCAAAGAAGACCCTGAGACCAGATCAGCTTCTGGGAGAAGCAGAAACCAACTAAGCTGCCTGGAGGAGGTGTAGATCAGAGCCATTTGGAAAGGACACACTCTCCAGCCTGTCGAGCTGTCTGCAGGCTATGCAGTATGCTCCACGTTCCAGCTTCTGTGAACCGTCACCCATGCTGGGGTGGACTTTGGTGATGCAGCTATCTTTGAATCTTTTCTGCTCCTATAAGTAACCCTCCACCTGCCCCCGTCATGGTCCTGTAAATAATGCCAATAAAACTCATTGGTTCACTAAACTGGGCTTTGGAGTTATCCAAACTTTGGTCTGTCGTGAGTTCTGTTATCTGGAGTGAGTAGACACGAGTGTTGCACTTCCCTGGGGAACACTTTTTTTTTTTTCCACGCAACAGCCTCCCAAGTAATTGGGGTTATGGGTCTACACCCTACAGCATTTATAGTCTAGACTATTAGCAACCTTCCAATATTAGCTGTAATGCTCATACTGGACATTAGACCCCCTGGACTTGCTCTCCAAGTGCAATTATAGATACCCTCTGATGGCATTTTCCCAACACTGTCTGCAGCCTGACTCCTGTTTCCATGGATTTTACTTAAAAAAAAAAAAAAAAAGATTTCACATAAATGTGAGATCTTATAATATTTTATTTCTCTGTTTTCCAGATTCATGTGTGTTGTGCTGTAACCGCTGGCATGATCTGTGCATGTATTTCTCTGTATGGGTGTTCCTGTGTGTGCACATGTGTGTGGGACATGTGTGTGGTACACTTGGAGGCAGGAGCTCCATATGGAGTGTCTTGTTCAATCACTCTCTCTTTTATTTTTTTGAGACGGGGTATCTCATTGAGCCTGGAGCCAATCCAACTCCAGTGAGTCCCCAGGGATCATCTGCCTTCTCACACTGAGGTTTCAGGGAGGTACTGCTAATGCCTGGCTTATTATGTGGATTGTGAGAATCCACAGCTCAAGTCCTCAATGGCTCCATACCAGGCATGTTACCGACTGAGCTCCCTGTCCCCACACCTCTCTGAGACAGGGTCTCATACGTACCCTCATATGTACCCTATGCACCAGTGGCTGGTCTAGCTCTTACTGGCAGGCTTCCAACTCCTAGACAATCCTGCCCCTCTCTCTCTCTCCTGGGTGCTCAGATTATAGGCACATGTTTTCACATCTAACTTTTGTTTTGTTTTTGAAATAGCATCTCATGTAACCCAACCCAGCCTCAAACCTTGCTATGTAGCCATAGTTGGCCTTTGAGGCAGAGTATCACCCATGTCACAGTTTGCTCATTACCATCTTACTCCGGCTTCAACCATACCACAGCTTGCTTTCAACTATACCAAGTGGGCACTGGAGTACAGATGTCTTTACAGAGAGACAGTTTTCATTTTATTTGTATCCATACCAGCAGAGGAATTGGTTGGCCATGTAATCACCCTAATTTTAATAAAACTGGAAGAACCCCGTGTGTTTTTCCATGATGGCTGCACCAATTTCAATCCTATCTGCAGAGTCCCTTCTCTTCACAGCCTCTCCTATACGTGCGACTTCTTTTTTCTTTTTCTTTTTCTTGTTTTGGCTTTTCAAGACAGGGTTTCTCTGTATAGCCTTGGCTGTCCTGGAACTCATTCTGTAGACCAGGCTGGCCTCTAACTCAGAAATCTGCCTGCCTCTGCCTCCATAGAGCTGGGATTAAAGGCGTGCACCACCACTGTCCATCTTACATATGACTTCTTTTCTTTCTGATTATAACCATCCAAACCAGTATAAAGTGACAGCTCACTTTGGTTTTAATTCCAATTTTCTAAGCACCCTTTTCTACTTACAATGGCCTTCAAAGACAAGTTGTCTGTTTTTGAAGACAAATCAATTTGAGTCTTTTGCTACTTTTTAATTGGGCTACTTGTTTTTGCTACTGAGTTGTACCTATTTTGGATACTAATCCTTTTTCAGGCATATGATTTGCAAACATTTTCACCATGTATGTGTGTGTACGTGCGTGTGTTTGGTGTGTGTACAGGTGCGTGTGTATGTGGAAGCAGAGGTTGACTGTGGGTATCTTTCTCAAATGACCTCTATCTATCTATCTATCTATCTATTTACTGATTGTTTTTTTTTATTTTTATGTATATGAATATTGCCCTGCATGTAACTCTGAACACCATATGCATGCGTGGTACCTTTGGAAACCAGAGAGGGGATCAGATCCTCTGAAACTGGAGTTGAAATTGTTACGAGCTGCCATGTAGGTGCTGAGAACCAAACCCAGGTTCTCTAGAGGAGCAACAGGGCTCTTAACAGCTGAGCCATTACCTCAGATTCCCACCCCATCCCCCTTTTTTTAACAGACTTTCACTGGGTAGATGAAGCTGATCTCGGAGACCTACCAGGCTAAGGGCCTTTACCACCATGCTCTCAGCCTCAAGGTCTCTCATTAAACCTGGAGCTCACTGATTGGTTAGGAGAGTGAGTTGTGGAGACCCACCTGTCTTTTCCATCTCCCCCACCTCTCTGGTCCAGGAATTACAGAAGCAATCTACACAGGCACCTGTCTTCTACTCTGGGGATTTGAACTCTGGTCCTCTTGCTCTCGAAGTGGGTGCCACTGGCCGAGCCATCTCTCCAGCACTGCCCTTTCATGGCGTTTCCTTCACTGCGCAGCTGAATTTTCAGTCTGATGTCATCTCTTTGGTTTATGATTGCTTTTATGATCTGAGCTTTTAGAGCAGCAGTTCTCAGCCTTTCTAATGCTTCCACCCTTTCATACAGTTCCTCATGCTGTGGTGACCCCCCCAACCATAAAATTATTTTTGTTGCTACTTCATAACTGTAATTCTGCTACTGTTATGAGTCATAATGTAAACGTTTCGGGAGATTGAGGTTTACCAGAGGGGTCGAGACCCACAGGTTGAGAAATGCTCTTTTAGAGCAGCGTCCAAAAACCTCATTACCAAGGTCAATATCAATGACCTTCTCTCTTAAGCTTTTATAGTCTCTGGTCTTACATTTAGGCCTTTAATCTATTTTGAGTTGGGTTTGTGTGTGTGTGTGTGTGTGTGTGTGGTATAAGACAAGAGTCTAATTTCATTCTTTTGCACATAGATTCAGAGTTTTCCTAACACCATTTATAGAAAAAGCTGTCCTTTCTCCGTTCCGTATTCTTGATGCCCTTGTTGAAAGCTACTGTAGATGCTTGGGTTTATTTCTGGGCTCTCCATCCTGTTCCC
This sequence comes from Mastomys coucha, assembly GCF_008632895.1. Classification (NCBI taxonomy): domain Eukaryota; kingdom Metazoa; phylum Chordata; class Mammalia; order Rodentia; family Muridae; genus Mastomys; species Mastomys coucha. Next base: position 6,540,666 of record NW_022196900.1, read on the forward strand.
TGGTCGGATGTGTCTGTTTTTCTGCCAGTACCACACTGTTTTCACTTGCTGTGTTTTTGAAGCAGATGCATCTGGGGTTCTGTTCCCAGACCCTGTCTCTTAAACAGAGAATGAAGACTGTGACTCATCCCTACCTCCCCAGCATCGGGAGGGGGCTCTAGGAAGGTTGTGGCTTCCAAGTAGCCCCTTCCCCAGGAGTCCAAGCCTGTCCTGATTTGCAAGCCTGTCCCTTGACATGTCACTGAGCCAGCCACTTCTTCCACACCAGGTACAGCTAATCTTAGGAATCTCATTACGAGTCCGAAGATAATCCTCTATATCTAGATTAAAGGATGTGTTTTGACCATTACCGTGCATCGAGCATTGAGCCGACAGCTTAATTGAGCTGTTTATGCTGCTGCCTTGATCTCTTCCCAGAGAATTTACAACTAATTCCAAGTGTCTCTGTGAATTAAGTGGGCCTCTCCCAACATGCTTTGCCCGTCGCTTGCTTGTGCCAAATCCCACTTGTCCTTGTGTTACCTAATTATGGGCTCTGGCTCGCAGCGGTCTCTGGCCAGTGCCACTTCCAGTCGACTCCCTCTCTGAGATGACCATTAATGATACAGCCCTCCATAGGATCATGCCTCAAGACAGCATAAAAGGGGGTGGTGGAAGGGAAGACTGGGGTGCAGCAGAAAAGACATAAATCACACTGACCCCTTTGAAGTCACCTCCGGCAGCTAGATGACAGCAACTTTCTATCGAAGAAGACAGTGCAGCCCAGCGCTGCTCAGTGTGATGGAGGAGAACGGTCCAGGCTGGGCTCAACACTCCTGAACCCTTGTCTTGATCCCTATTCTGATTTCCTATGGGACTACTGGACACCCTAGTTTTCCTATCTGTAAAATGGAAGCTGACAGGTCACTGCCTGTCTTTCTCCCTTTCGACTTATTTTTATTTATGTGTATGCATGTGTGCTTGTGCAGGTATTCACAGCCCAAAAGAGGGCATCAGATCCCCTGGAACTGGAGTTATGGGCAATTGTGAGCCACCCAACGTGGGTGCTAGGAACCGAACACGGGTCCCCTACAAAAGCAGTACACATCCTTAAAAGCTGTGCCATCTCTCCAGTCCAGGATTTTCATTCAGTAGTTCAGAGATGTCACAGAGTAAGCGGGAGGAAATCTAGAAAAGAACACAATGAAGGACTGCCATCAACTAGTGAGGGCATGCTTAGGGTCGCCAAGCATTTGCTATTTGCTAATGTCAGGTTTTACTCGGTGTTTTTTATTTTTTTTCTTCTGACCCAACTCCAAGTCCACTTTGAGGGACAGAGAAGACTCTGTCCTCCTTGCCAGACTCTACTGAGGATGAAGACAAAAGCAGAGATTCTCAGTGCTGGCTTAGGATAACCCATAGAGCTTGTGAAGCATCAAGAACCAGTTTTAGCTGGGCAGTGGTGATGCACTCCTTTAATCCCAGCACTTGGGAGGCAGAGGCAGGCGGATTTCTGAGTTTGAGGCCACTCTGGTCTACAGAGTGAGTTCTAGGACAGCCAGGGCTACACAGAGAAACCCTGTCTCGGAAAAAAAAAAGAAAAGAAAGAAAAGAAAAGAAAAGAAGAAGCAGTTTTAGTCCAGAGCACTGGATCAGAATTTGTATGGGCTGCTTCAAGCAGCCGTGGTTTGTTTGAGTCAGATAAGGCCTCATGTAGCCAGTGCTACCCTAAAATTACTATATAGCCAAGGATGACCTTACAGTTCTTTATGTTCCATCTCCTGAACATTGAGTTTACAAGCCTGCAGCACCATGCCTACCTGTCTTTGAGTATGTCTCTCTCTCTCTCTTTCTCTCTTTCTCTCTCTCTCTCTCTCTCTCTCTCTCTCTCTTTCTCTCCCCTTCCTGCCTCTCTTCCTCCCTCCCTCTTCCCTTTCTCACTCTATGCATGTGTGTGTATCTGTCTGTCTGTCTGTCTTTGTTTTTTACTTCCTAAGTGCATACAGTATACAGTCAAGTTTGAAACAGACAGATCAGAATGCATGATGGCTTCCAACTGAGGACCTTGGACCAGCACATCCCCTAACCTGAGACAGATTAGAAAAGCCATTTTTTTAAAAATATTTATTTATTTATTTAATGTTTGTAAATACACTGTACCTATCTTCAGACACACCAGAAAAGGACATCAGATTCCATTACAGATGGTCGTGAAACACCATGTGGTTGTTGGGAATTGAACTCAAGACCTCCAGAAGAGCAGTTATACTCTTAACTGCTGAGCCATCTCTCCAGCCCCCAAAAAGCAAATTCTTGAAGAGGTTTCCATACCCTCCGAATTAGAATCTGGAGTCTTATGGTCCTGTAGGTTATTCTGATGTATGCCAAAGCCTAAGAGTCAGTGAGCCAAAATATCGTGGAGGTTCCTTGTGCAAAATGGGGTTCTTTACTTAGGACTAGATCCAGGAAGAGTTGGGAAAGCGAAAGAGTGGCAGGGACTGGTAGGGGCAGGAGGCATCTTTATGAGCAAACTGCTTGCCAACTGATGGCTGTAGCAGGATCTACGAGATTGCCAGTCAGCCTGGCAAGGTACGTGCCTTTAATCCCAGCACTTGGGAGATAGAGGTAGGCAGGATTTCTGTGAGTTCGAAGCCAGTCTGGTCTGCTTAGTGAGTTCCAGACCAGCCAGGGCACTAGTGAGACTCTATCTCAAAGAAAAGGGGGCAGGGGCATCTCTGAAATAAGTCTACTGAGCACAAGTTTGGGTTTTCAGTCCCAAACATGAGTCTGATGGCAATCTTGAAGGCTACCATGGGCATCCGAGGCTTATTAAGAATAAGGAGTCAGACAGTGGTGGCACAGGCTTGTAATACGAGCACTTAGAAGGCAAAGGCAGGTGGGATCTCTGAGTTCTAGGCCAGTCTAGTCTACAGGATGAGTTCTAGTACAGCCAAGACAACACAGGGAAACCATGCCTTGAAAAACCAAAACCAAAACACACCAAAAAAAAAAAAAAAAAAAAAAAAAAAAAAAAAAAAAAAAAAGAAAAAAAGAAAAGAAAAGAAAAGAAAAAGAAAAAAGAAAGAAAGAAAAGAAGGAAGGAAGGAAGTAATGAACAAGTGAATGAATGAACAAAAGAAAAGAGGATAAGCAGAAAGTTTAGTTAGGCCAGGAAGGAGCAGAAGTAGGCCAGAGAGGATGGGCTCATGGGTGTGGGTCAGACAACCTAGAGGCCTGGCACAAGGAGCTGTGGAGCCCATGGACCAAAAGTGAGCATGTCCAGAAAAGAGCCAGGCCTGATAGAGGTGGAGAGAATATAGTCCCAGGAAATCCCAGGGCTGAGGACACAGGGGCAGACATCGCTTCTGTCCTGTTTCAGAGTAAGCCCAGTGGAGGCTGGCAGACATCAGCCGTCAGAGCAGGGAATGAAGGGGAATGAAGGCTGTGCTTGCTAAATTTGTTTGTTTGTTTGTTTGTTTCTAAAGATTTATTTATTATTATAAGTACACTGTAGCTGTCTTCAGACACACCAGAAGGGGGCATCAGATCTCATTACAGATGGTTGTGAGCCACATGTGGTTGCTGGGATTTGAACTCAGGACCTTCGGAAGAACAATTGGTGCTCTTACCCACTAAACCATCTCACCAGCCCCCCCCCTTTTTTTTTAAAAGATTTCTTTATTTCATTTAGTATGAGTACACTGTAGCTGGTATTCAGACACTCCAGAAGAGAGCATCAGATCCCATTACAGATGGTTGTGAGCCATCATGTGGTTGCTGGGAATTGAACTCAGGACCTCTGGAAGAGCAGTCAGTGCTCTTAACCGCTGAGCCATCTCTCCAGCCCTGCTAAAATTGTTTTAAGAAGTGAGTGACAATCAGGAACAGAACAGCTTTGTTCTGCAGCTGAGACAGACATCCACACCTATAGAGAGTGGCGCCATCAGGTCTTCTTGTATGGGGTCTCAGCCGCAGATGGACTAGTGGAGGTTACCTCTGTCCTCTAGAGCTGTCCTCTGTCCTCTAGAGCTGTCCTCTGTCCTCTAGAGCTGTCCTCTGTCCTCTAGAGCTGTCCTCTGTCCTCTAGAGCTGTCGTCTGGAGGATAGTCAGTGGAGGCTTCACATGATTCATTTCTATCCACCCCAGGGATTCTCAGTGCCTGCCAAATGCTAGGCCCCGAGTGATGGTGTGTGGGACCGAAGTGAATCCCATTGAGAACCATCAAATTGCGGCTTCTAACTAGGACCTCTCACCTTGGACCTCAATAAAACACACCGCTAAGAATCCAGATGTTCTGCGTGAAGAAGAGTCTTTTTATCCTTGTAGAACCCTGCAGGCTTTCTCCCTTCTTCCC
>NW_022196900.1:6545027-6558579 GCF_008632895.1 Mastomys coucha
CCCCCCCCCCCGACATCCTCCTGCTGAACATCAGAGTAGCCCAGATATTAGACCCTCACCCAAGGTTCCTCATGCATACTGTCAGAAACAAATGAAAAAGAACTCCAGGCATGATAGCACACACCTATAATCTCAGCATGTGCGAGACAGAGTGAGAGGGATTAAAATGTTCAAAGCTAGCCTGAGCTACATAGCAAGTTGGGGACAGACTGGGCAACATGAGCTCCTGTCTGAAAGAAAGAAAAAGAGAATGGAGTTAAGCTAACCCCTAATCTTGCTGGGTTAGCTTGTGAACAGCATCCTGTGCTGGGGTACAAGGACAGCATCCCAAGTTAGAGAGTTCAGTCTGGTTTTCCTCATTTCTAAACAAAACACGGGAGTCCTAGAAAGGTAAACTATTTCTTTAAGACCTGCCTGGGCTGGGGCCAGAGAGTCAGCAGGTGGTTAAGAGCACTTGTTGCTCTTGCAGAGGACCAGGGTTGAAATCCCAGCACCCATGTGGTGGTTCATAACTATCCTGTAACTTTAGTCTCAGGGGATTCAACAGCCTGTTCTGACCTCCACAGGCACCAGGCATGCACACTGTACCCACACATACATGTAGACAAAGCACTCATGTACATAAATAATGAAATAAATAAATCTAAAAACATTAAATTAAAAAAAAAAAAAGTCTTGCCTTTGGGGACTAGAAAGATGGCTCAGCTGGTAAAAATGTCTGCCGGAGGAGAGACTGGTCTGTGGAGCTCACTGACTAAGTACTGTATCTGTAACAATGAACTTCAGACCAGTGAAAGGCTTGGCCTCAAAAACTAAATGTGAAAGCCGAGAGAGAAGGAGAGGGAGAGGGAGAGAGAAAGGGAGAGGGAAAAGGAGAGGGAGAGGGGGGAAAGGGAGAGGGGAGAGGGTGGGTGAGGGGGTGGGAGGGCATGCAGGTTAGCTTTTGTCAACTTGACACAAACTACAATCGTTCGGTAAAAGGGATTCTGGATTTGAGAAGATGCCTCCATCAGATTGGCTTTAGTCAGGTCTGTGGTGTCTTTTCTTGATTAATGGTTGATGTACAAGGGCCCAGCCCAGGGCAGCTGGGCCTGGTTTTTATAAGAAAGCAGGCTGAGCAAACCAGGAGAGCAAGCCAGTGAGCAGCTCGCATTCCTCCATGGCCTCTGCTTCAGTTCCTGTCTCTCTGTTTCTGCCCTGAGTTCCTGTCCTACTTCCCTCAACAGATGGACTGTGATCTAAGACTTGTAAAATGAAATGAAACCTCTTCCTCTCCAAGTTGTTTCTGGTTAGTGTTTTGATCACTCCCAAAACCAAAACCAAACTTGACCAGATGACTGTGCACCACGTGTATGCAGTGCCCAAGGAGTCCAGAAGAAGGTGTCTGATCCCCTGGAACTAGAGTAACAGATAGTTATGAGTGGCCATGTGGGTGCTGAGAACTGAACTTAAGTCCTTTGAGAGAGCAGCCAGTGCTCTTAACCACTGAGCCATCTCTCCAGCCCCAGTGCTCAGGCTTTAGAGCCACTTCGATTCTCTAGTGTCCCAAGGTGCAGAAAGTAGCCAATTCAAGGTCTCTAGATGTTGTGTGACAAAACTTTTCCTAGAGAGACACTACACACAGATCTACTCTCTCCGGGCCAGGGAACTCATCACGGACCAAAGTATGGATACTATCAAAGCCTAGCTTTGTGAACCAGTGAGTTTCATTGGGCTTACTTACCAGAAAATAGATGATCAATTACTTACAGGAGCAGAAAGGACTCAAAGACAGCAGCATGGTGCCCAAAGCCCATGCCAGCATGGTGCCCAAAGCCCATGCCAGCATGGTGACAGCTACCAAAGCTGGGAACCTGGAGCACACTGCACAGCCTATAGGCAGCTCTATAGGTTGCAGAGTGTCCTTTCCAGGTGCCTCAGCTGAGCTGAGCCTCTTCCAGGCAACTTGGCTGGTTTCTCTTTCTTCCATGCAGCTGGCCTGGTCTCTGCAGTCTTTTACAACTTTTAGAGTCTTTCAGCTCAGCTTCACTTCCTCTGAGGGAAGAGGCTCAGCTTTTATGGCTTACTCTGTCAAGGAGGGGCTAGTGAATCTGGTCAGTTTCAGGGACTTCCTGAAGCTGTTTTCAGCTGTTTATCATCCTGCTTAAGGAGTTTTCCTACAGGGTAGAATGTTTCAATCTCACAGGAAACTGTTAACCAACGCTGGAGTAAATGCCCTCTCTGGAAGCCTGGGCAGAATTTCTCTGGTATGCTTTGAGTTCCTAAAGCCCAGCTTGAAGCTCCACTTTCTTGTTAAGTCCTAGTCTTTTATTAACATATAAACTCCATGGCTATTTTCACTTGCTCCCATTTGCAGACATTTTTGTGGTGGGCATAGCAGTTTTATGTTATTATTAGGCACTGACCTCAGGAATTTGCTTTCCCAACAGACCAATTTTGCTATTACATAAAGTGGCACATCTACCTCAGCCCACAGTATAGATCAGAGGTGCCTAAACAACTCCAAGAAAACTGGCTCATTGTAGCTCGAGGGGAAGCTACATCATCATATTTTCACATGATCCTGCCCCAGGCACTCTAGAGGCAGGAGCCTGTTTCCCTTGGGCAGCAAAGACAGATTCCATGATGGATCATTTGAAACTAGACCCATAGCTCATGTGGCCTCTCCCATTAATGGACAAGTATCTCTCTGGTTGGGTGAGGAGAGCATGCATGAGATGTGTGGACTCCTTAGTGAATCCCTCAAGATGTTCACAAAACAACCAATCCCAATAAAGAACGCCTCCGTCGCCACCAGTTCCTACTGTAAGATCCATAAAAGCCCATGGGGCAAGGCTCCAAAGTTATTTTTCCCTTACAGCCAATCACTCTCAGGGATTTCCTCCTCACCTTTTTAACAAATCTCCTCACTCCATGTCCATGTTGAATTATCTTACTCTTCTTGGGCACAATGCAACAAAGTGGCCTGGGATGTTCTCTTAGTCATTGTTCTATTGCTGTGAAGAGACACCACAGCCAAGGCAATATTTAGTTAGTTAGTTAGTTAGCTAGTTAGTTGTGTTTTTCAAGACAGGGTTTCTCTGTGTAGCCCTAGCTGTCCTGGAATTCAGTCTGTAGACGAGTCTGGCCTCAGAGATCTGCCTGCCTCTCTCTCCCGAGTGATGGGATCAAAGGTGTGTACCACTACCACCTACAGCCAAGGCAACTCTTACAAAAGAAAGTATGTACTTGGGGGCTTACAGTTTCAATGGGTTGGTCCATTATCCTCATGGTGGGGAATGTGGTGGCAGGTAGGGAGGCATGGTGCTGGAGAAGTAGCTGAGAGCTTACATCTGATCCAATGCTGAAGAAGTTGTGTGTGGGGGGTGTTGGAGGGTGGACAGAGACAGAGACAGAGACAGGGCCTGGCTTGGGCTTTTGTAAACCTCTAAGCCCACTTCTAGTGACACACCTCCAAAAATGCCACCATTGGGGGAGGCATTCTTGTTCAAACTACTACTAGTGGCTTTGGTGTCTTTTGATTATAAGTCATCGGGACTTTAGCACCCTGAGATAAGCTCATGAAGAGCCAGGAAGAACTTCCTCTCATTCAAAGGACCCACATCATGTGAGCATGGGGTGTCGGTTCCTGCCTCCTCCTTTCTTGCTTGAGGCTGGGTCTCTCATTGGGCATGGAACTTCAAGCTAGACAGCTGGCGAGCTTCTGACTATTCTCCACCTCTCCTGTTCCACAGGAGGTCTGGGATTAAAGATGTCAGTTCTGTCTGCCCCCCACCTCCACACCCCCATTTTTTTCATGGGTTCTTGAACTTCATGGAAGAGGGATAATGGCTTTATTTTTGTGATGCCCCAACTCTGTCTCTCAGGTTTGGATTGGATCTGGCCCTTCATAGTGTTAAAAGGACCTGTTGTAGAAGAAGAGGGGCCTTGGGCTGCAATAAACATAGGCTACGGAGCAATATTAAGTTCAAGCCCTGGCTCCTATCTCTGGACCATTGAGAGTATCAATTACTGCTCCTGGTTTCCTCCCTTGTTATTATAGATGCTGTCAGCCTTGTAGGATCATGCGTAATGTAAGCCAAGAACCTCCCAGATCATCTGATCAATAACCAACATAATTTGGCAGCAGTTCTTGAGTCAAGAGCGATATACTAAAATGTCTTGTTCTTCCCGCTGCTATCAGGTTCGCCTTTCTTGGAGTTCCCTGTTCTGGATGCTCTGCTGTCCCCTCCTCCCTGTTTGCTTCTCTTTGCCCGTGTTATCCATGTCCTCTGCGGTTTTTCAGCCTATCAATTTATTTTGCACCTAAGCTCGTCGAAGTTGGATTTCTGTCACTTGCAACAAAAAGGGCCTGAAGAATTGCAGGAACAGGAGGAGGAGGAGGAGCATATAAGCCTTAGAGAAAAACTGTAGGGTAGAGTATGGTAGAGAGGACTAATAGAAAGTTCAAATAGGCAGAGGCAAAATAACAAGGAAGCCATCTTTTTTTTTTTTTTTTTTTTTTTTGGGTTTTCGAGACAGGGTTTCTCTGTATAGCCCTGGAACTCACTCTGTAGACCAGGCTGGCCTCGAACTCAGAAATCCGCCTGCCTCTGCCTCCCAAGTGCTGGGATTAAAGGCGTGCGCCACCACTGCCCGGCTGGAAGCCATCTTCTTTTTATCTTCCTTCTTGAGGATGTTTAGCTCCTTGGAGATGTATAGCTGTAGCCATAGTTGGTTTTGGTTTTGTCATTCTGGGGAACAAACTCAGGGCTTGTGATGGTTTGTATATGGTCAGCCCAGGAAGTGACACCATTAGAGGGATGGCCCTGTTAGAGTAAGTGTGTCACTGTGGGTGTGGGCTTTAAGACCCTCATCCTAGCTGCTTGGAAGCCAGTTTTCTAAGTAGCCTTCAGATGAAGACGTAGAACTCTCAGCTCCTCCTGCACCATGCCTGCCTGGATGCTGCCATGCTCCTGCCTTGATGATAATGGACCTGCAAGCCAGCCCCAATGAAATGTTGTCCTTATAAGAGTTGCCTTGGGTGCTCTCTTCAGCAGCACATATACTAAAATTGGAACAATACAGAGAAGATTAGCTTGGCCCCTGCACAAAGTTGACACACAAATTCGTGAAGTGTTCCATATTAAAAAAAAAAAAAAAAAGAGTTGCCTTGGCCATGGTATCTGTTCATAGCAGTAGAACCCTAACTGAGACAGGGCCCTGCAAACGCTAGGCAAGTGCTCTCCTGCTGTGCTGGGTCTCTTATCCATCCTCTTCATCTTACTTCTAACTGTTGTGGGTTTCCTTTCCTTTTCAATTTCAAATGCTTTTTTTTCCCATTTGTTTTCACAATACTTCTTGCCTTCCAAAGACTGTAAAATATGTTCTCTCTAGGGGTCTTCACCACCTTCACCACCCCCCAGCTCTGAATTCTTAAAGTTCTTGGAACAGCACAGTCAAAGTTCAGTCATCCTCTTTAATTTACTAACTTACTTATTTTTTGAGACAAGGACTTGTGTAGCCCAGACTAGCTTCAGATTTACTGTGTAGCCGAGGGTGACTTTGAACTTCCGATCCTTCAGCCTCTCCCTTCCCAGTGTTGAAATCCCAGATGAGGGTCTTTGTGGTATGTTTATGTGGTATCAGGGGTTCCAACTCAGGGATTTGTATCTGTGGGAGCGCTTTGATTTCTTATCATGAACTACAACTTACATCCCCTCTGGGTCCCCCTTCCTGGATTTATCACCCTTGACTGGTGCTCACTGCTTAGGAATTGATGGATTGACTGCCCCAAGGGGAGGCTGAAGTTGCCAGGGGCAATTAATTGGAAGAGTAGGAGCGAAGAGAGGGATGCCACCCACATACCAGCAAGGAGGAATAAGGAAGCCTTCTTAGCAAAAATAGCAAAGATAATTCTAACAGTGTCTGGCACACTTGCGTGAGCCCACCCAAATCACAGGCCATGCTGCTGTCTTGTGGACACAAGGGGGAGGCAGAGGGCGTGTCCCAGTGCCAAGCAGCTGAGGTGGGGGGGTCATTCAGTAGGCTATCTGTGTCCTGGAAGGCAGAGACCTTGGTTTGGGTGATTCACCCAAGATATTGTCTGACCTCTAGTCAGAAGGCTTGGCGACAGGTACCTGGTCAGTAGTCATCTAAGACTATGAGCACATGGTGGACTCTTAACCACAAAGCAGTATAGGGCTGTGGAGCCAGCTCAGTGGGCTCCACACTGACTGTCACCTATGGAAACAAGAAGGCATGAATTCAAATCCCCAGCACCCATGGAAAATGGGTGCATGACCACACTTGCCTGTAACCCTAGCACTACGGGATGGAGACCGAGGGTCCCAGGACCTAGCTTTGTAAAAACAGCGAGCTTCGGGATCAGTGAGAGACACTGCTCCCCACCCTGCCCACCTCTGCCCCTGCAACAAGATGGCAGAAATAGAAGAAGGATGCCCAATGTCCTCTAACCCCTGTGTTCAAGACACAGGGTATGCTTGCCAGCAACACATGTGTGAATACAGCACATACCCTAAATGGCAAGTGACCTTCAAAAAGATTCAGCTAGTCTTTAAAGACAAAGGGATGATGGCTGGTGCCTTAGTAAAGAAAGCAGAGGGGAAGAAGTCTGTGTGTAGACTGGGGAGGGCAAAGTCTGGGGTATAGGAATCTCCAAGTCTCATTCCTAAGCTTGTAGGTCCTGCACCCTAAGTCTGTGCCCCTGGTTAGTGCTTTGAATGTGACCTAAGCAGTGACCTCATCTTCTCTGAGCCTCAGGTGTCTTATCCCACTTACACAAAAAGGATTGGTGTCTGGAGACCCAGAGGCCCGCCCTACCTTTGCGTGGGACTCAGGGATAATCAGGGTCCTTCCAGCTTAAGTGGTCTCTGGGGTGGCTTGAATAAATCAATTCAGTTGCTCATAAAAACCTTTCTTCATTACCCCTTCCTGGGTGCAGCTGCCCTCATTAAAACTTCTGATGGGCCCTGACCCATTGGTCCAGTGTTGTTCAAAAACCTTTGTACCAGCCAAGGCAGTCCAACTTTTAGACACACAGTAGCTCAGCGATGCCTCGCAGCCTGCTGCAAATGTGATTAATTTTTCTCTTACATAGGTTTGGGGGTATTTTTGTACTTCACTTCAAGACAATTTTGCTAATTTAATTTCCAGTGGTTGTGATTTCTGAGAAATCATTGTGCATGCTTAGGGATTCCTTGATGCAGATGAGTCCACTAATTGTTTTCAAATATAACAACTAAAAAGAAAAAAAAAATTATCCTTGCTAAATCGAACAGTTTCTAGAGCTGACACAAGGTGGGATTTCCTGAATTTTAGTTACATTTCATTAGGAAACTTTTGTTCTGTTCTACAGAGTCAACAAGAATGCCTTTTGCTTCAAAGGATGGTTTTTGAGAGTCTTGTATAGCCTCAGCCCTTTAAGGCAGCTGAAATGGGTTTTGGTATCTAGGGTTATCATTTCATTCAGCTATTATGACTGTCTGGTGTTGTCTGGCCCGAGCCTGGAAGCTTTGAATGCATCAACAAGAAGAGAGTCCTCCTACCCATCTCCTTTAATCTCAGAAAATCTGTTTTAGGAGTGGTCACACATGCAGGCATTTAGGTCTCTCTGCCTCTGAGAGTTTTTCCAAAGCCACCTTTGCCTGTGCTTTCAGGCATTCCACATGCAAGCCAAACACCAGCCCCATTGTCACAGTTTCCTCAGAAATAGATATCCCACAAAGAATAGCATCTCACCTGAGAGTTAGCTTTCTCCTGGGGATGATGTCTCTCCACAAACATTTTCCCCCATAAACATTTTTGAGAGAGATGAATAGGTGTACCTTTCTGGAACAGTGCACAGACGCTGGGGCATGAAATGACTTTGCCTGACGTGTTTTATGGACGAAGGGAGGGTCTTAAGCACCGCCTTCTATTTCCTTGCTTCCGGCTTGGTTGTAGGCTGCCAGGTCTTGCTATAGGTGAAGCTTAAGCAATTTTGCTTGCTGTGGCTGTCTGGAAGCTTTAAGGGTCCAGTCCAGCCTGGCAGGGGAGGAAGGGGCAGGTTTTGGGGGAATGTAGCTCAGTGGTAGAGCACTTACCTAGTATATATGAGGCCCTGGCTTTGATCCCAAGCACCTCACAAACCCACGACAACCAAAAATAAACACAAAACACTTTCGGCCTGTGGCATCTCTGGGTCCACCCTGAAGATAAGGTCCTCTCAGGACATGTCACCACAAGCATTTATGTTTTTAGATATTTGATTTCTCACAAATACACACACCAACCCTGTCTCCACTGGGGCTGTGAAGAGAATGGAGTCCTCCCATCCTGATGCTAATCAACCCCAGGGTTTGTGTGTATGGGGAGATTTGACCTCAAAAAAGATAAAGAAGCCAATATAAAAATGGAAGACACTGTCACCTTCCAGAAAATGAACAAAGGAGCGTTTTCCCTTTCATCTCTGTCTGGGGGATGGGGAGAGGGATTGTTAGCCGCACAGTGGCACTTGACAACCTGCTGGCACTCCTAAGGTCCTTCTAAACCCAAAGTCAAGAATGCCAAATGACTCTTGAAGGTGACAATCCAGAAACTAGGTCAGAGGGGACACAGAGTTTGGCCTACTGTCAGGCTAGGAATAGTTGTCCTCACCTCAGAGGAGGGTGGCCAGACTCAGCAAGTGAATGTATAGGAACATATATGCAAAGTGAACATGTAGGAGCCCATATATGCTCAGTTCCTTGTATGCAGTTGCTGTTTAGTGCATCTGGGAAATAATAATGCTAAAATGCACTTGGTGTTTATTTGAAATTCAAATCTAGCTGTCATTGTCATGTATTTTCTCCACTACTGTAACCTAGAAGCTGGGTGCCTCTTAATTCCCAAGGGCTCTGTGGTCTTCAGCACCACCTGGAGAAGGCGTGTCCCACCTCAGCTTCTAGGGTCTTACCTACTGAGATCTGGAGGCAACCCACATTTCTGTGATGATTTTTTCCCCTCCCATAAATCCCTTCTTTTTATTCTCTGCCTCTTGCCTCACAGTATTTTATTTTCCTACATTGGTTTATGTCGAGTTGCTCTTAGCTTGTTCCTCCTTCTAGACTGGGAACAACTCAAACACACTAGCTATCCTGAATCAATCTCTCTCTCTCTCTCTCTCTCTCTCTCTCTCTCTCTCTCTCTCTCTCTCTCTCTCTCTCTCTCTCTCTTTTGGTTTTGTGAGACAGGGTTCTCTGTGTAGCCCTGGCTGTCCTGGAACTCACTCTGTAGACCAGGCTGGCCTTGAACTCACTTGCCTGCTTCTGCCTCCCAAGTGCTGGGATTAAAGGCATGCGCCACCACCGCCCAGCATCTCTATCTATCTCTATCTATCTATAGATAGGTAGGTAATAGATAGATAGATAGAGATATATAGATATAGACCTTACCTATAGATAGGTAAGTAGATAGATAGGTAGATAGATTTTAATCCCCAGCACCTTGAAAACCCACTACAACCAAAAACAAACACCAAACACCTCCAGCCTATGGCAGATCTGGGTTCACCCTGAAGATAAGGCCCCTTCTGGGGGGTGGGGGGGTGCGCTCCTGGGGGCGCGTGTGTATTTAAGAGGGATCTCATTATCCCAGGCTGGCCTAGAACTTGCTATGTTTCAAGAATGACCTTGAACTTCTGATCCTCTTAACTCTACTGCCCAAATGAGGGGATTATAAGCCTGTGTAAGGACACCCAGTCTCCAGTGTCCTGCATCATTGGCTTTCTTTTCTTCATCATGGACTGACTCCATCTTCCTCTATATAAAACTTAAACCTGCAAAGCTCAGGGGCTACCATTGTCTACTAGGGGCTCCCAGCCAGGAGTTAGAGAGTCTCCACGGCAGGACACTTAGACTGTGGGGCCTCCTTGTCCAATCGATGACTAGCCTGGTCTTGCCATGGATGTGACATGAAGTAACTGATGTTAGCCATGGAGGGTGGAGGGTGCTGTTAAGCCATTAGCGAACTGTAGTTCAAGTTCATGGAGTAAGTATTCAAAGGCTGATCATTTATTCAACCTGGACTTTTTATGGGTGATATTAACAAGGCCAAGCCAAAGCCAAAGCCTCTTGCACATTAAGCAAAAGCTGTATCCTGAACCACATCCTCAGCCTTCCTCTGCATAATACAATTTTAAACCATTCTTGATTTGTGTTTTTTGTTTGTTTGTTTGTTTGGGTGTTTTGTTTTGTTTTGTTTTGTTTGAGACTGGGTCTCACGATGTAGCTTTGGAATACTTTTTGTGGGCCAGGCTGGCCTGGAACTCAGAGATCTTCCTGCCTCAGTCTTGAAAATGCTAGAAATAAGGATGTGTTCTACCACACCCCTCCATCCCAAACCTTCTTCAAGGTACAATGTAGTGTTGCTAAACCTCCCTTCTTTTACCTTGCAACTGTTTCTTCTTGCTAACCTGCAATAGTGTATCCTTTAGATGGTAGCTACTTCCTCCTTCGCCCAGGCCTCCCTATAGCTACCAGTTCCATCTGGAAACTACCCTCTACCTCTGTGTCTACATATTTGTCTACATAAGCCCAGCCATGTAGCGGTTCTTATTTTTCTCAGCATAATATGTTCAAGACTCACCTATGTTACCACTCCCAGTGTGAATCAGAGTCGTATTCTTCCTCTTTTCCCCTTTCTTTCGATTTTTGAGAGCAGGCTATAGCCTGTAACTTACTGTATAGCACAGGCTGGCCTTGAGCCCAGGGCAATTGTCCTAGCCAAGCCTTGTAAGTGCCAAGGTTACAGGTGTGACCACCATGCCCAGCCTTGCTCCTTTCTATGCCAGAGTGACACTCCAGTGGGTGCATAGCATAGTGTTTACCTCTCAATGGACCTGTGGCTTAATCTCATCTCTTGGACACTGCTTCTGTGAACATGGGTCCCATCTTTTGAGATCCTGCCCTCAATTCCTTGGGAAATATACTTAGAAAAGGCATTGGTGGCTTTTATGCTATTTCTAATTTTTAATTTTGAAAGGGAATTATGACATTGTTATTCACAGGGGCTAAAACATTTTACATTCTCTCCAACAGAGAACAAAACTTTTTACATCATCACTACCCTCCCCTCCTGTGTGTGTGTGTGTTCTAATAGTAGCCTTCTCAATGGAATATGAGGTTGTTGCCTTGCACCAATTTTTAAGTCAGGAGGAGTGTTTCTAGAATGGCTTATAGAAGTCTCTAATTTATCATAATTAAGCAGTGGAAAAGTAGAGAGCATTCTAAGGACAGGTAACCACATATCCTGGAGCCACACAAAACAGCTGCAATTTTGTCATGACTGTTACCGTGGGCAAGCTGTGCAACTTCTGAACTCCCACCTGCTTGCTGATAGGCACAGCACCTCAGTGACAACCTCCTTCTCCTTTTGCTCTGATGTCTTTTCCAGGAAAAGTTGTGAGAAGGGGGTAGATAATGTGTTAGATGTGGAGCAGGGGATAACGTGTTAGATATGGAGGGAGGATAACGTGTTAGACGTGGAGCAGGGGATAACGTGTTAGACATGGAGGGAGGATAACATGTTAGATGTGGAGCAGGGGATAACGTGTTAGACATGGAGGGAGGATAACGTGTTAGATGTGGAACAGGGGATAACGTGTTAGGCATGGAGGGGTAGGATAATGTGTTCAATGTGGAGGGGGCAGATAATGTGTTAGAGACATGGAGGGGGGATAATGTGCTAGACATGGCTCTTTTTTTTTAAAAAATATTTATTTTATTTATTTATGGTTGTACAGATGTCCACGAGCTATCATGTGTGTGGCTGCTGGGAATTGAATTCAGGACCTCTGCTGGCCCCACTCGCTCTGGCTCGCTCTGGCTCGCTCCAGCGTAATTCACTGTAGCTGTCTTCAGACGCACCAGAAGAGGGCGTCAGATCTCATTACGGGTGGTTGTGAGCCACCATGTGGTTGCTGGGATCCAAACTCAGGACCTTCGGAAGAGCAGTCAGTGCTCTTATCTGCTGAGCCATTTCGCCAGCCCCCAGACATGGCTCTTAACCTCACCATTCAACCATCCTCTGTACTTTCTCCCCTTTCCATATAAAAATAAGACATGTTTATATTTTTAAAAACAGGATGTTTGCTGGGCTTGGTGACTGGCACATGTCTTTAATCCCAGCACTCGGGAGGCAGAGGTAGGTGAATCTAAGTCTGAGGCCAGCCTGGTCTACACATCAAGTTCCAGGACAACCAGAGCTTTTTAAACACCCTGTGTTAAAAAAGAAACGAAAAAAGTTCAGAAGAGTACTAGTCTCAAGAAAATATTCGCCCATAAATCCATCACCCATGGCACTCCTGAGAGTAGGGTCTCCAGTTTGTTGGATGGCTTTCTTTTTCAGTGAAGCAAACATCATTCATCATGGAGACCACTGTTTTCCTCAAGATGAACCACTTGTTCCATAGCAATCAGGAGCAAAGTTAACTGAGCTCGGTTCTTAAATACAATTTTCTTTGTACAAGTTTATATCTTCACCAGGTCACTTTGAGCAAAAAGCAATTAATTACAGTGAAAATGCTGCTTGGGGGTGCTGTATAAAATTATGTTAATATTCGGAGAGAGGGAGAAAGGAAGGGGGCTGTCCTGCTGGGTACAGCCACTGATGGATGCTCTCCTGACAAGCTTCCGAACTGTGGGTGTGCATACTGGGGAGGGGACTGGAAGATGATGGTTCTGACCCAGTTTGTCTAAATCAGTAAAACACAGCTCGAAAAGTGGAGCAAGCAGAAGCAGGGAGCAAAAGAACAACTCTGGAAAATGTCACTTAATTCTTATTTATTCATTTATTGAGACATGCTCTTATGAAGTGGAAATATCATGTTTCTTTCCAACTCAGTTGCATCACGTGATATTTTTCTGGAAGCTGCCTTGTGAGAGGCCATGTGATGTTTTGCTGAAGCAGACACTTGAGAGGGCCTGCGATGTTTAGTAAAAAAACATAAATGGAACCCCACAGAACATTTTGCTGGTCTTTGCTGGTCTTCACTGGTCTTCATTGGTCTTCACTTTGTAGAGAGAAACTAGCCAAAGAACTTCTCATGGTATTAGGACTGATTCTGGCCACTTGTGCTGACTCGTGGCAATTCAGTGGAGCCTTGCTGTTTCTGCTGGGTTTTGCTACACTGCTGGTTCATGTTTGGTGTTTGCTATTGAACTGAACTGCTGGTATCCTAACAAGGAAGAATGGAATCACCCCCAAGGAACTAGTTTTAAACAGGTCTACAACACCCTTTACCTGTTACCCTTTTTTCTCCCCTACCTCTCTGGTCAGTGGACTACAAGGTTGAAGCACTTAAGAACCCTGAATAAAGTAGGTTTTGAAATAAAAATGTAAGCCTACAGTCTCATACGGTGCAGGATGGCCCCGTAGCTGCTGTGTAGTCCAGGATGACCTTGATCCCCTGATCCTTCTGCTTCCACCTCCCTAGTGCTGGGCTTACAGGTGTGTGCTACCATGTCTCAGTAAACGTTCCACCAAATGGCCTACAACCCCAGCTGCTATGTTCTTTTTTTTTTTTTTTTTTTTT